>NW_026889774.1:11157500-11542500 GCF_033153115.1 Saccostrea echinata
TATGGGACCCCCCCCCCTCCCCACTTTAAAAGCACGGGCCTGTCAAAGACATAATAATGGCCCTTCAGAAGGCATAGTAACGCCTTTTAGAAAGGCGTAATAACGCCTTTTAAAAAAGCGTAATAACGCCTTTTTAAAAGGCGTTTGGAAAGGCGTAATAACGCCTCTTAGAAAGGCGTAATAACGCCTTTTAGAAAGGCGTAATAACGCCTTTTGGAAAGGCGTAATTACGCCTTTTTAAAAGGCGTAATAACGCCTTTTGGAAAGGCGTAATTACGCCTTTATTTGCATTATTACGCCTTTTTCCGCGTTATAACGCTTGAAAAGGCGTTATTACGCCTTTTTTCGCGTTATAACGCCTTTTGAAAAGGCGTTATAACGCCTTTTAATTTTTTTAACCGTAGTTTGATCCTAATAGGCTTTCGTCTATTTTATTATACCTGAATTTTTAAGCTTTCTACTTACAAGTACCATGACACGTTTTAGTGATGCATAACCAAGGGATTAGAATTTTTGAATTACTTATCCTTTTCTCGTCCAAATGTCCGTTCCACAATTACCGACAACCAGAGAACCGATGCCAGCGCATTGTCGATTTCGAAAGGATAAGTTCATGGCCGCGCACTTTTCTTGTGATCTGCAGTATTTGCATCTGGTCTCCTAGACCCCCCCCCCCCCCGCCTCCCCAAACTGAGCTGTCTACAATTTCTTGTTTATATTTGACTTTCTCGCCTGCCACTCATATATTTGTTGGATTTTTTTTTTACATTTCCTTTTCGTCAGGACCCATTATACGTATTCTTTAAAAAAAAAAAAATCGAATTTTGTATCTTGACGTACTTTACAGAACATTATATTCCCAGAAGTTCGAACAAATTTTAAAGCATCTGTTTTTTTTTTTTTTTTAAGTTTTAAACTGCTTCTTTGATGTCTTTATACAACTCTTAAGCTCACCTGAGCCGAAGGCTCACGTGAACTTTTCTGATCAAAATTTATCCGTTTTCTGTCGTCGGCGTCTTCGTTCCTGTAAACTTTTCGCATTTCGTCTTCTTCTTAAAATAGTGAAAAAAGATTCAAGTTTGTTCAAATCATGACCACTGGGAGTAGTGTTAAGCCAAAACAGGGGACAAAGGTTTTACAGAGAAAGATGTACAGGAAAAATCATCTTAAAATCCTCTTCCCAAGAACAGCAAAGCCATGGTTAGTCATGACCCTGGGATAGGGTGGGGATAACAATAGGAGATTAAACTTTTACATGCGTATATATAGGGGGAAAATCTTTAAAAATCTTTTACTCAAGAACAGTGAAGCCCTGATTGGACATATTTATACTGAAACATCCTCAGGCAGTGTAGATTAAATTTCGTTCAAATCATGATCCGCGGGGTCAGGGTGGGGCCACAATAAGCAATCAAACTGTTACATAGGGATATACCGGGGGAAAATATTTAAAAATCTAAAGATCTACTCTAAAGGATCAGAGTTTTTCAAGAGATTGATACATTTTGAAAGAACTTTTTTCAAGTGTGTCAAGACGTATCACACTCAATAAAACTAAAGAGCAAACAAACTAAAAATATGCAGAATCCCCTTTTTAATTATGAGCTTTGGGTTTAGGGTTGGGCCGAAATCAGAGATCAAAATTTTATGTAATGCGTGTGTATTGGGAAAAATAAGTCTTCTCCAGAATCATTTTGATTGTAGTGATAGTGAAACATCCAAATATTTTGTGGATTCAACTTAGATTAAATCATAGCTCTCCTAGGGCTAGATTTTGTTCCACAATATGAAATTAAAGAGGAAAATCAGCTGTTGAAGAATAGCAGGGTCAAAGTGACTCAGGTGAGCGTTATGGCCATGGGCCTCTTGTTTACAACTTTATACTTTACTTTTCATTCAAAGATCTGGAACTGAGGAAGAGTATGGCGAGAAGAAGCAGTTGTTACAGGAAGTGCTTGAATTGTCTGAGCGGTTCAAATTCAAAAACGAAAAAGGCAACGATGAAAGCGCAATTAATACGGAAAAGGGCGAACGAATAGTCGTATATATTACTTGAATGTTTACATATTCGCGTTTACAAACATTTTTTTTTTAAATTTCAAATTGTTTTCCATTTGTCAGCTACCTCTGATGAGAACGATGGCAGTCATACTTGTTCAGTGAAGATTCAGTGAAGAGAAGAAAATCTGATACTATGATCGACTTCCTCCATCATAAGGCTGAGAGCGAAAACAACTTGAATGAAGAAAAAATTGAGCTAGAAACAAAAGAAGTTGGAGTTAGGAAATGAGGCAGCAGTTGGACCAAGTTGTTTCCGTGCGAGGCATAGATGAAATCCAGCGTCTGAAAAATTTGAATTAAGCAAAGATGTAGATATTTTTTTTTAATTAAACTCGACCAGACCGAGTATAAAGTACATGTACGTATAGAATTAGGAGACATAATTTATATCGAACAAAAGATGAGACAAAGTTCAGATTCACTCCTTCCAAATACTGTCCAGAACTAAATCGGCTAATCTGTTCATGGCCGTAGGAACCGGGGGGGGGGGGGGGCACGGGGGGGGCGTTCCACCCCAATAATTTTGCCGATATATAGATTACTTAAAAAACATAGATGATATATGCCTGTGCCCCCTCAATATAAACGTCTGATGTCCTTTTTTTTTTCTTGTCAAAAAATTTTTGGTAGTTGATAGTGCCCCCTCTACTAAAAATGTATGGCTGTGCCCCCCCCCCCCCCCCCCCCCCCAAACTGAAATTGCTTCCTACGGGCCTGCTGTTTGGGTAGGCAAAAATCGTCTTAATGTAATACCAAATGCCTCTAGTCCAGTGGCTATGCTGTTATTTTTGCACACAACTTTGCTGTGAAACCTCAAAGTATATTTATCATACGCCGAACATCACATTTGCTGAATCTACATGCAACTTAAAAACTTTTTTACAGTAACATGAATTAGGACTTCTGGAAATAAATAAATGAAAAAAATTATACGTATATTGACAGTCAGACATTATAGTTACACAGGTATAAAATCTAACCGGAATAAAGAGAAACAATGCTCATCACTCAAGGCAGAAAAATTCAATCTCGGTCCGTCTGGCATTAGCTGAGGGGATTTATTATGATCTATTTTGGACTCTAAGATGAGGAATTCATCAAACTTTAATAGCCCCCATCCAGCAAGAATAGTAGATTTTCAATACTGAAAAAAAAAGTAAGCGAAAAAAGAAATTATGAAAACTTCTATAGGTATTCATGACCCTAAATTAGAATTCCCCATTTTTTAAGTTTTGTGTATTTTCGAATTTTAAGTATACGCTAATATTCGGAAATAATTTCTAGTTTCCTCTTTTATAACTTATTTCAAGACTTACAGAGTTAATTTGTTTATTGTTTACCTCAAATCTCCCATTCCTGAGGTTTCGACGTCTGCTACAGCACTTCCGGTGCTACGCGTACCTAAAGTAATTTTTAGCTCACGGCTAGGAAGTAAACGTGTACGTGTAGGTTACACGTACATGTTACAAATCTATTGTAACTAAATGTCTCTTGTACGGCGTTCAACGTTTGTGACATCAAAATAAAATTATACTTTGACCTTTTGACCTCCCCGTTCGTGTAAAGTGTTTTGAATGCTGTAGCTTTCCACACATATACATGTGTAATGTTGATATACATGAATATTTCTCAATGAATTACAGATTTCCATTTAAAAAAAAAAAATCGGAAGATGTGGTATGTGGAATGACTAAGAATCAAGGTGTGTGTGTGTGTCCTTTCTTTTACCAAAAGAAAAGAATTCTCCAGTTTTTATGAGTGAAGAAATCAACCTTTTGTTGATATTTCATTTCATAAATTTATTTTCAAAATATTTCAGCCTTTGTAATTCGAATTAATTAGTGAAAGAATCGAAGCGGGTTATTACACCCCCCTTTATCAAATGACCATCTATTGATAAACATGCACTGACAAATTGAGCAAAAACTATTTTTTTTTTTTGTTACTTTTATTATTCATATCAATTTTACCAGAATATGAAAGATGTTAACGTACCCCCCCCCCCAATCTCTGTTTAAATTATTCTTGCATTTTTCATATTCTTCTCCAGTTTTTATGAGTGAAGAAATCGACCTTTTGTTGATATTTCATTTCATAAATTTATTTTCAAAATATTTCAGCCTTTGTAATTCGAATTAATCAGTGAAAGAATCGAAGCGGGTTATTACATGTAACCCCCCTCTATCAAATGACCATCTATTGATAAACATGCACATATTAAGCAAAAACATCGCCTTTAGTGTTTTTGTAACTTTTACTATTCATATCAATTTACCAGATTACGAAAGATGTTAACGTACCCCCCCCCCCCCCCGCTCTGTTTAATTTATTCTTGCATTTTTCATATTCTTTTCAATGTGGATTTATATGATGCTGAACAGTTTGTGCTTAGGCTCCTGCTGTTAGATATGCAATTTTAACATAATTATTTTTACAAATGCAGCATTTGATTTTGCAAGCATTTTGGTATTTAGTGCTATCTAAAGGGAATTCCCATAGAAGTGATTCCCTTCCAAAACGAGACAGTATGTAGATTCGTGACGTCATTATGGAAAATGGCGGCTTCCAAATCGAAATGGCTTCTTTATGTCAAAATGTGTTCAAATGATACCATGTCTTGACTGTATTGTTTTTTGAATCATATATTTTCATGAAGCAATATGCCCTAGTGTTATAATGACGGACAAATTTGGTAAGTTTATTGTCGTGAAACTGAAGCACGGAGTTCGGCTGTGTGTAATGTCAATGTTTTTTTGTAAACAAATGACCTCTCTTTACAATCCTTCCAATTTTCACATGGTATGTAACTTGAGAGATATTTATCAACAGACTTTCTGTAAATCGACGTTATTCATGTTCACGTAGATATGAGGTGTTCAGATTTTATTCGTATATTTGTACAATATCCACATACCCTGTAGTTTTCTGTCTTGAAATACATTCAAGTTGTCAAGAGAAAACTTATATGATGTGTGTCACTTGTTCAAATAAAGAATATAAAGTTTTATGCAAGGGGCAAGATTATATTTTTATGAAATTAGTAAACATAATGTTAAATGACATTAAATTACTGAGATTCACCACATTCTGAAATTGAAAATGAAGATATGTTGGTCCTACACTAAATTGAATATCATTGGTATTGAAAGTGATAGAAACACATGCAGATATTTATATTACTTAATGGATAAGGATGGATACTCAGTTTAATCACAATGTGTGCATTCCAAGTTATTAATCTTTTCGTGATCTCTGATTTATACAATTTAGTGATTTAAACTGAGGAATAGATGAGACTCCAAGTCCGTGCTGTTCGTAAAAGGTATTACTGTCTCATGAGAACTTTAAGGTTGTAAATCAAGAGGGGCAAAGCAAAAACATTGTGCAACTTTTCTTTCTTTAACTCTTAATCCATGTTATTTGAAGATTTTAAAGCACTCTTATTGCATGTAGTATTTGAAACCTCTATTAAAATGTGTGGATATTACTGGAGTTGGTTCAGTACCAAGAAGATAACCTTCATAAGTGTCCATTGCCCCATTTCCAAAACTAATAAGTCCCCATTTATGATTATTTATGTCTGACATCCTCCCTTTCTCCCAAATAAAAAAAAATTGTCATATTTGACACACACACATCCCCCCTTTTCCCCCAAATTAAAAATTCATGTGTCTTTTAGCAGTGTGGAAGGTGTAGACATAGTTAATTTCTGATATGTGTTACTTCTGATGCTTATTAACTCAATCATAATTTCATCATCCACTGAGATTTATCTTAATGTCCCAAAAAATGTTAAAATCTTCATTTAACTGATGATTTTTGAGAAAATATAGGAAATGGAAATTGTAGATGGCAAACTTCTCTCTCATCTAAGTATCAAATCAAAATTAAACTGCACTAAAAGTTTCGTCTATACTTTCAATCATCATGAAAGTTTAATACCAGAAACTTTCCTTGCATCTAAGCTTACCTATTTGGTATTAATTGATTATCGCATTTAGTGTTTTTGCATTAATTAAAACACTCTACACAAGAATTTCTTTTAGACAATTCTGCCATATTGTAATTGACCAGTATGGTTATTATGAAAAGAAATACAGTTAAACAAGATTATTTCAATGAATTTAAGTAAATACTAGTAGATACTGGATACTGCTAAAAACACAACTATGAAAAAGGAGTTATTTCCCTTTTCATCCGTAATAAAGATATATATTTCATCTTAATATGGATAATGTATGCTTATGAGTTCTGTAAGAATTTGAATTGACTTTTATAATGTTAAACATCAATGTATACTTCCAGTAGAATTTATACATTGTGCTATAATTTCTAATTGGAATGCGTTCATTTGTGATTATATATATATAGCATGCACATAAGAAAAAGGCATATTGACCATTTCTGTGTTCTCCTACACAAGTCCTCCATATGAGTGAGCCTTCACTTTTTTAAATTTTTTATTGAAAAATTATCTTCAAAACATGTTGATATAAAGATATTTTGGTAAACAAGCACAGAATGTAGACACACTGTCCCTTACAAGTGTTTTTTTTTTTTGTAACAAAACATATCTTTTGTAAAAATATTTGAGTTCAGTGAAGACCTTGGGAAGGGAAAAAGTGTGTGTGTGTGTTTTTTTTTAAATTACTGAATTAAACTTTAAACTCTTACCAGATCTCCAGCTATTATGGTACATCTTAACTAACAATTGCTTGCATTACTAGCAAAGTAATACAATGTATACAGCATATGTTCATATATTCATAGATAAAGACTAAATATTACATTTCAGCTGCTCTTTTATTCCACTTAGTACCAATAAGTAAAGGATTTCATAAAAGGTTTATAAATTTTAAGAAAATTCATTATTTCACATCTTTAATAATTTGTAACATTTAACACTCCCCCTTTTTTCTTTAGTTTCAGCATAATATATACATGTTATAAGAACATGAAGAAGTGGATCTTATTATTGTCCCATATTCACAGATTTCCAAGTGCCTTTAGTTGGATGATTAATGGGGTGGATAAGGCTATCACTTGTCTTCTATTGAAATAGATGAACTATTTACTGATACATTTCATTAGTTACCAACAAATTTCTCTGAACAAGCATTCAGACACGTAGAATGCAAGTGATGCCATTTCCTTCTTATGTAACATGATAACCAAATGTTAAATGATTATTACAGAAAGAATTATTCTTATGACGAGCTAATTAAAAGTCAATTTTTTAAAAATATATATGGGTGAAAATTTCTTACATAATGTAAAGTAGTGCTATATTGTCATTAAAGAAATGAGTTTAATTTTTGAAAATCCATGTTAAGGACATGAACTATGATGCTTCACGCCGGCATATTTCATGAAGTGTATTAGCACTTCTTGTTAAATATGCCAGCAAGAAGCTTTGTTATTTATGTACTTCATGAATTTTTAAAAAACTAAATTCATATCTTATATTTACATCTATATATAAATTAAATGCTTTAATGAATGTAGCCAGGTGTTGGATCTTGAATATATGATCTGAATGATCATATGATTTGAATATGATCATGAGTATTTTGTTAACATAGTTTATAGAATATACAGTTTATTTTGTGTAATCAATAGGCATAATAGCTAACTAAATTTCAATGTATTTCTAGAGTGCTACGAGTCTGCCAGAACTAGTTAAATTGTAATCCATGTAACATTTTATTAGTCTTAGACTGAAGAGCATAAATTGATTTTTGTGGACATATTTCACTCTATTGTTGCTTTATATTCAAGATTGTGGGGGGAATTTTCATGAGTGTTTACTGTATTGCAGGACTAGGGAGCGGCCATGAAGCAAGACAAACAATGAACGGTGACATTGACGATGGCCATGCTCCTCTGTTTATATCTACTGAAGAGGAAAGGTACGAGCAGAATTGCTTATTCATTAAATCGTAATTTTGAGGATTTGTACCAAGAAAACCAGTTTGTACATCTGCAGTTAAATTCTAGTATCTCGAACATCATTAATATCAAATACCACTGATCTTGAGAAATGAGATATATTTGGAAGTCTCAACCACTTTTTTTTTTCTGTATTTTAACCTCAATTTTTTCAAGTTTTTTTCTTGAGCTGGTCCAGTTTAAGATAATGAGGATTGACTGTATTTTATTGTTAGCGCTGTTTCTTAATCCTTGTCTTCAGTGTTAATTATGTTAATGTGTACTTTTGGCTTACCGATAATTAAATAGCTAGTTGTGTGTCTTATTTATTGGTAACCTCTAACAAATAAAGTGTGTGAATAAATATTTAAATATTATTGTAGCTGTAAAAAAAAAGTTTTCCATTTTTAATGTATTATTTAAAGATAAAATATGTTGTGCAAAAAAAATAATGTACCACAAAGAAGTCTGGTTTTTAGCTCACCTGAGAAGAAGGCTAAAGTGAGCTTTTCTGATCAAAATTTGTCCGTTTTTTGTTGTTGTCGTTGTTATCATTGTCGTAGTCTTCGTAAACTTTTTACTATTTCATCTTCTTCTCCAGAACCACTGGGCCAATTTCAACCAAACTTGGCACAGAGTATCCTTGGGTAAGGGGGATTCATGTTTGTTCAAATGAAGAGCCACACCCTCTTCCAAGGGGAGATAATTAAGAAAAAGTAAAATTGGGTGGGGTCATTTAAAAATCTTCTCTAGAACCACTGGGCCAGAAAAGATGAAATTTATGTGAAAGCTTCTTCCTGACATGTGTAAATTCAAATTTGTTCAAGTCATCCCCCCCCCCCCCCCCCCACCTTTGGTAGGGTGGGGACACTATGGGCAGTCAAAGTTTTATTTGGGTATATGTACATGTAGGAAAAATCTTTAAAAGTCTTCTTCTCAAGAACAGCAAAGCTTTGACCAGTCATATTTATATGGAAACATCCATAGGTTGTGTAGATTCAGATTTGTTTAGATCATGACCCCCGGGGGTTGGTGGGGACACTATGTGTGATTACATGAGTATAAATAGGAAAAATCTTTAAAATCTTCTTCTCAAGATTAGTAAAGCCATGATCAGTCATACTGGAATAGAAGTATCTACAGATAAAGTAGATTCAAATTTGTACAAATTTTTACCCTGGGGGTAGGGTATTATAACTATGGGCGAGCAAAGTTTTATTGGGATATAAATAGTAAGAATCTTTAAAAATATTCTTCTCAAGAATAGGAAAGCCATGATTAGTCATATAAATATAGAAGTATCCTCAGATAGTTTAGATTGAAATTTGTTCAAATCATGACCGACTGGGGCTATGGTGGAGCTACAATGAGGTCAAAGTTCTCCATAGGAATACATAGGTGAAATCTTTAAAAAATCTTCTGATAAAGAACAACAGAGCCATGATCAATCATATTTCTGTCAAATCATCAACAGGTAGTGTAGATGCAAGTTTGTTCAAATCATGACCCCTTGGGTAGGGTGAGGCCACTATGGGCAATCAAAATTTTACATAGAAATAAATAGGAAAATCTATAAAAATCTTCTTTTGAAAAAATTAGCAAAGCCAAGATCAGTCATTTTTATATGGAAGCATCCACAGGTTGTATATATTCAAGTTTGTTCAAATCATGACCCCAGGGATTGGGTGGTGCCACAATAGATCAAAGTTTTACATAGGAATACATAGTAAAAATCTTAAAAATCTTTTTCCCAGGAACAGCAAAAACATGATCAAATTTATGAAGAAGCATCATCAGATAGTGTAGATTCAAGTTTGTTCAAATAATAACCCTGGGGATAGGGTGGGGCTACAAAGGGTGATAAAGTTTTACATGGGAATATATAGGAAAAAAAGTCTGATAATGAGAACAAGAAGTGCTGTAGTTACTCAGGTGAGCGTTGTTCCCCATGGGCCTTTTGTTCAGCATATTTATTAATTTTTAATAAATTATTTTTTGAATTTTACTATAAATAAGTTTAAACTAAAATGATGTCTTAAAAAGAGTCCTTGAAATTTTTCGCATTCTTTATTACCCAATTTTACTCTGTAGTTATATTATTTTTAGAAGAAAACCTTTAGTACATTTTCATTGCTATAACTCTTGTAAATAAAAATATTCACATGTACATAATGTCTCGCGACACTTTGTAGCACTGTGTCAAAGAGGAACAAGACAGTCCACAACTCTACTGAGAAAAAACGTAAGGAGCAGATCCGATATTGGATTCAGCAGATTGGGGAGCAGCTGCCTCCACTTGTCACCACAAAATCCGAAAAAGAAAGACACGGCAGGGTAAATAATGACTACTTCCTGACTGAGGGATTTTTTTTTTTTGATTTGTTGTGCGTAAATTGTCCATAGATGGTCGCCATCATTTTGTCAGTTATACATCCTACTCCAAATAGATAAACATTTAGATCCTCTCAGAGTCGAAGGTTGAATTGGACCGAATGTTTTATAAAGGTGATGTTTATGTATAAAGAATTATTCTCACCAGAGCCAAAGTTTTAATTAAGTTATTCTTTTCAAATTTTTTTGTCTCTCTTGGTCTTCATCTGATGTACTGGTAGTGTGTCTATTTTCAACTTCTCTAGAACCATGAAACAAATTTAAGCAGGCTTGCTTGAGCAAAAAAGGATTTGTACTTGTTGAAACCACTCACTGTCACACTCCTTACCTTTGGGAGATAGTTATGAAATGGTGAAAATAGAAAAACAGTCATTTAAAATGTTATGTAAGAAATTGCAGGAAAAGTCTAAAAACTCTACGAGGCAGAAAGGCTGCAAATGTTCAAATTGGAAAGCAAAGATCTAAATTCATGCAGGTTTACATCTGTAAACTCCCCTTACACACACACATGGGCTTTAAGAGAGACATCCTTTATTCCAAAGTTTTACTAGTGTGTACATTATGTAGAAATAGTTACATTAGAAATTTTAGTACATGTATGTACATTATGTAGAAATAGTTGCATTAAAATTTTTAAATGAAGTTAAAGTTGCATTATATTATTTTGATACATAAGCGTTCTTATGTGAATTAAGATTTATTAAATTCCTGGCCCCAGGGTTAGAGATTAGAGGAGCAATAGGGGGTACAAATTCTCTCCAAAGATTATACAATGTATAGGCAAAAGTATTGAACATCTTCTCCAGACAGCAAGCCAGAAAATTATTTCTGAAATTTTACTTATTTAAAGGTAGACTTCATAATAAAAAATATGATAAACATATATAAGTATACTACTGTCTATAAATGTTGAAAACATGGCATTTGAGTTTGAGTAGATTTATAATAAAAGGTGAGATTTGACTTTTGTGTAAGTTTGTAATTAAAGGGGGAGGAAATAAGCACCGCCCTCAATTTTACCTGGTCTGTGAACCCCTGTCAATCAGATGATATTAAGCCTGAGATTGGATACCGAAAATTGATTGACATTTTGTTACCTGCCGTTGTGTATATCTTGTATACCTTGGCTGGGGATCGTACCGATCATTGAATTAACATTCAGTCTTTGATGCCTACTGCATATAATTTATAACATCGTGATAAAGAAACAGCCAGAGCTAATATTATATTTTTTTTAACTTTATGATAAAGTAATTAGCCATATATAATTTATATTTAATCAGTCTGTCAAATAATCAAATAAATGAATAAGAAAATCAGTCATATATCTATTTAAATTGTAATTAAGAAAGGGGGGTTCATTTCACTATACAATCTATAATGCAGTATAGATTATCCAAATTTACACGTACATCGATTTTACTTAAAACAGAAAATACCGAACTGCATTGGAAGCATCATGTAATTTAATAAAATAATAATTCCTTTTTTATAATTATGAGATAGTCATATTGTCCAAGTTAAAAATTGTAAGACGTTTCATATTTCTTCGAGACATGGTGATGAAAGTTACGGTAAAATAACCAGTTTTAAAGAGAACTAAGCATTATTATAAAAGTTGTCATTGCATGCATATACAAGTTATGTTTAGAATGATGTATCCCGAGGAAAAAAGTAGGATAAAGTGATTATATTCCCGTTTCGTCTACCTGTCAGGGGAAACAATACGGAACATGCATGCGTCATGGGTTAATCACATAGGAATTATACAAAAAATATTTATCTAATTTATTATATATTTTCTACAAAATTTAGCCTTCAAACAGGATTTCTAAGTTTTAGAGACTTAATTATTCAGGACTGCGCTTTTTTCTACTTTCGTTTTGTGAATGACTATTTCCCTCAGTGTCGCCAGCTTACAACCAAAGATTTGAAATCTACTAATGCACAAGATTAAACTAAAATTGTCTCCTTTATTCAAACATATTTTTAAAAAAGAATTGAACTAAAGGAATCAGTCTACATAAAAAAAATTAGCATGTTTTATTTCATACATTTGACGATCAACATTTCGATTAACCAACACACGAAGTTAAACTATGTCTTAGGAAAACATTTACAGGTAATATACAGGTAACATCCTGTGTATATAGGTAGGTATACACAGCCAGCTTGGTTCCCTCGGGGCTTCACAGCCGTTTCAGTTAAGCTCCACCCCACACCAAACTTACCTGAGGAAAACCGACCGGTTGAAAACCTCGGCCTTTAAAAGGTATCGCTGTCAAAAAGATTGTACCCCATGGACTGTATGCAGTGAATTGTGATATTAAGACCTGTATGCGCAACTAAATGCTCTCCGTATTATTATACACATCAGTATTTTTGTTTTCAGAGCACTCTGGAAATTGTGGAAAAAGCATGTACTTACATAAAAGAACTGAAAGGGAAAATTGGACATGGTCAGTTTTGTAATGAACATACACTAAATTCTTTTCATAGAAAGAATTTTTCCTTAATAAATTAATCAAATATGTAAAATTCAGCATTTTTATACATACAATTCTTGAAATTCTTCAGATTACAGCACACACCTAAATAGAAACCATGAATGGATTATACACTTTTTTGGTAGGATCTAATCTTACTCATAAATTTCTCTGTAATTCATTAGATGATGAGCTGCAGAAAGTTAGCATGGAGCTTGAAAACATGAGGGCAGAACGAGATAGGTTGCAGGAAATCCTTAAAATGGCAGGTAAATTAAGAATGGACCAGTACAAATTACTCAAGTATTTTTAGATATTGTATAAAGATATGAATGATGATTAATATAGATAAAATTAGACTCGATTAACACTTCTCTGTGTAGAAGGAGACCTTTAAATGTCTGTGTGTTTGAAACAGAAGGAGTGTGTTATTCTGTGTGTTTTTCTCTACGTGATAAAAATTGGAGTTGGTGTCCAGGGATTGAAATTGTCAGTTACAAGTCTTTAAGAAGTACTCATGAATTTTGTTTGTGTGTCTAGAAATATGCAATTTTTAGCTCACCTGAATGAAGGCTCAAGTGAGCTTTTCTGATCTAATCTTTGACAGATGATTGTCGTTGTAAACTTTTTACAATTTACTCTCATTTTCCAGAACCACTGGGCCAATTACAACCAATCTTGGCACATAGTATCTTTGGGTGAAGTGGATTTAATTTTGTTCAAATGAAGGGGGCCACAATATGCAATCAAAGTTTAATTTACAAAGGAATACATTTGTATATAGGAGAAAAAACTTCAAAAATCTTCTTTTCAAAAATAGCAAAGCCATGATTATTCCTTCCGTACAAGTGACAGTGTAATTTACTTGTCCAAACGAAATTTTTACTTGTCTGAAAATTTGACAACTTGAAAATATTGCAAAATTAAAATATTGAAAACCCAAACTTTAACAGATCCATGCAACAAATTACTAATGGAAATTTCAATATCAAAAATTGTAACTCCAGTAAACAATCTTGACTGAGTTTGACAACCGCAATCAAAATTCATTATTATGATCGGGATCAAAGTTAACTGTTAAGGCGCTGCATGTTTTTGATATGAACTTTCGATAAAAAGTTGATAACAAGTTTTGTTTTTCATTTTCAACTTTCAAAAATAAATCTTCACAGAAAAAAATCACATGACCAATAGGACAAGTATTCACTTGTCTGTGAAAAATTTTCACTGGTACTGGACAAATGAACAAACATTAATGTCCAGCCCTGAGCATCATCAAATCATGACCCCGGAGGTAGTGTGGGGCCACAATGGACAATTAAAGTTTAACATAGAAGTGTATACAAAAAAAAATCTTCTCAAGAACAAGAAAGCCATGATTAATCATATTTATATTGAAACACCCTCAGGTAGTGTACATTTAAGTTTGTTCAAATCATGACCCTAGGGGTTAAGGTGATGTCACAGTGGGCAATCAAAGTTTAACATAGGAATAAAAAGGAACAGCAAAGCCATGATTTGTGATACTAATATACATGTAAAAGCATCTAGTGTAGATTGAAGTTTGTTCAAATCATGACCACACCAGAGGGTAGGGCGGGGTCACAATAGAAAATTAACTTTTACATAGGAATGTATTCCATTGAAAAAAGTCTGTAAAAATCTTTGAAAGCCATGATTAGTCAAATAAATTTGGAAGCATCCTCAGTTAGTGTAGATTCAAGTTTGTTAAAATCATGCCCCTCCCCTGCCTCTCCAAGGGGGGATTGGTTTCTCCTTTTCTCAAACTAAAGTGCTCAGGTGAGTGATGTGGCCCATGAGCCTTGTTTTGATTTTTCTATTAGACAAGGGGAAATTGAGATATTCAAAAGGGGATCTTCTCTTTGAGAAAAATACTAAATGTCAGTAGTAAATGTCCCTGCATTGTAGTCTTTTTTTGTCCTCTAAGTGATAATTCCTCCAGAGATTGATAATTAAAGTCATGGCCACATGCAGAGCTTGCATTGGTGATAATGTTTAACAGATTTTAGACTTATGGAGGAATCTTAGCGATGGCTTTGTGATGTTTGAAGGATTAGGAAATATTGCTGTTTGACTGCAGAGAAATGGAGCTGAATGTAGAAACAAAATAATGACACAGTAGTTAGCCAGACCATGTATGGACTAACCTTTCTGTGCATGGGTCAAAAGCAAGAACACCTTTTTCTCATCAGTAACATAGAAAAATAAACAGACAGTAAACATAAAACAAAAAATAAATACTAGAGACTCAGGCATGTTCTGCAGGACATCCTCTCTTATCAGCAATGAGCTTGTACAGGTTTGGCATTATTTAGTTAAAGTAATGATTGTGTCTATTGTTTTCATTTGTATAAATATGAAAGCTGAAGAAACCTTTATCTTAGAATTTTAACATTATATAATGAATGCAAAAATTACTCAAAGTGATTTTATTTATGCATGATCATGATGATGGCTAAGGTAGATTGAACAAAGTTGAACTCCTAGAAATGAAAACATACATACTAGAAACACTATGACAGGGATAAATAAAAAAAAGTTTTCTTGATAGAGAATATCAACATTACCTAGTCCCCTACCAGGAATAAATGACTGAATATAAAATAATGCATTGCAACCACAGCAAAAATAAAGATTTAATTGAATCCTATGTCAAATAATTATTCTGAGTTTAGATAATAACTTGTTTTTATCACTTTGTTATTGACATGGAAACTGAAATGTCAGATTTCTGCAGCTTAGTAGCTTGATAAACATGTTTTGAAGTCCTTGTTTGATATTCACAGGCGTTGTTTTTATCGCCATTAGTGCCAAAATTTACCTGTAATACGTTAGATGCTGTGTATACTTCATGATCAGATGGATGTTGTGCAATACGAAACGGATTACTATTCCGAGTGGTCTTTTTTCTTAGGGTATGCTGCCACCCAAGAGGTCCCGCCCCAAGGCACGTCTGTCCCTGTCTCGGAAGCAGCAGCAGAACAGGAGAAGAAAAAGACCAAGAAAAGAAATACGATCAACCTACAGCTAGAGCTGAAAAAGCAACAGGCAGCTGCAGCCCAGCAGCAACAGCAAGAGAATCAGCAACAGCAGAAT
The DNA here is from genome assembly GCF_033153115.1 of Saccostrea echinata. NCBI lineage: Eukaryota > Metazoa > Mollusca > Bivalvia > Ostreida > Ostreidae > Saccostrea > Saccostrea echinata. The sequence continues at coordinate 11,173,484 of NW_026889774.1, forward strand.
GCAGCTTTGGCAACAGGTGCTGCGGGTATGCAGGATGTTCTTGCACAGGGTATTGTGGGTAATCCCATGACAAACTTTCCTAACATGATGATAGGTGGTGCTGGGCAGCAACTGATTAACCAACAGATGTTTATGAATTCCATGATGTTTGGTGTGCCCCCTGCTGGTGGCAGTCAGATGCCCATGGGAGGTAATCCATGCATGCAGGCTCAGACCCATTTTACACAAGGTCAGAGTCGATGTGGCGTTCCCTTTAATCTCATATCTTGGAAAGATTGTGTAATGTATTCCATTTACAATGTATATATTCTAGAAGGGGGAGGGGGTGTCTTAGAAATTTTTGCAAATGTATTTTTTATCAATATTTTCTAAAGGATATAAGTGACTGGTTGGGATGAAATTTTATACATCAGTATTTAATAATGAAAAATGAACAGCCTTGCATATGTGATTGCCTCAGTTTTGTTTTGATCTAACCATGTTTGTGTTACTTTCACCTTTTGTTCCTGAGAATGTTGCACCATCTTTCCAATCCTTTTCTTTCATTAACTAGAAAGGTGATTTGTTACCTGTTGATTTGTGATTGACATTAACTTTGAATTTCTTTGTGAATCCTGCACAGCTAATAAACTGTCATTAGAAATTTTGAATTAATGTTAGACATTTTCCTTCTTTTATTTTCATAATACATACTCATCACATACATTACGTAACAATTTTGAAATGTTTTAATGTTTAATGTCTGAAGTTCAAAAATTTTAGTGTTATATGATATACATATTGATAAAATTAATGTAAATTTCTCTTGTAAGAAGTTAATAAGTTCTTTTATGTTTGCCTTTTTTGTTTGTTGTCAGACCTTGGAGTAACAGGTAAATGCACCATGTACTATGACAGGGAAAATGTAACTCAACTGCAGGTCATTGAAGTGTATGAAATAAAATTAAAAAATTATATCCTTTAATGTTTTGTTTCAGGTTTACCTGGTCAGTCTATGACTGGACAACAGTCTGATAAAAATGCTGCTGAGGCCGGGGCTGGTCTTCTCCAACTGGCCATGCAGGATGCTGGCATCACCCCCAGTAGTAACAACAATCCCTCCCAGACTGAGGACTCTGTGTCCACGTCCTCCTCCGTGCAGAGGTCCAGTGCCCCTGACCAGAGCACGGTCAGCTCTGCCCTTCACACATTAGCATCTGTAGCCTCTAATACTCAGAATGTGACAAACATTTCTCAGATCCCAGCCAGTCAGGTTCAGTCCAATGCTTCAATGATTCAAACAGGTGCTACCACGACAACCACTCAGTCAGTCAATTCTGTGGCACCGATTATGGCTACTGGTCAACAGAACTTGAATGGAACAAACAATGTGATGAATATGCCATTTGTGAATGGACAACAACAGATGGCTACAAATGTTATGCCTGGAAATCAAATTGTGAACCCTGGGACATCTAATGCTATGCAGCAGATCATGTTCATCAATGAACAGGGGGTGCCATGCATTGCAAATGTCCCCGTGGGAATTGATCCGGCATCTCTTGGACTTCCAAATATGGGGAAGCAAATAGTGGGTGGTAATTTGTTGATTCAGAAGGATGACCAGCAGACAGTTCTAGCAAACAATTTAGCTCAACAGCAAATGAATCTAGCAATGCAGGGTATACAGCAACAACCTTTTCAACAAGGACAAACAAATGTGACAATGGGAGGGAATAACATTGTCCAACAGCCAGTGAACAATCAACTGGCCCTAAATCAGCATATCATGCAACCCATGCAGGGCCCCATCCAAGGCTTGAGCAACCCCCAGAACCCACAGGGACTCATTCTGCCTGCAAGCCAGACAGGAAATCTCCTGACTGTGAATTCTGTTCCAAATTTTTCTAATCCTCAAAGCCAACTTCCACAGGCCTTGCTCTTACCAAATGGCCAGATCATACCAGTTGTTTCCAACCCAAACCTGTTTGCACCTGGACAGGCTCCAGCAAATCAGCTGATTACCCCTGGGGGTCAGCCCAATGCAATCCAGGTAAAACATACTAGTACCTCACAAAATTTTGAAATGTGTAATGCATTCACCTTCATTTTTATTCACTTTTTTTGCATCAATTTGCAGACAAAGATAAGATTGTAATGATATTCCAGCACAAGGATTTATCACAATACTTTGTGTTATGATGCACATTTAAAACCATGGATATGAAAGGACTATATGGATATGAAAGGATATGTCAAATTTTAGGAGCAAACTTGCTTTTCATGTGCTGCAGAAAATAATCAATCCAACCACTGATAATGTTATTTGATTGTTTGAGAATGGTGGATGACTTGGATAAATGTCTATTAAAGCAGAAAATCACATTGAAATCTCCATTTTGAGACATTATATTTCAATTTCTAATCACATATATATGTATATTTCATGTTGCATATGATATTTTTAGCAGTTTTTCAATATCTGTGTAGAAAAATGTGTCAAACCTCCAAAGTTTTCCATTTAGTTTGTGTACACTGTATAATGGTAACTAACAAAGGTTTTGAAATTTGATAAATAATGAAGAAAAAGTAATATTAGTGAATTTTCATATTCCCTAACAAAATTTCATTTAGCAGGGAACGGGAATCCCTCAGCGCTTACCAGTTCCACAAAACATTGTCCAGCCTGATGGTTCACAGATGCTGGTTACAAGTACTGGACAGATACAGGTATATATGAGTAACAAAGTAAACGTGAAAATCAATCTAGGGGCATAAGCATTGTTCATTGTTTATTGAAGGCAGTATAACATGAAGATGTTTTTGCAGGTGGCTCCTCAGAATATGAATATTCAAGGGCAAGCTACTGTGCAACAAGGATTGTTAATGACAACAAATTCCATCCTTCCGCAGGTGTCTCCCTCAACTAGTTCCACAGCGTCAGGGACCACAAGTTTAGTGTCCACATCTGTCATCACGAGCACTGTGACCTCAACCTCTGGGGTCACGGTCAACCGAAAGCCGAAAACCTCTTCTAGTGCTACTACATCTGCAGAGGAAGTTATATTGACTCAGAATCAGGCAAATCTAGTTCAAACTGGTATGGACAGTTCTACGCCTGTGACATCACAAGTGATGACCTCTGACCCCAACAGTGCTTCAATGAAGATATTGAATCCACAGTTACAGAGTGTGTTACATGGACAATTGGGAGGGTCAACTGCTCCTATACTGCTGACAATGAACTGCAATGGTCAGCCCACCAGTATTCTTGTGGATCCAACAACCATGCAGGTCTTAGGTAAATTTCGCACCACAAAAAAGTTATTTTGTATTGTGAAACTTTCACCCTGTGGTATTTTTGCCCTCTCAAAATTGCAAACAATTTTTTTTAAATTCACTCAGACAAAGACACGGTTGTGCTTAAGAGATAATGCTGTCATGTTTGAATTCACCTTGTTCTAAATTTCCTTGCTGTCAACAAGTTTGAAGGGGGCGAAAATAGAACAGGGGGAAAAAATTCCCTGTATACACCATATTCTCATCAAATATATCATAAATTGAAAGTAGTTTAGCTGTAATTTTCTGACCTTGACTTTATTTATAACATTCACTCTTTCTTCATATTCGTCTTAGTTCATCTTACTGAACATGGAATTCAGTGAAGCAATTCCACACACAGTAAAATCTCTCTGATAGCATTTTAACCTTACCTAAAAAATTTGCTAAGTGTAGAGAAATCACTTTATTAACTGGGTTTTCTGTAGGAAAAATCTTATTATTGAAATGGTGAAAATGGCGGGCAGTCAGCTGCCAAAAGGGTACATTATTTGTTGGGATAACTCTTCCTACAGTTTTAAAGATCAGAATTGTTTATTTTGCAGATCAGTTATACATATATCAGAGCTGAGCATATGACATGGCTTTTATTTTAATGATTTATGAGAAAAATACCAGTTGTTGAACTTGGTCATATTTTATCAAATAAAATCAGTGTTTCAGTTAAAGCAAATTTCTGCATAATTTATGCCAAAAAAAACCCCCAAAACTTTTTACCCCCTAAAAATCACCCAAAGGGTCATCATGATGCAGAAAAAATATGAAACAAATTTTAAAAAATCGAATTCAGTGTTGTTGCCTTGATGGAACCAGTTTATCAACTTATATTCAAAGTTTCTAGGAATAAATCATTGTTCAAAGTTTCTTAACAAAACTCGAAGTCCGAATAAAAAATATTGCATCTGACATCGGCATATTTATTTCAGTTTGGCTTTGTCCAAAAAGCTGCTGTTGTTCATAGAAAGCATAATGAAGCTCAAATCATTAATGAACTGTTTTGCAAAACATTCAAACAACTTGCAGATGTTGTCTCTTGATTGATGTGTATTCCGAGAAACCCAATTGGCGGAACTGGTAAAGTGTGTAAATAAAAGAACAAGTACAGTAATATTAAACATTCATTTTTTTATACATCAAATTATGATGTAAGGAAGCACAGCTAATTGAAGAACGAACTAAAAGCAAAACCAAAATATATTTTGACCCTCAAAAATTTTCTCTTACTCCCAAAAATTAAAAATTAACTTCAAAGGGTTATAATGACCCTTGGTTTTCAAAATTAGCGGAAACACTGAAAATATTGCATACATGTTACAGTGATATTGTTGAGATTTCATAAAGTTTTTAGAATAGAAAGTTTGTATGATTTATGTGAACAAAACAAGTACCATTCACACAAAAGAAAACCCATTTGCTCTCCCATTGACAGCTTTCCCCTCGTAACCATGCTACAACTGGCAACAACTGTAATAAAGGTATCACATCCATATGTGAAAAAATTTGAAAACTTTTCCTGCTTTGCTCACTTTTGACAAATAGCTAAAACTTAATAAACAAGGTACATCTCTTTTCATATTGCAGTACAAATGTTCCGTGGATGGGACATTCATGCCCTATAGACTTATTTCTAGTTCATGTATAGAGTTTTTATGCCCCGCCATGAATATCACTACACCTTGGGTGTATTATTGGGAAATATGTCCTATGGACATATTTCTAGTTTTTTTTCTTAGTCCCCTTGTGCAAAGTCTTTAGTATATCAGGGTTGATCAGAGTTAATGATCAAAAGACAATCAAGTTGTGATCCAGACATGTGTAAATGCTAAATAGTTATGGAATAATCCCTCCCTGGGTGTTCATTGGTTATTATGAAGAATATGTTAATTTGATGTTTCCAGAAGTAAAATTCACAATATGTATCATGCCTGATAATTGAATTGTTTATTGGCATGATCTGTTAATTATATGTTTTTAGAAATGAAATGCATAATGTTCAAGTTTATAAAGCTGATAATTGAATTGTTGATTAAAAAGAAACAATTACCGTTAACAAAGATCTTTAAAAAAATAATTATGATAATAATTTAGACAATATGAAAACAAATACAAATTTTTAAATTTTCTTTTTATGCTTCCATTTTGAGCTTGTCTCAAGGATGGGAGTGCAGGACCTATTAGCATAAAAACTCATTTTTACAATGAAAAACAAAAAAGTAAGGCTAATGATATTAAAATAATGGTATGGTTCTCGGGCCTATGCTCATCTGTTTCAAGGTAGCTGCATTAGAACTTTTATCATGTTTTCAATAAAATGAAAAGTTTTCAATGCTGAGAAAATTTGGAGAAAAAATTTCACCCTCAATTTTTTTGTAGTTTGGCACTCGATTTTTGTTTCCAGTGTAGCCATTTGATTACAAGGGCATAAGAAAATATTTAAATAAAAATAAAATCCAATGCAATTTGCTTTAAATGATACATGTCCTTTTAATCTACAATTTCTGTATTTCAGATGAAATTAATAAATCTCAAGCCGAAAATAGCCTATTGAAAAAAAATTACTATGATTTGTAGCATAAGTATTGATGAGGAGAATTTTAAGTTTTGTTTTGTTTTTGTAGGAACTGTGCAAACACAGCAACCTCCTCAGCAACCCAACCTGAATCCAACCACTTCTGTTAGCACCAGCACTCCAAGTAAAAAGAACAAGAAAAATGGACAGCGAGCCATCTGCCCTAAACCTCAAGTGGCCAACACCTCTAGTGCTATTACCACTGTAACAAGTGTAATGAATCCCATAGTGGGACCAACTGTGACACTACCTACACAAGCAAATCCTTCCATCGCAGCAGGTGTTTGGAATTCCGATAAAGAATCCATGGAAGTCTTGCCTCCTCCAAGTGCACCCACTTCCAAAAAGTCCTCCTCCAAATCAAAATCAAAGTCCAAATCCAATAAAGGAAATACAGAGACTCAACTTGAAGCACAGGGGAAAACAGACAGTGGTGAAATGGGGGAACAAGATATTCTGGCAAAAGCTGCTGAGTCAATTTTTTCGGAAATTTCTCCTGTGAACTTTTATAATCCGGCAAATGAGGACAATCCACTTCAGATTGATACAAGTGTGTGTGAGGGTGAGGATGAGGGGAAAGAAAGTGAGTCACCAAAAAAAGATGCAAACAAAGGGAAAGTGTCCAGTGCAGGTGCTACAGACAATTCTTCGGTGTTGGATTCTGAAATGATTGAATCTAATACTGATGATGTGAAAAACAAAAACAAGAAGGACTTTTCTGACTCTTTAAAAGAACAATCTTCAGACGAAAATGATATTTTAACAAATATTTTGAAGGCAGCAGAGTCTAATGAACAAGAAAAAGCTTCAGAAACTGGAAATAATAATTCAAATAATCAAGTAGGTGAAACTTTGTTTGATATCGTGTCAAACACTGCTGTTGAAACTGCAAAAAAATCCAAGAAATCCAAAAAATCCAAATTAGGAAATAATACTGCTGAAATAAGTGATTCTAGCTCGAAAGATTCACCAGCACTGATAAGTCTGGAGGACAAACTCAGCACACAAAGTTCTAAAAAATCTAGCAAGAAATCAAAGAAGTCTGAACAAGAAAATTCATTGAAAGAGTCTGTGGTTGAGCAGGAGTCTCTGATGTCAATGCCAGAGGAAATCACCTTCTGTGAAAATGATATTGAGGATGTATTGAACCAAGTGGAGAAAATGGGAAATTCATTTGGAAGTCCTACAAGCAGTGTTGGTAAGAAATCATCAAAGTCAAAGAAGGACAGAAGTGAGAATGTGGATTCAGAACCTGCAAACAAAAGGAGAAAAAGAAATGTCTCCAAAGAGAAATCGAAAGAAGCAGGAGAACCTTCACTACAGGCCTCAACTGCTGCCAAACCTTCCATGTCAGTGTATGATTTTGATGAAGACACAGACTTCTCCACTCCACTTTTTCCACTTCACTCCTCTAGAAATTTAAGTGGAGGACCGAATACTAAGAACCAAACGGCCTCTTCAAGCAGTGATAAAACTCCTACCTCTTCTTCCAGTCCGCTTTTTTCCATGCCAGTGATAACAACTGAACCAGGCTCATCTACCACTCCCCTATTTGATGATTTTCCTATGACTCCCAAAAAGCGTGGAAAACACAAAAAGAACAAAAAAGTGGAGGAGAAAATATCTGATGTTTCAGTTTCCAAAAAAGCAGATAATGATCTCTTGAATTCACATAACAGTCTGGACAGGTTAGGTTCTGAAAGTAGGACAGATAGTGATAAAAATACAACCAGTGATGTGACTAAGAAAAGCAGTGAAAATTGTTTAGAGAAAATGGATGTACAGTACTCTTCAAAAGATAATGGATTTTTGAGCAAGTCTGATACAAGGCAGCATTCTGTGAATTTTCCTAGTGAACAATCGAACAACAAAAATTCTTCATCCATTTCTTTTGAATCTCAAGGGAACACGGAACAACCGATGTCTATAACAACACAAAATATGGATTCTAACAGGCAAGATAGGTCAGAGGGAAATTTGAATACAAGGAGACCTACAGCATCAAGATCAAATGTTGATCAGATGTCTGTTGATACAAATCCTCTAACAGTAGATACAAATGACATTGAATCAACAGTGAACAATTTACTTGGACTTTCTCCTCATATGCTATCGCCGAGCAACATGAGGCATAAACAAGTGCAACAATCACCACAATTACAGACCCCAAAGTCCAACTCGCCAGCTTCCATGAAGTCTCCCATGACTTCCCCAGCTATTGCATATCAGCAGCAGACACACATGCCAAATGATCACATGGCTCGTCCGTCTGCTTCATCCTCCATATCTACCAATCCTGATTTGACATATTCTGCTGAGTCTCTGTTTAGTTCTCAGTCAAAGCATTTGGACAGTTCAAGAGGAATTGATACCAACTCCTCTCAGCTGCCACAGACAACAAGGATGTCTGGTAACACAGATTCCATGATGAAGTCAACTGAAGAGAGCACTAGCGCAGCGAGACCTAAATCTATATACTCTGCCGACAATTTTGTTCACAGTGCTAAAAATGACAAATCATCCAAATCGGCACCAAATGTGATTAGTCCTTCAATGTCCACAAGTTTGTCTCGTGGTCAAAATGAAAATAGTTCAGATGGCTTTAATTTTAATAACATTGGTCTCAATTTATCGACACCAACAACATCCACAAATTCTTTCATGGACAGTTTGACAATGTCTCCAATAATATCAACTGTTGCAAATACAACATCTTCATCAACTCCATTTACTTTCACATTGTCTTCAAATTCATCAACCCACACTACATCCACTGCATCTATGATGCAGTCACCTGCTTCCCAATCCCAGAACTCGTCACATCAAGGGAACCACAATTTCCCATTTTATTCTCCACATCAGTCGCCACAGAGACCACCATCTCACCACCAAAGGCCACCAACCACATCTGCCTCTCCACAGCATACAAACTCTGCTCCAAGCAACATTTCATCTAATCAGTCTCAAAGACCTCCAGTGAACAATCTGTCAAATTTTGACCTTAATCTACCACCTTCCAACTCACAAATGCCATCTTCACAATCTTCACAGCGTAGATCTTCCCACGAACATGATGCCAGAATGTCACAACATATGCCAGCTATGGCTGATTCACAGTATTCTTATGGTATGTCAAGAAATTGCTCAGTCCAGGATCAAAGACAAAGAGAACAAACTACAATGCCAAGAGAAGAACCACCCAGTTTTCCAAATATCACAGTAACAACCCATGAGGGACCACTGAACATGGGTATGAGTAAATCAAACCCTCATAAGCGAATGAATGACATTGGGCAAGGAAGCATGTCTTCAAAATCTACCAGTGATTCCAGGTCGGATAGGACTTCAGGAGGAGGCTACAGCATGAACAGTAGCATGCAGCCATTTTTTCCTCCTCCCAACTTCTCTAATTCTTCTAGTAATCCATTGGAAACACCTCCTCTGCACCATCCTCCTATGTTGGGCAGTGATAACCGAGGCAGTATGGGTGTGCGGGGTTTTAACCCAGTATTTTCATCCTCACAAAGTTACAATCCAGTGCAGCAGAGTTTTGGTGGAAATAGGTATGAAAGTAACAATGTACCACCTTTTTCACAGAGAGATTCATCAGGCACTCAGCCTTTGAGTCACACTCCACCCAATCAAGTGATGGATGGACGGAAATCTGCTAACACCCCATCATCTCAAACAGCAAAGAGTAACAAACAGCCATCTCAACCAATGCAAGGAAGCCAAACTAACAGAACAATGAATGGACCACCTTCACACCGGTCAGGGCCTACCCCTCCCCAGGCACAACCACAGACATCTCACAGACCAACTCCACAGCAACAGCTTTCACAGCCTCAATCTCAACAATCTAGGTCAAAATCATCAAGCTCAAGTTCAAGGTCCTCTTCGTCTAAACAATCACAGAAGAAAAAACAAAACTATGTCGAAATGGAAAGTGGTATCCCCCCTCATCCTGCAATGTTTGAGGCCAACAGAATGACCCCTCTGTTTCCCCTCCCCCAAGCTCGATCTCCACCATTCCCAGCTAATTTATTTGGATCTGGACCACACCAGGGTGCCTCTATGTCAAAAAATTCAGAACTTAGTAGCCCTTTCAATCAGTTATTTCCACCAGCTCGCCCTCAGAATGGACTAGGATTCCAATTCAATAATTTTGGAATGAACAGTGTACATAGTGCCATGTCTAATTCCCCCCAAATAACTCCCCATTCTGGAAGTGTTACTGTAACTCCACACATGTCAAATTTCACCTTTACAAATATTTTCTCGGATGTGAACAACTCTTCACAGAATGACGCTCTCAACATTTCTCCAATTAAATTCCCTCATCCAAATCCCATGCTTCCACATCAGGGTATGGATCCCAACTCACTGCATCATCCACATCAACAGGGATCATCCATCTATCACCACCACAACAGAGCTCATCCATCATCCGTCATCCACAATGCCATGAACATCAATAGCATTCTAGGCCATAATCACCACAGTTTTGATTCTAGAGGAATGTCCCAGGGGATGAATACCTCCGTAGCCCCTCCTTTTCCTGGACATGGGCACCCTCCAGGTTTTGGCATGCCCCCTCTGAATTTCTCCATGCATGACACATGAGATAAAATTTAGAAAAAAAAATGTCCATTCCTTTAAATATGTACTGTACTTTTGTGATCAACTTTTGCATTTACTTTATTATTTGTGTAAAGAACAAAATGTGCCATACTGTTGTATAACTTGGTCTTAATCGAAAAGTAAAAAGCAGCATTTTGAAAAGTTTATTCGAGTTGTCACAGTATTAGAATGTTACCTGGTAAATTTGTACTGTTTTAAAGTATTTTTGAAATATAAGTTCAATATAAGTTTCTAAATTTTTTCTTTTTTATTATATGCAGTCTAATGAATTTGATTTTTTTTTTTTTTTTGTCAAAGACACATGCTGTGGTTTGTATTTTTTTTTATTGGCAATTTTCAAGAATATTTACTCTAATTAAGATTAGGGTAATTTTTCCTCAATGATTAAAATTTCAAGAGAGGGAATGATTATTAAGAAAATGTTATTCTATGGGCTAGTACCAAATGAATTAATTCTGTATAATTTTTCTTTGGAACAATAATAATTTTACTAATTAAAAGTTGTTAAGATAAAGTTGTCTATATTGGAAGAATTTTTCAATTTATCATCAATGGTTGTTTTTATTGTTATCTCATTTTATCATGTAATAATCTTGGATTTGAAATATTCTTATGAAATAATTTGAGAAGCGATTATGATTTGCTATTGAATGATAAATGAACTAAAAATAGCTCTGTACATTTTCCCAACATAACAGCCTCCTCCCTTCAGTCCCTCCCCATGAATTAGAGAAAAGGGATCCAGTTTGGGTCATATGCAAGTTACCTTATTACCTTGTATGTTTCCCCTGATTTCAATCAGTGTGGTGTTTTTTTGTTTGTTGTTTGTTTGGTTTTTTTTTTTTTTTTTTTTTTTTTGGTTTAAAATATGCAAAATCAAGGTTAATATTTATACCAGAATTTTTTTTAGGAACATGCATTAAGTGGTAATACAGGATAAAGTTTTCCCTCTGAAAATCCAATCTAAATGCAAGTTATTATTGATTTATTGTTCAGGTTTATTATTTTTTTTTATTGTAATTGCATATCTAAATCTTGAAGCATCTTTCCTGCAGAAAATATCATTGAGAGGAACTGTTTTGAAGTCTTCCATGTAACTGTGTGACTAAATTATCAAAACATGTAACAAAAAATCTGTATATGTATGAACAATTTTGTGTCTCAGGCTGAAGTAAAATCATGTCACTGCTTACTTAAGATTTTTGAGCTCATTTGAAATTTGAGTTCGTCTCTGTATCCTGAAAAATTAGATGTTTATGTTTCTAAGGCCCTATAGGAATAAGTTACTGTAAATCTGACTTGGAAATAAATTATTGAGGAAAGTTTGTAGTCCTAAATAATTTTGCCCTCTTCCTTCATTATTATGGATGATCTTTTCCATTGAATTGATACAGTACAACAAAGTAATCATAAATGATCTCTATCACATTTCCTCATACATTTCTCTTAATTCACTGCTTTTGGGAAAAAAGATTTCATTGGATCAGATGTAATGTTATAAATTTTAAAAAATACATATATTCGTTGGTTAAGGTTTTAATTTGTTTGTGCCTTACTGTCTGTTTTTTCTGGTATAAATTCAGATCTGTACTTAAGCTAGGCATTGTTTCGGACTTTGTGTCTGTAATGATTTAAATTTTAAATGATTTCCTTGAGTATAAGGTCTCAACTTATTGTTAGTGTATTAATTAATGTTGTGATGTTTAAATTTGATAAATTGTTCATTGAACCTGTCGTCGTATTGAATAGACCAAGATTTTGATTTCTCAGATGAATGTTTTTAATTCTTGACTAGCACCATAAAAAAAATATTGAGAGCATTGTATTATACAAATGTAATTGTATTCTGTTGATTTTGATGCTCTACTGAACTAGCTGAGCTCGTTATTGATAAGATACTCCGATTTCTTCTCACCATACTTCTCTGTATCTTATTTTTTAGCTTTATTCTTTGTACAATATTGCTGAGGCTTCAACGATTTTTTTTCCCTGAAGAATGCCACTGCCAACTTACCATAAAAACTGTTACTCTTTTCGATATACATGTTATGTATATGTACTTACAAATGTATATATATATATATCTATCTTTCTAAGCTTGTCGTATGTGGAGATTTTGACAAATATTACAAGAAAAGAGTGCAAGAGAAAGGTTGTTTGTACATGTGCTAAATGTTATGTAGTTTTATACATACATTGAGAATTTTTTTTATTATATGGACAATTATATGCATTTCTAGAGCACTTATAGAAAGTGTTTACAAACACTGAAAATATGTATTATATTAGATTGATATGTTGGGCATAGAGTTGGTCTTAATGCAAAACATATCATGCATTATCGAAAAAAAAATGTATTTGAATGAATTTCTAAATGTTGTTATTAGTCTTAGATGCCTCTTTATTCATGTTTTTACAAGGTTGTATATATTCAATATACAGAGTATAAAATTGTGTATGTATAGCATATGTTTCTCATTGTAACTTGTGATAAAATAGGTCATTGCTGCCTATTTTAAGGCGTACCATTTTAAATATATCATATTTTTTGTACAATTCATGAAAGAAATACAAAAATTGAATTGATACTTGGATGTTTTTGGTTGTTTTTGAAAAGCATTGGCAACTAGAAAAGAAAAATTAAGTTATGTACTGGATGTAGATTGAAAGGCAGACCAAATGGGTACAGTCAAACCATGATTAAGGAAAAAATGACACCGATATAAAGAGAGATACCATTGGTTAATCAATTACTACAAATTTCTCTGCGAAGGTGATTGATCTCGAATGTTTCCTCTTGTACTACATTTTCATGAATTTTCATGAAAACTACATTTTCATGAATTTCATTTTTTAAATTAGCTCTACTGATTGAATACAAGAGATTTTGCATTGGTAAGGTATTTGATACCAGTATTTGTTTTCTTTTTTTTTAATGCTTCTCTTCTTGCAGTTTTGGTCCAATTTTAAGAATTCACAGATTTCAGTGTATATATATTTTTTTATTTCAATGATTGGTGTTGCCATAATAACTAAAAATGAAATAATCTGAAATTATTTAAATGCTACCTTAACTACAGTTTTCATTTGATTTTAGCTAAACTTTGTAACAAGCTAAGAAAACATTGAAAATAATAATTTAATACTAAAGCCATGATAAAAAAAAAAGTCGCTTGATTCCCATCCTCGACCTCCTGTATTTTTACTTTGGCCTTGATTTACCCTTCCGTGATTTTTTTAATTTCTATTTTTCACAATTTTAAAAGTTATATTTCTTGACCCTGATTGATATTGATAATCAACTTACCAATTTACTTTCAAGTTGATGTTTGCTGTTTTGCATGTATTAAACGGTATGGTTATGAAAGATTGGTAAGGGTATAATAATATACATGTAGGAAAGGATGTGTACATAAAAATGGAACTCTAAGATGTTTTTTATTTGGGCATAATAAATAAATCAGCATTGATTGATGAGATAAACAAAAAAATCTACACAATGAAAAATTTAAAAAAAAAAAATCCAATAGCCTGCCACAATTTGTCAAAAATTGGGATGAGGGTCTGAAAACATCTCGTCCTTTGTTGTGTCGAGCTACAGTGTCATCAAAGACCTTCTGATGGAAAAATTGTAAGCTCCACAAAAATTAATCTTTAGTTTCTCAGGCCAAATATTTCACAATTCAATGCGGCAAGCTGGTCTTGTTTTCTTAGGTGTTAGCTCTTTTTTTTTTCTTTTCAGTCAACAAAATGATCAATTGATTCTTACCTTATTGTACTCTTTTAATTGTTATTAATTATGTTTACGTACTCAACTTTAACAGCTGTTTAAGTAATATTATTCCAAACATTTTTTTTTAATTTAATACATAAAAACTTTTTCAAAGAGAAATAAATGTATATTGTGTATCTAATAACATACATGAGAAGGGGCATAACTCAATTTTCATTTTCAACTTGGAAAAATAGAAAATCGAATTATAATTATATCCAATAAAATTGATCAATGCAGCAGTATTTGACCTGGTGCGGTAGTGCCTGAGATACTATACATTATTTTTTTATGGCTTTATTGAAAAAAAAAATTAAGTGAGCTAATAGCGTGCTCCATTGAAACAAACACTTGGTATACAGCAAGCTTATTTTCATAAGAAATGCCCCCCCCCCCCCTTTTTATTTAAAAAAGAGATACATGTACTTGTGTACTTGCTGCAATATAATAAATTACACATATATTAACAGATTGGACAAACAAGTATACAGAATTCACTTCTGGTCCTGATGCTCTAAAAAGTTTTTTTTTATTTTTGTAGTATAAAATAATAGTAGAAGCTGACTGAATCCTGAAAATTTGTGTTTAGAAAATGTAAAACTTAGGGAAAAGATGATGAAAAAATGGCTTAGGAGTAGGGTTACCTATTTGAGACTTTCTCTAACAAGTCATATAAGATTTTTATTGAAAATGGACAAAAACTCGAGAGTAACATTTCAAAAACTACTTCACACATAGTTACAAGAACTTCTCCTCTGCATAAGGAGACAAGAACTTCTCCTCTGCATAAGTTCCTTTAATCTTTGAAATTCCACCAATTTGAAATTTAAAAAATGCCAGCTACTGAAATTAAATTTTGGTTGCAAGACTAAAAGTATTAATTACTGTAAATATACTTTTTTCTAAGGGGGTCATTATTGTGCAGAATCACAATTTCTGTTCAATGCGGATATCTTGGATTGCCATAGCATGTCTTAAATAAATTTCAAGTACACTGAGAAAAATAGTGTAAATTAATCTCACGCAGAAAAATATACGTCTGCAGTATTTCATGCATGTATTTCTTCTACTGGATGTGTTTACCTGTCCAGAGGTGTGCAGTGGGCCATGGCAGATAATTTTCCAAAACTGCGGATTTGATTATAGACTGGTATTGCCTGTCTCTAATGTACTGTATATTGCGCATATCAGACAGGCAAGCCAGTCTATGAAAATTTATAGCAACTCATCACTGATATATAAAATTTCATTTATTTAGCCATATTTTCCAGTTCTAAAGCAAAATACTGTGAAAATGTTTTGTAATCCAACTCAGACATATTTCCATACTTCCTGGCAAAAGACTTATCACTCAGTCCTAAAATATCCTGAAGGAGGGGGTTAGTATTGATTTCCCCCTTATGCTTTTTTATTTTCTTATAAAACCCTGCCCTGTCAAGAAAAGCATGTCTAGTTTGAATGTGTAGGAGTGGATAATTGAACATATCTGAATACATCATCTGTCTTTGGGATATCCCCATAGTGTGATATACATAATCAAACTTTTCTTGAATTGTATCTAAGTCTTCAAAAAGAATGTCTGGTGACTGGACAGTCAGTTCAAGAACATCATTGGACTTAAAAAGCTCTTGCAGTTCATTTATCTTTGCTGTGATTTTAGCTGGTGTCACTGACAAAATTCCTGGGCATGCAGTTATGGCTTTGTTGAACTTTCTATCAGTTTTATAAATCTTCCTTAGGAACATCAATAAATCAGACAAGACGGATGGATCTTCATCTGTGACTCTTCCGTAGGACAAAAGTATAACACAAATACTTCGTCCTCCAAGTCCATGATCTTGTAGCATGTTAACAATGGGCTCTGTGTTTTTGCCTTGAAGGAAATAAGGAGATTCTTCCATCAGCCATTCAATCTGTTCACCTGAAAGCTGTGCCGCCTCCAATCTTTGGATTCTCTGGATAACGTCTTTTATTGAGACCGAGTAAAATGTTTTATCCTTTGACCGAATTTTCTCTAAGACACCCCCTGCATACTCCAGGCTCCATTTCTTTTCTGGTACTTCCTGTTGAGGTTTACTATCACCAGAGTTATTTTGAAAAGGAAATGATCCTGCATAGTACGTACTTTGCAGGTAATTCCCGAGATTCAGGTTATGGGACAATTCACATCCTCTATGTAGGTATGAAGACAATATGGCTCGGCCAATTAGTCTCCTTCCATAACGAAAAGACATTCTTATTAACTATGTACTCATTTGCTGTGGTCATTAAATTTTGCTGAAATTGGAACAATGATTATTGAAGAATTCTAAAAGTCAGTAGATCATGCTATTGCAATAAAGTGTTACCGGATATGTATTTTGCATAATAACTACAGAGAGATCTCAACAAAAATATTAATTCCGAATTATTGAACCAAACGAGTACGTAGCATCATTTTTCAAATTGGGGGAGGGGGTGCCCTATTCTCTTTAGAGAATCGGACAGACTTTCGCATGCATGCACTTCGTGGATGTAGGCGAAAGCCTGTACACTTCTCTAAGGAGAATAGGGGGTACTCTGGAAAAAGTGACACGTTTACAGAGAGAGATAAATTCTTTATTTCCAAATCAGGACAGTTTCAGGCATCACAAATAACAAGCATGATTGATCAGTCTAGACGAACTCCAAAAACGGCGTGAACTCCGAAAACGAAGTCAATGGCTCCATCATGCATTGCGGCAAAATGGCGTCCGATGTAAACAAACGATGGATTGTCGTTCGCTTTCTCCAAATATACCATGTTGATACAGTTACAAACAAGCACAGACATAATTATGCATATATAAAATAAAAATACAGTACATGTTTTTATATATATTGAAGCTGAAAAGTATATGTAAGTAATATACTGTCTAATGATTGAAATGGTACTACCGTGTACCCTAATGCAAAAGAATGCGGAGTTCCTACAATCCTTGCATTGCAAAAGATACAACATGGCGATGCAAAAGTACTAATTTTTATTTTTTACAATACATAAAGTGTTTTTGTTGTTGTTGTTGTTTTTCTTTTTTTTTTTTTTTTTTAAAAAAAAAACCAAAAACATTTTAATTACATATATTTACATGTACTAAATATTTAAAGAAATGTTGTAATGTGGCTTTCTCTTCTTAAAGGTGCTTAGACACAGATTTGAAGTTAATATTTTCTCAAATTTTCTGTATAATATCACGACTTATATATTGCAATAGCATTTCACACGAAAATATAATTAAAAACTTATTTTATCTGGAAATTATTGGAACTACGAATTCCTGGACGCGTTTGATTAACACATCCTTGCACTTTCACAAATTTTATCTTTATCCTTAATATTTAAGAAAAGAAGCTATTTTTTTGTGTATTAATGAAAAACATTACATCTATAATCCAGAAAATTCAGAGTAGAAATGTGCGAAAACAAACCTCCTCACTAATATCGACAGCCCGTGCTCAGTGTTGTGTACAGAGTTTAACAAATTGAATACACCCGTGAAACGTAAACTGTTTTTGTAAACAGGGCACAAGCTGTGTTATTGTTAATGTTTACGATTCACCGGGTGTGTTCAATTGTTAAAGTCTGCACACACCACTGAGCACGGACTGACAATACTGTGAGTGGGTTTTGCTTTCGAACATTTCTACTCTGAATTTTTCTGGATTATAGTTTTGATATTTTTCATTAATACACAACAAAATTGCCACTTTTCTTAAGTATTAAGAATAAAATTAAAATTTGTGAAAGTGCAAGGATGTGTCAATCAAACGCGTCCAGAAATTTGAAGTATCAATAACTTCGAGATGAAATAAGATTTTTATTATATTTTAGTATGAAATACTATAGCAACATATAAGTCATGCAGAAAATTTGAGAAAATATTAACTTCAAATCTGTGTCCAAGCACCTTTAACATATCCATATAATTATGCATATGTTAAGAAGAGATAAATAATTTAAATGGCTTGTCTAGCCAGTTCTACAAAAAAAGGGAGAAAATTGATGAAACTCGAAAAACCTATTTCATGGGAATGAGGGTGGGCGTTGAGTAGGTTCCAACTTCAAAACTTTCCCGACAAGATAATTTTTAAAGAATATTACTTTTATGGCTGCAAGAAAAAAGTGGAGGTTGGGGTAATGACAATTTCCATACAGGCCCTTCGCAACGGTTTCAAAAGTTGGGGGAGGGGACCCTAAACTGACCAAAAAGTGAGGGGGTGCAACTTCCCAAAATACTCTGACAAGCAAAAAACAAAAAAAAAAAAAAAAATAAAAAACAAAAAAATAAAAATAAAATAAAATAAAATAAAAAACAAAAAGAAAACAAACAAAAAAGTTATTAACCGTCCAACCGACCTTACTGCAACAAAAAAGGGAGTACTATACTCAGAAAAAGTGCGCGTTCTATACGGTCCTACCGTATTTATTTAAACATAATTCTAAAAATTGAGGCCCCCCCCCCCCCCTGCAAGTAACAATATGGAATATGGTATTTAAAAAAAGTTTTCATTTAAACAGTTTAAATACAGTCTTTTAATTTTTGCTACGTCTCGAAATTTTACATCTGATTTGGAAAGGGAGCAATGATGAAAAGCCCCCAATTAGGAAAGATTTTACACTATAGAGAGTCCACAGAGACTGAGGCATGAAAGGATACAACTACAGATAAAGACATTGATCAATTATTAGATAATGTTTGTATACATACAGAGCAAGTTGTTGTGCTTTTTTTTTTAATGTTACCTACTGTCTTCCCACAAATTTTTATTAAAATAGAAAAATTTGGTGTTATGACTATTTAATTGTCATATACAAATTTAAATTGAAAATTCTAAATTTTTGTAGAGGACACTACGTTAAAAGGTAAAGATCATGTAATGAAGAAAGATAACTCTTCAATACTTATTTACATACTATAACTGGGGACCCATACTACTCGTAATCTTTTCGGCTTCGGTAATTTTTCTCTCGTTTGTCGAAAGTTTAACCAGGTGACCTACATCATTTTTTTTACTGGGTATCCTCTTTAAAAGATAAAAATATCTGAAGGTAATTCTTGTTTAAATGACTGTGTAAAACTGAAATTTAAATATATGTTGTTTACTTTTAACCATGTTTGCTGCAAACATTCATCCAAATGAGTTACAACTGAATATCATCTATCATTCATGCCATATCAAAACGACAAGAAAAATTAATCCCAGTCAAATGGAATTTGCTATTTTATTGTAAAGTAAAGAATGACGTTTTGGAAAAAAGAGTATGGCACTTTGGTATTGAGTTCATTTCATTCTCTCTGGGTCAAGGTCGGCTTTCATATCAGTATCTCAGGTCAAGGACGGCATATACATTCCTCTGTCTCTGTGTCCCTGAAAGTTCCTCGACCTGGTTTTCCAATTTAGACGCAGATTCTGTTACGTAATTCTCCTGTAATGAAATACCAATTAAAGATTATAGCCTAGTGTGTGTGTGTGTGAGGGTGTGTGTGTGTGTGTGTGTGTGAGAGAGAGAGAGAGAGAGAGAGATTACTTGTATACCTAAAGTACTTCTGTTTGTTCCAAAAAAAATTACCTTCTATTTCAACCAAAAATCTTGCAAGTCTAAACGCTGTAGGACATTCTCCTGCAAGATCAAAACATTTGTTTGATGACATGTAACATTAATTTCTTGATCTGAATCAGAATCGATCATATAGAACTCCTCCCCCAAAACTTCCAAGTGCGAATCCAAAGAACCTTAGTCCAACCTAAGGGACTACATGTATACCTATGTACACTGAACAATCCACCATTAAAATCACGAAAACTTGCTTGTATAACCAATGAGATCAGATACTGAATTCTTCAACAACCTGAGTTATACCACCAGAGAGCAATTGCAAGAAATTTTTATCATCTCTTTGATAGCTTTCATTAAAATCTAAACCACTAAACAATAAAATCTACCTCCTTAAAAAGGCTAAAACATTCCCCTTTCTTGAAATTAACCTAACGAGAGTAATTTTTCATTGAGAGACAAAAGGCAAACAAACAAGACGAACCAGAAAAAAATATCTACCTTTGTCCTTATTTAATTGTTACTTAAAATCATGTTTTTCATCCCTTGATTTAAATTAAAAAAAGAAAAACATGCACCTTTTGTACAATTGTTATTACTTACTGCCTTGACGTGCTCGATACTCAGACAAGACCCACATTCTGTCTGTCTCTGGGTGACGTTCTATAATGGAGCGTTCCATCTCTCCCAGGTCAGCCCAGCCTAAAGGAGGATTCAAACAATTCTTTACGATGTGTGTTTCAGTGTTTTATTACACTTTACGTCTGTTAAACAGATTATGTTTGATTATGTTTTGTAATCTGATCATCGGATTGTAATTTTTTTGTGTGACTGCAAGTTAAGGGAAAAAAATGGACAGTCATCAGTGTTTTTTTTTACCATCAAAGATGTGGGTTTTTTGTGTGTGTATGTGTGTGTGGGGGGGGGGGGGGGTCCAAACAAAGTACGTGTAGTGCTTTTCGAAGCTGCCAAGCGTTTAGAAAAAATTATGGATAAATAAATTTACTTTAAGAAAATGTGATTTAATTTTGAACATTATCGAGGAGAAGTGATGTTTTTACATATACAGTTTGGGGGTGATAAATGATTCATATCTGGCATATCTGTATCTCTCTGAAAACTCTTGTATGGACATATTAAATGAATTTATTATTAGATTTACTATTAGATTTGTAATACCTACCTGGCATATTTTCATGGATATTCCTGAAAGGAACTGTGCTTCCAAGTCTTATAAGCATGACTGCCAGTGTATCTAAATGTATTGAAAATATAAATAACTGCAACCTGCATGTGAATTCAATTTTTCCCTTTTCTTAGTGAATTTATCATTAATTCGTGGCCCGAAATAAAAAAAATCTCATACCATGTCTTATGTCAGTCACCATAGAAGCCCCCTCCTTAGAAAAATATCGGTACCAAAAAAAAAAAAAAAAAAATCATTGCTCTGACGTAAAGTAAAAATATTAAATATTTTCTCGTAATACTTTATTGATCATTGACCGCCATTATTTTCTGTCATATTTTAATTGGTTGGTTGGTTGGGGTGAGGTTCTTTTTGAAAGCTATATTTGTTATATATAGAGCTCACATGCAAAGTCTGTAAGATTGACTTGTGTTGATATCTATCAGCCAAGTTCAAGATATACATTTCCATGTTACACACACATTTATATACGGTTCGGAATACAAATTGTGAGGAAATTTACTGCTATCTACTGGTGACCTTAAAGTTCCTCAATTGATCTTCAGTAAAGGTCACAGCAAACAACAATATTAATACATGAATTTTTTTCTACTACAATATATGGGCATTGAACTTATTATACCAATATAAATCTGGAATAAGATCATGACCTCCTTAAGATCATCAACATTTTGTCAAGTATCTGCACCAAATTTAAAAAGTAAGGAACACGATTTTAATTCAATCTTTATATGCAAATGATCTTGAACTTACTAACAGATATTTAACCAACGTGATATTACACATAAGGTCATCAATCTTTCGGGTGCTGTTAGCTTCCAATTTTTGCCATAACCAAAAAGATGGTCCTGATTTGAATTACACATTTATCATCAAGTAACCTTGAACGTGTCTAAATGATAGATGTCAAGGTCATGACATATCCCAGCAATAAACAATATTTCCAAATGAAATATGAGCTTCTATTGTTTCTCCAGATATGGTCAAGACACAAATTTTACACCCACTTGTGCTGGTGATGACCATCAGCTAGTTGGGTTTTAATCATAACACAACTGTGGTTATATGAAATCTATGTGTCAAGGATGAACTTCCAATCTTCCTCCTTTATAGCCCAGATATGATTGCTTTAGTTTAAAGCATATTTCATTTAAAAGATACAAGTGTTACATTAAAGTTTTAGAATTCATAGAATCTAAAACTAACCATAACAGTAACCTCGCCACAAAATACGATTGCATTGACGGACAGACAGACAGAAAGACAAAGTTATGGGGTATATACCCCGAAAAAACGGCAAGAAAGAATATAGTTTCAAGTCATTCTATAACAGTTTCAAGTGTTTAAGTTTTCATGAATGAAATACGTACAACTCAAGTATAAAACAGAAACGACCTTCTCTACAAAGGCGCAAAGCTTTGCGATTCAGATTGTAGCAGAACGTAACTTTAAAAAAAAAATGTACGTCACGAATTTTTTTAAAAATTTCTTTACAATAAAAAAAACAAAAAAAAACAAGCAAACGAACAAAACTAAAAACTTCTTTAAAAAAAAGAAAAAGAAAGAAAGAAATTAAATAACATTTAAAAAAAAGAAGAAAACATTGCCTTACCTTATGACTGTCTATGCTTTGCAGTTGACCAAACAGTATGGTGTGTGATCAAATCCAGGTTTGCCAACTGAAATCAACTTAAATTGAATAAAATTGAATCAGTTACCTCCCTTATTTTATAAGAAATTATTCAAAATTTATTTTAAAAACATTATATTGAAGTTTTTTTTAAAGAAAAATAAACAAGTAATAATAAATTATATTTTTTATGTAAAATGTACCTGAATTTTTATCCTATTCTACGTCTGAGGTGAGTAACAAAAAAAAAAAAAATTAATGAAGTTAATATTTATTTACTCTACGTTAAATACTTTATTAGCTCACCTGAGCTGAAAGCTCAAGTGAGCTTTTCTGATCACCCATTGTCCGTTCCTCCGTCTGTAAACTTTTTCACATTTTCAACCTCTTCTCAAGAACCACTGGGCCAATTTTAACCAAACTTGCACAGGCGCTTGACGTTTTTAACCTTTCTTTCCATAAATAAAAAATCCCCCATACTACAATAATAACAAGGTTCGTCACGGTCGCCATCTTGAATTTTTCAGTTCAGTTACTTCGCCTCGATTTTTAGTCTACAATGTGTTTAAAATTAACGGATACGACCGTTTCCCTCAAGTACTTACTTTAAGTATGCCTCCACTTTTGGGCAATTCAACTCAAATCACATTAAATCCTCTCTAATTCTTTAAATGTCGCTTCAAACTCAGTCTACTGCTACCGATTCCGTAAAACTTAGAAAAGGGAGGCCGGAAGTTGATGTTAGAACGTCACAATCCGGGAAAGCCCTTTTCTGATTGGTGGATATCTTGAGAGTTATATTAAGAGCTGTTTAAAAGTTCTAGACTACTGGTACGTATTTTATAAATAACTTAGTAATATATATTGATACATCTATAGTCCCCAACTGTTTGCAAATAAATATATATTTAGCCTAAAACTGTGTACTTTTTCAACTGCTATTTACGAAACACTGAAATATTTAGGCTGAATAGTATACACTGTATTTTACATAGGGGCGTTGTAGCAACCTCTAATGATAAAACGCCGCTTAATGATTTGTATCATTAAGCGGCGTTTTGTCATTAGAGGTTGCTACAAGGCGTAGTTACACACCTGAAAGTAAAGGGGGGGGGGGGCTTAAATCCAAATAAAAATTCAATTATATTGTCAAAACATAAAAGCGTTTACAATTTACTTCTGAAATTTAGGGGGGGGGGGGGTCTGGCAGATTTTGAAAATAAATTTAATTCTCCTTCACTGACATGGAAATAAAGCTGGGAAAAAATTGCCAGCCCAGCCCCCCCCCCCTCCGGAATCAATTGGTCCTCCCTTAAAAATAAATGAATGGCAATATAATCTGTGAGGCCACCCGTAGGTCTTAGGCGAAGCCTTGATTGGGGCGGGGGGGGGGGAAGCTCCTGGCTTGTACAAATATTTCAATCACATTCTTGCAGGGAATAGCATGGTATTTGGCTTTCCTTATGAAAGACAAGACAGTAATATTGTTTTTAACACGAAGTTTAACTTTCTCGGAAACTTATTGTAAATGTACTTGAGGCATGCAGAATCTTTTACCGCTACATTTGTATCGTCTGCTCTCTGTTATAATATGTATTAATAATGTTCAGCAACAAGTGTTTTAAATGTTGGTAGCAAAAATAATTTTAAAATCATATACTACAGTGGCGGATCCAGGAATCTTGAAAAGGGGGGGGGGGGACCAGTTTGGGGTCAGGGTAGGGGCTCACAGCCACACACAAGAAAATCAGTTGCTTTATTAAATCTTATGTATATTTTGGACACAAAGGGAGGGGGCGGGTCCCCTGCCCCCCTCCTCTAAATCCGCCATTAAACTATTTGATCAAGCCATTTGACGATAATTAAACTTAATTTCTCAAAGGTCTTATAGAATTATTAATGTGTTATAGAACACTTACTATAGATTAATGATTTATTTGGATTTGGCAATGATTCAATAAAATATTTCAAATAGACGTAATAATATAAAATTTGATTCGAAATAATGACAATTAATAATTTGAAACAAAAATATTTGCCGGATGATGCTAATATATTTTTTTCTCTCAACAATCTCTCTCTCTCTCTCTCAGACCTAGATATTTTTTTAAACGATGTGTAGTAACGCACTTGCGTACTTGCAAAGACAGCTTCGCGCCTGTAGAAAGACGGGACATGGAGGTTCAGTGATCTGGGCCAGCTCACCACTGTGATGAAAAATAAAACATACACATATCTATCCTTCTTTGTTATAATTTTCATCGCTTCCAAACACTGAAAATAGTACCATTATAGGGAAGAAATATTTATGCCAGAATGCAAGGGGTCTGGTTTACACAAGAATTAGTAACCAGAATTCCAGGACCAAGCATAATTTTTATTTCCTCATGATTTTTTCTTCATCAAAATAAAAGAAAAAAAAATATTTCACATATTATTTCTGATGATTATGGAAAGCATCGGCCTGCTCAGCATTCAACATGCCGAAAAAGTTTGTTACTGTCTTTGCATGATTTTCCCCGCGAAACGTCATATTTCTTTTAACCAATGAAATTTAAGAAGAGGGAATTCCCATTTAGATAACAACATCAACTTCCGGCCTCCCTTTTCTAAGTTTTACGGAATCGGTAGCAGTAGACTGAGTTTGAAGCGACATTTTAAGAATTAGAGAGGATTTAATGTGATTTGAGTTGAATTGCCCAAAAGTGGAGGCATACTTAAAGTAAGTACTTGAGGGAAACGGTCGTATCCGTTAATTTTAAACACATTGTAGACTAAAAATCGAGGCGAAGTAGCTGAACTGAAAAATTCAAGATGGCGACCGTGACGAACCTTGTTATTATTATAGTATGGGGGATTTTTTATTTATGGAAAGAAAGGTTAAAAACGTCAAGCGCCTGTGCAAACTTGGTACAAAGTATCCCTGGGTAAAGAGGAGTGTAAATTGTTAAAATAAAGGGCCAAGTCCCCTTACAAGGGGAGATAATCAAGAAAAGACAAAAATAGGGTGGGGTCATTAAAAAATCTTCTTCTCAAGAACCACTGGGCCAGAAAAGCTGAAACTTATGTGGAAGCATCCTGGGATAGTGTAGATTCTAAATTGTTCAAATCATGACCTACGGGGGTAGGGCGGGGCCACAATAGGGAATCCAATTTTTACATTGAAATATATAAGAAAAATCTTTAAAAATCTTCTTCTCAAGAACCACTGGGTCAGAAAAGCTGAAACTTATATGGAAGCATCCTGGGGTAGTGTAGATTCTAAATTGTTCAAATCATGACCCCTGGGGGTAGGGCCGGCCCCCAATAGGGAATCCAAGTTTTACATTGAAATATATAAGAAAAATCTTTAAAAATCTTCTTCTCAAGAACCACTGGGCCAGAAAAGCTGAAACTTATATGGAAGCATCCTGGGGTAGTGTAGAATCTAAATTGTTCAAATCATAACCCCGGGGATAGGGCCGGCCCCCAATAGGGAATCCAAGTTTTACATTGAAATATGTAGGGAAAATCTTTAAAAATCTTCTTCTCAAGAACCACTGGGCCAGAAAAGCTGAAACTTATATGGAAGCATCCTGGGGTAGTGTAGAATCTAAATTGTTCAAATCATAACCCCCGGGGATAGGGCGGTGCCACAATAGGGAATCCAAGTTTTACATTGAAATATATAAGAAAAATCTTTAAAAATCTTCTTCTCAAGAACCACTGGACCAATAAAGCTGAAACTTATTTGGAAGCATCCTGAGGTAGTGTAGATTCTAAATTGTTCAAATCATGACCCCCGGGGTAGGGCGGGGCCACAATAGGTATATTAAAAAGGGGGAAATCTGGTAAAGAACAGCATGGCCAAAGTTACTCAGGTGAGCGATGTGGCCCATGGGCCTCTTGTTTTAATGTGTTTCTTTTCTTGGTAACCGAAAGAAGTAATCGAGAGACACCGAGATAAAGGTCTTGCTACCTGCATTCCACAGACATGATGTTTCCACAGGCATGATGTATTCATAGAATTCGTTACGTGTATATTGCCAAGGAAGCAAAGCATACACAGGCAGTAACTCTTACTTTGTGCATTTTCTATGAACAGTCCAGAAAGTTCCAAATGTCAACATGGCATGTAAATTAGAAGCGAGAAAAAACGTTGAGAAAATGAGTTGAATTTTCGTCTTTATATGGATTATTTTTTTTAAGAATATAAGGCATATACAATCTCAGAAAGGTTTGTTTTGATTATATTGGTAATTATTATATGATTGAATAATTTCCCTCTTTCTGATTGGCTGAGATCCAACAATGTTAGAAAAATACTACGTTATATTGACCTACACGTGACCTTCCAGGTCAATATAAGGAATTATTGCAGGTCAATATAATGAATTATTCCTGTTCCATTTTTCATGTTACAATGTGTTCTTGTTGAAATTTCTCGTTAAAACTTTTAATTAAAGCAAAAAAAAAACCCCAGTCTTGTAGGAGTTTGCTATCATTTAATCATATAATAAAACAGTTATTGCTGTTTTTTGAGGTCAATACGATGATTTAGACACCTTCGAAGTACAATATTCACCTCGCCCTTCGGGCTCGGTGAATATTGTACTCCTCAGGTGTCTAAATCATCGTATTGACCTCAAAAACCAGCAATAATTGTATATTATTTTCACCGCAACCCCTTTTGGATTCTTCAAAATCATTTCGGAGCGAATCCGCTCCGATTTGCTACATGTACATTGCAACTATATGGGACGTATTCTAACTGTGGTGAGGACTTGTCCCGAGACACAGTAAGATTATTAGTCAGCCCACGGGCTGACTAGTTACGGTGGGATGAAACTGCAAGTGCGCTTGCGTAATTTGGAATTCTGGGAAAAAGATGTACACGACTTGTTCTAAAGAAACTCGTACTATTTGCTCCAACCAAAGGACGTGATTCTTGACCTCGATCTATATATAGACTGCATTGTTCTTCGTCGTTCTCGACGAAAAATTAAAGAAGAGATCGTTCTAAGTGGGAAATATGATACTATGAAAATATTTCAGTGCTTCTTATAGAAGATGAGAAGTTTATATGCAGAGCACATTTAACACTTGATATATATATACCCTCAATCGCCGTTGCAAATTCACGGATTTGTGTGTATTCCTCTGAATGCCTGATGCAAGACTCCCTCGATCAATACCTTGCATAAGACATGTACGCGTCGGAATTCACACAACAATCCACTTGCACAAAGGTCCCAAAACAGTGAAAAAAAGAATCTCTTCACTTTAATGATGAAAGTTATGAAAACGTCAGAAGATCACTTAAGATGTGTAAAGTCTTATAATTTACACGATAATAGACATGAATGTAAGTGCCGCTTGTGCACGTGAACCGCGCCCACAGGTGAGAAACTGACCACAGTAGAACTTGAGAGCTGAGAGAAACTGCGCGGATTTATAGACAGCCCCCCCCCCCCCCAATTAGAGAGAGTGAGCGAGATGGAATCCAGTATCATTTTAGGGTATACGTACTGTATGTATAAAATATTTTGAATTTCTAGTTTATTACTTTATTTTGGAAGCAATTCTTTTCTTTCCTAGTAACACTAAAATGAATGCTTAAATTTAGAAATTATATACATACAGTATGCACCCCTCCCCCTTCCCCTATCATGCATTGCCTCGAACATGCACGATTAAAAACTTTTATCTAATAATAATTAACACAATCTAACCCAAGGTCTACCTTCCTTTTTAGCATCATAATCTGTATCATTTATAGAATTTAACAGTGAAATTGAAAATGTATACATTCTTCAACGTTCAATGATTGGGATCATAGTGGCTTTGTTCATTCCTGAGACGAACTTTATCTCATGGCCATAGGAACCGGGGGGGGGGGGGATCGTGCCCCCCCCCCCCCCAATAATTTTTCCGATATATAGACTACTATAGAAAGATTGGCTACTATATGCTTGTGCCCCCTCAATAAAAAGGTCTGATGACCTTTTTGTTTTTTTTTTTTATTTTTTTTTGCTTGTCAAGGAATTTTTGGTAGTTAATAGTGCCCCTCTAACTGAAAATGTATGGCTGTGCCCCCCCCCCCCTTTCCCTAACTGAAATTGCTTCCTACGGGCCTGTATCTGATGTCCGCGTCCAAGAGAAATTAATTGGAGGTCATCATAAAGATCACGATGTAGTGTAACTAAAATTTATTCTATGCTTTATTATTTATTATGTACAGCATTATGTTACAAATAAGAAAACGACTGGGCGAATTTTAACTTAGACGACAATGACTTTTAATGAACACAACATGATGGATAAAACTAATCATTTACCATCACAAAACAAGAAAGAAACTTTCTGTATTCCAGTGGCTGACTCTCAGCTTTTTTTTTAAAAAGCTAACCTTGTTCTAGCTATCTGATGACACACGATAAGGGATACTTAGAATGACCTTGAGCATGTAAAGCCAATGAAAATTCATCCCACGAATTAGAATGCATTCGTTGAAAAAGACTTGGATATTAGATTAATTAAAGAGCGAACAGTGGCGTATATTCCTTTCTGTTGATGTGTAAGTTAGTGTGAAGTCACAGATTTAACCTGAGGCGCAATGCGTGGGTAGGCAAGAAGCCCCCTTTCGATAGGTATTGCGTGGGGGGGGGGGTGTTTAAAGGGAGCATTTTTTGCCAACTCGAAGACATCTACGATTGTAATTTGACCAGTGAAAATGATACTGTAAACATATTTTCAGTTTATATCATAATACTAAGGCCACTTAACAAAACTGAGAACTCTTAACTTATCCTTTTACTCTGCTTAGAAAATATGGAAACCTCCTTACTGAATAATCCAAATACGAACAATACATAATTTCCTATTAACAAAAATATTTCCAGTTATCAATTTCATTTCCCGCACTAATCTTGTTGCTGTCGATGGTTTTGAAAATGTATGATAAGACGTAATTAATATAACACTTGAATTTCGGCTTATAAAAAGCAAAACTGTAAACATTTACATGGGATCAAAGGGACTTGAGACAATCTTAGCAAAATCGGGTATATTGTATAATAGGGCAGAAGGGACCTAACGAGCCGCCATTAATTCCTCGGTGCCTCGCTTCAAACTCTAAAACCTTCGATTTTTATTCAAAAAACCCAAGAAAAAGTTTTGGCAGTCGAAAGGCAGAATGTTGTCCTTTATTGTCATAAATTGATCATTTACCTTACTTCATTAAAACTTAGAAAAAAATAATAGAACTTCTGAGAATTAGGTCGCCGTCGTTAACCCTACACCATTTTTTCCATGCAATTTTCGTGCATTACCTTAATTTTTCCGCACTTGTCATCTGTTGCACTCTATCTTAGAGCAACGTTTAAAAATATAACTGCTTTTGGTCACCCTCACAATATTTGAGGGACCGTTGATCGTCCGTCTCAAGAGATCAGCTCCATTTTCACCTTCGATTAGCCTCAGAGTTCAATCGGGTCAGCGAAAAATGGGAAATTAGTTGCTTAAAATGCTGTTTGGCAACCCTGTAAGCTTTAGAAACAATTAATGAGTGAGCATGCTCTTTACAGAAATTTGTAAAGACCTGAATATGATTAAATAAACTGGTTTCACAATACAAAAATGTAGGGTAATCCAGCAAGTTTCATCTCTTTGTTTCAACAGTGTCAAATGGATATTTGAAGTCTTTTTTATAATTCATGAAATCTTTCTTTACGATTATGCTTGTAACGTGCACTTATTTCTACAATAATCATTAGAATCAGTGACAATTTTCTTGAGAATTTTTCTTAACTTGAATTATATTTTTTACCTACATCATATTGTCGAAAATTTGCAATAATTTATACAGACCATGTATCTTTCATAAATTTTAAAAAAATATAATAAGGATATATAAATTACTGTTGATATAAAATTTGTTGATTTGTGATCTAAAATGCTTCAAGAAATATGCCGTATGTGACATGTCCGTGTCATCGATTTACACACCAATAACACTCACAAAACTTAAACAAGCATTCCTTAATTAAAATGAGTCTGAAAATGATTTGTTTTCAGAACATGACAGATAAATGTACTGCAGGGTGACTATATAACCAGACTTTTACAGTCAATTGTATTTTATTTCAGTGCTGGAGTAATGATCTAGGTTCTTGATCGAGTCGAAGTTGTGAGCAAACTGGATTCCTATGCTGTAAAAAAGGGATTAGCCTCCCTCCCCCCCCCCCTCAATACGTACATGCAGGAATATGGGATATGGTATATGAAAGTTTTTTTCTTTTGAAAAATTTAAATACCGTCGTTGTAGCCCATAATTTTTCCTCACTTCTAGAAATGTTATATCTGGTTTGGAAGGCAGGGGAGCAATAGAAAAAAAAATCTGGAAAGATTTCACACTACAAAGAGTCCACAGAGACTGAGGCATGAAAGGATACAACTGCAAACGAAGACAGTGAATTATTAGATAATGTGTGTATACAAACAGAGCAAGTTGTTGTGCTTTTTAAAAAAAATGGTCAGAGAGGTAATGAAAGCTATTAAAATTTATAAAGAAAGATAACTCTCCAATACTTATTTACATAATATGACTGGGGACCCATACTAATTGTTCTTGGCCTCTGCAATTTTTCTCTCGTTTGTCGAAAGTTTAAGTCGGGCATCATCTTTTTTTTTTTTTTTTTTTTTTTTTTTTTTTTTAAACTGGAAATCCTCTTTGAAAGATAAAAATCTCAGAAGTTAATTCTTGTTTAAATGACTGTGTAAAACTGAATTTCAAAGATATATTGACAATGTATGTTACCTTTCCTGATTCTGAATATGTATATAACTAACTTAAAAAAAAACTTATCAGGAACGTAGCATTGTTTTTGAAAGGGGGGGGGCTACCTGAGATAACCTAAAAAAACTTGACCAAAAAAAAAAAAAAAAAAATAAATAAATAAATTATCAAATTACTAAAAATCGAAAATCCTATTTCATGGTTGGGGGGGGGGGGGGGGGTTCAACAACTTCTTTCAGTACCAAATTTTATTCATACACTTCTGCATTATTCTCACTTGACTATACTGCAACAAAAAGTGGAGGCCAACCACCCTTTCAATGAACATTTTCAATAGTAAAATGGTTTCAGTCTCTCAGGTTAAGGACGGCATATACATTCCTCTGTCTCTGTGTCCTTGAAAGTTCCTCTACCTGGTTTTCTTAGACGCAGATTCTGTTACGTAATTCTCCTGTAATGAAATACCAATTAAGGACACGAGAGAGAGAGAGAGAGAGAGAGAGAGAGAGCTAGAGCCAGAAGTCATCTGTTTGTTCCAGCAGAACTACCTTCTATTTCAACCAAAAACCATGCAAGTCTAAACGCTGTAGGACATTCCGCTGCAAGATCAAAACATAAGTTTGAGGACATGTAGCATTGATTTCTTGACTGGATCGCAATCGATCATGTAGAACTTCCCCCAAAAACCTTCCAAAGCTCAGTCGATAGAGCGCTCGCTCCGTGATCGGAAGATCGTGTGTTCGAATCACGGCCGCGACTGACCTAAATTGATAAAAAAAAGGTAGCAACTGTTCCTTCGCCAAGCGCTCGGCACTTTGAAGTGAAAGTTGCAGGTCCTTCGGATAAGACTTTAAAAAAAAAAAGAAAACCGTGGCCCCGTGTCACGGTAGGCGTTGGCACGATAAAGAACCCTCACTGCTCAATGGCCCTGAGGCCGAGTAAAGGTCTAAATTTGAAGCCTTCACCGGTATATGGTGAAGTCTCTATACGAGTGAAAAATTCTCCAACAGGACGTGTAAACAACATACAATCAATCAATCAATAAAACCTTCCAAGAGCGATCCCAAAGAACCTTAGTCCAACCTTAGGGACTACACACCTCCTATGTACACTGAGTAATCCACTATTAAGATCACAAAGACTTACCTGTAACCAATGAGATCAGATACTAAATTCTTCATCAACTACCTATGTTATGCCGGTAGATAGCAACAAACTTTTATCAACTCTTAAGACATTGTTATCTTTTATTGAATTCTAAACCACTAAACAATCAATTTATCCCCTTAAAATTCTGGTTCCCTTCCCTCGAAATTTATGAGAGTATTTTTTTATTGAGAGACAAAATTATATTTAGAGATCACTCTGTATTTAAACATCCTTCTCGATGTAGGGAATAATCGCCGGCTTTTTAGTGAATTTTCCTGGCATAAAACTTTACCAATTTGATACATGTATATATTTAATATACTTTCAGTTTCAGTATTTTTTTTAAAGTTAAACTTAACTTAATAAAGTTTTCAATAGATTAATCTAATTAAATTAGCTGTCAATTTAACCTGCTGGTTATTACTTCATTATTTATAGAGAAATCTTTATTACCAGTTTTTCCGCGCTTAGCTTTCTTAAATTTTATGTCCCTATAGTAAGCATCGCTGGCTTTATGCACTTTTCGGCACCATCCATTCACATTTATTTTATGTACTTGAAGTGTAAGTGTACCCCATCTTGTTAGTACGTATATTCCACCCGAAAAAGCAATCCCGCAACATTATTACATATTATTTGCCGAAGCCTATATTTGAAAGCAGAAAAAAAGATTAAAATACAGCTTTACATCAAGAAGAATACAAAATTGAAAGTATTTAAAAAGACATTGAAATTTTCTAAAATTATTTTTATTTTAAAGATTAAAAAAACTCAAAAAGGCTCAATGGGAGAAAGAGCTACTAACTAAAATAAACCTCAAAAGTATTCAATACAAACACGTGTCATGTCATCATTACACAATGACATTGAATGAAATATGCAGATAATGAACAGCAAACAAGCTCAAAATTCCATTGAAACAATAGAAATCGGGAGCAGAGCAAATACGGACCTCTTCAAACATCAGAGGTGGGATAAGGAGCCATGGAAGCGTATACATCCCCTGTCGACCGGTCACACCCGCTTACTGCTCCTTGTCATGATCGGGAAAATGGAAAAATCCGTAGACAATTCAGTGTTAAAATAATGGCTTAAAAATTAGTATGAAAAACGACAATCAGCATTCGATTTAATGATAGATTGTATTTGCCGAAAAAGGTCATTGTATCGACCATAGAACTTGCGAAATGTTGACTTCAAACGAGACTGCTAATATCCTTGTTTCATCAACTTGTTTGTCAATGGCTTGTCTTGTTTTAGGAATTCGTACGTAGAGCATGTTCTTGCATATCGAATCAATTGGGAGACATAAACTCCATATGCAGATGATAAGGGTAATTATATTGCTACGTAAATGAGGGAAGTTGACGATAGAAAAGTTGAAGACATGACGTTCATCATAAAGTTTTGTTGTTAAATTCAACTATGAACTGAGAAACATAATTATTAATTGTAAACTGTTCGTTTTTTTGCACACCACTGAGTCTTTGAATTGTTCAAACACATAGATGGTCAATAACTTTAATGTGTAAACTGAATTGAAGCTGTACTTTACCAGGTTGTTAGAGAAAAAAAAAAGCTCTATTGGTTATTAAACACAGGAAAATATTCATTTATCACTGTACTTTATATCAATGAACTTTGGGTGTGCCAAAGTATATATCTTTTAGTCACATAATTATAACTTGTTTTAAGATGCATACTGTATTGTGTTGGAAATGTCCACTTAATATTGCTCACCCTGCTGTCCAAGTACAGAAAGCAGACTTGACTTCCCCAGAGTCTTTGACACAGCAAAGCCACATTGTGTAAGGCTAGGAACGCAGGCTCTGTGAGGAGAACATGCAGCACGCAGGAAGCAATATGGTATGGTCCTGTCAACAGGGTAGTAAAATTTTTCTATTAACCATTCACTCTAAAAGTACTAGTTGGCCTTTCTAACTTTGTACTGGTTTAGGTGTTTCTTTGCTCTTTCTTCTGTTCCATACGTTTCCAAAGAAAAATGAATTAATCATATAACATTATGTGCATAAGAAGTGATGAAAAAGTAAGCAAATGGAAGCAGCAGACATGAAACTTATTGATCATACTGTTATATATTGTACATTTATTTGCTGCCAGATCATCCTTGATAGGCGAATACAGATGAAATACCGGTACATGCAGTACATAACATCAATATCGACAATGAAGTTGAATCAACACATCATGCAATTTATAGTAGTATTTTCTCTCGAAATACAAAAATTCTATTATAACAGTTCATGTATATACTGAATTAAATACATAAACATTATACTGATTTCATTCACTTCAAACTTTTACTGATTTTATATACAAGTAGACTGCATGTACTATAATTTTGAATTTTCATTATACTTTTGTATAATTTTTTTTAGAATAATATGACAAATAAACCTGCTATTGTTTCTAAAAAGTCTACCATGAAATATAGTTTTTGTGCTATATGCCCATGGTGATATAGCCGTCGAATATTCACTGGCAGCATTTGATTTCCCTCGCTTTTTATCTCGGAACTTTTCTAATTTTCTCTGCATTGAAACGTGCCACAAGTAATATTTACTTCTGTATAAAACACCTATTTATTGACTAATAGTATTCGGACAATAGAAAGTTTATTGTCTCCCAAGACAAAAACTATTTCCCTCAACTGCGACTTGAGAAATAGTTGTCTTGGGAGACAATAATCTTCCTGTTGTCCTCATAGCCAGTAAATACTTGTAGGTGTATAATATTGTCTTTCTGACATATTTTCTAATTATCAATTAAAATCTGCGTTATTAATGCAGATTCTTAGTGATAAATAGGAAATATAGGAAGACAATATGTACTGTTACATGTACATGTATTTAAATTTTGCAATAGTTATTTTTGCAATTTTGTCTAGCTTTTCAGTTCTTATTTCGTTATTTGCTGAAAACATACCTAATTAAAAAAAGTAGTTAAGTCGGTAATAAGAAGTGTCGGCCAATTCTTCATCCCATGCCTTTCATCTTGCCAATTTTTATACAATTGAAATGGAAGATTGATATCGGGGAACTTTAACATATCCATATACGATTTTGTGTTTAAAATGTGATTTTCAATTGCTGTTCAGAGAACGCATGCAAGTGCAACCATCCTTTGTTTATTACCGCCAGACGACACTCAACGACATTACTAATAATTTCTCAAAGCAGGAATTTAAACAGAAGTTCAACTTACATGTAATAATTACTTGGCCAAAATATCCTAAAATTGACAAATAATATTCATGCCACCCGAAATCAAAGATCTGAGGGCGTACTTTTTGGTCTGCTTGACTTTTAATCTGTTTGTTCACAAAACCTTTAATATTGCCTGTAACTTTTGAGCGGTTGGTGCCAGTGCTTTCATATTTCAAGGCTGATTTTAAGACCTTTCTTTAACATTTTGACCTCATAACATAACCTACTTTTGAAAAAAATAAGCCTTTGCCATAAATTCTAATGATTGGTGCTAGGGTTTTTACAAAATTTCGCATCCTTGTGACAATACCTTTCTTTGGGTACATTTTTATGCCCCCGTAATCGAAGATTAGGGGGTCATATAGTTTTTGCTCTGTCTGTCCGTATGTCTCTTTGTCTGTTAATCTGTTAGTCTGCTTGTACGCAAAAAAAAAACTTTAACCTTGCCCATAATTTTTAAATGGTTGGAGCTATGCCTTTCACTATTCACATGTATATTCCTTGTGACAAGACTTTTCTTTGGGTACCAACATATTTGACCTCTTGACCTTGGGAGTTTGACCCACTTTTGAAAAAAATTACCAAACTTTAACCCTGGCTATAACTTATGAACAGTTGGTGCTACGGCTTTCCTACTTCACTTGTGTATTTCCTTGGTGACAAATATTTTTGACCTTGGAGCTTGACCTACTTTTGAAAAATCTTAACCTTTGCCATAACTTTAAATGGTTGAGCTAGGGCTTTCATATTATACCTGTGTATTTCTTGTGTCAAAGTCTCTTAACCTTGCCCTTGGAGTTTGACCTACTTTGAAAACTTTAATCTTGGCCATAACTTTTGAATGTTAGGTGCTAGGGCTTTCATGCTTCTCATGTGTATTCCTTGTGATAAGATCTTTCCTTGGGTACAAATATTTTTTACCTTGAAGTTTGAACAACTTTTGAAAAACTTAAACCTTGGCAATAATTTTGAATGGTTGGTGCTACGGCTTTTATACTTCACAGGTGTATTCCTTGTTACAAAACCTTTCTTTGCGTACCAATATTTCGATCTCTTGTCCTTCACCTTGGAGTTTGTCTTGCATTTGAGAAATAACCTTCGCCATCAGCATACGGGGCCATCAGTGTTTCACAAACATATCTTGTTTCCTCATGCCCTCGACCTTGGAGTTTAACCAACTTTTGAAAAACTTTCACCTTGCCCATGTGCTGTATTACGGGGGCATTATTGTTCCACAAACACATCTTGTTTTTACTGATATACTTCAATCTAATGTGAAGGGTAAAATACCTAATGTACTGAATAGAGGAGATGTCTTCAATCGATATTGTGATATCCATCTCAAACAATATACATCAATATCGTTACAGTATATTATTTTCCTCTTTCATCCCTGGCTCTCTGATTAGCTCAATCGAGATCACATGTTCAAATATAAAACAACGTACCGACTGGCTGTCTTTATTTTAAGATTCTTATAAAATACATGTATATCGAATAGATATCCATTTGAAAAATGGAAACAAAACATTTAATTGTGGTGTCATTTGGGTATGATATACCGGTAACAATATTAATTTATGATCGAGTTTTACATTCTGCTTTTTGGTGCTAAATTCATTAGGACGTCATAAAATTAATGCAACTTACTTTTAAGGAGGGATTCTTCTCTGGTTTCTGACTAAATGAAATATTCAGATATATTTGCTTATATGTCTTATATATAAAGATGGAAAGGGTTTATAAGACAACATTTTTCTCTCCTCTTCATATTTTTTTTAACAACTTTGTATAGAAATTATAAACTGAAATCTAGCAGGAACAACATTTTTGGCGGAACGGCCGCGTAAGTGAGAAAATATCTCCATTTCTGCTTCTAAACATTACTACAGAACAAAGAATGAAGTCAATTTTTTAAACAATCAATTACTTAAAGAAATATATAATATATATATAATAATAACTAAGATTTCCAAAAATTTATGAAAAATAGTGGAAATTCGGATTAGCCAATAGTTTTACAGGTAGTTGAAAAATTGTGATCCTACTAGTATTTTAACAAGATACGTATATGTACGGATGCGTATATAATCAAATAAAGAAGTTGCTTTAAATTACGTTTAAAAACCTAAATCCAAAACAAAATATGTGTTTAAAAAAAAAAAAAGTTTGCCTATTCCATTTTGCCAATACTCGATTCTACAGATACATAGACCAAAGCAAAGATATTCTATACCCAGAACAGAAAACTGGTATTTGTAAGCAAGTAGCAAATAAAGAAATTCATTAACTCTTTGTGAACTCTGAATACAATTAATATTTCATCTTACATTTGTATTTTTTTTTTCAAACTATTTCCAATTTAGCTTGTTAATGTTTTTGTTTTCACCTTGGTATCATGATATCACCTCTCTTCTTTTACCTGCTATTTAACCTCAAAGGAAGCATTGATGTATACTATTATTTGTTCCAATTACTAAGTTACGATAAGAAATAAAGAGGACACTATTTTTGCTGGAAGTTGACAAATAAGGTTGACTTGTCACCAAGAAATAAAAATCAGTTCATTACTTTACTGTACATTGTATATCTGAACTATCTAAAAACGCGTGAAAAGAAGGAACATGTACATATGAACATGCATTGATTCTGAAATGAATATTTACAAGAAAATAATAAAAATTATCAAAAACATCAGTGTATGCAATTATTTTCTAAAACGAAACAAAGTTTATTATCCTAAAATATTTCACACACTGTCCCTTGCTACAACGGCATAAATCTGGACGCTTCCCGAAGAGTAGAGGCCGCTGACTCGATTGTATAGAGAATAACGGTAAAATGTTTCTTCACTATTTCCCATCTCCTTTGTTCATCTGGACTTCCCTCTATCTCAAACATTCCGTCCGCCAGTCCTGGAAAACTGCTACCAGCGTACGTATTGACACTGCTCTCCGCAAACAGAACATGTCTGAATAAATTGGTAAAGAAAACATTTGATGTGCAAAGTTGTGCCTTTTTTTTAATTTGAGAATAAGAATGATATAGTTCCATTTAGACTATTGACTAAAACGTGTGAATACCTGGCCAATGGGCGCCCTGGAAGACCTTGAGGGTCTATGAATGCCCTCTCTAACTGTAGCAGCTGATCGTTTATTTTTCGAATAGCGAATGGGCTGTAAAAATTTAGATATAATTAGGTATATGAAACTGATATGATTTTGGTAAATTTAAAAAAAAAATGCAAGATATAAATACATTTCTGAATCTTAAGATGCAAACTGACATGCAGACTTACTCTTTCTTGTTCACGGAATCTACAGATTTCTGAAAACCTGTTGTCTCAGATGTGAATAAACGTGAAGTGTTATATAGCAATTCTAGATAAAGAGAAAAAAACCCATCAGAGAGGTCTTTTTTCCAATTAATAGTGAAATAAAGTAAAAGATAAAAAAAAATCTCCATCTTGCCTAATTGAATCCCGTTTTTCCTCATCAAGGCTCCAAAATCAGAATCAAGTTGTTTAACAAGACTTTGCAGTTTAAGTGAATAGTCCTCAACTTTGAAAGGAATAATCAGGGAGTCGGCAAGGTTCCGTGCTAACTCCGCCCACGTTTGTCCTACTGCCCGATGACGCTATATGCGAAAGTAATCTGTCATTATTTCATATCAGATAACATAAAAATATTTAACCAAAAATTGATTTATTAATTTTTATTTTTCTAAAACATATTCCTGCATATCCAAATTTGATAAAACAAATTCAAATTACGACACTTTGTTTCTACACGAAAAGTAATAATGACCGAAAATCTAATAAACCGGGATTATTACATTTTGCGTTAAATAAATACATGCGTCAAAATCAACGCAGAATGTAATAACGCAAAATGTAATAAGAAACTTTAGGAATATTACATTTTACGTTATCACGTTTTGCGTTGATGTCAACACAAAATCTAACAAGCATTCTGAGAATATTGCATAGTTCCCTACCGGCAAGTTTAATCTGGTTCCGTTTAAAAATTGAAAATGCCATAATTCCGTCAAAAATCAATGAAGCGAAACAAAATGCAACTTGATCTATAACTCATCATGGTAAAGTCACATACCAAAACTCAGCTCAATATCTGCAAGCGTTTAGAAAAAAAATTGCGGAAAACCCTGAAAAATTGAAAAGGTCGTAATTCCGTCAAAATCATTGAAGCGGAACGAAATGCAAACTTGATCTGTGAGTCATCAAAATACTCTCACATACCGAAAATCAGCTCAATATCTGCAAGCGTTTAGAAAAAAAGTGCGGAAAACCAAGTGGAACAGACTGACAGACAGACAGAGGGACAGACAGACGTACGGACAGACTCAGAGGAATCCTATAGTCCCCTCCGGTTTCACCTGTAGGGGACTAATAACGCAGATTTTAATAAGATATTTTTTGGATTATTATTTTTTAGTTATTATATTTTGCGTCGATATTAAGCAAAACGCAACGATGCAAAATGTAAAAAACACACTTATTATCAGTAAGGTTGAGAAATTCACACCAATGATTATATATTGCTTTATTAAATATTATACATTTATTGCATGATCGTGAGGGAAATATGAAGATTTATTCAGCCAAGAAAAATCCTATTCCCCGAGGGCTTCGCCCGAGGGGAATATGATATTTCTTGGCTGAACAAATCTTCATGTTTCCCGAAGATTTATGCAATAAATTGTTTATTATACCGAAACAAGTAAAAACTTTGGAAAAACCCATAAACTTTCAAATTCGGCACCGCTCTTCAGTTTTTAACGTAGTGTTACTGAAACAATTTACAGAAGTCCATCAGCAATTTTGTAACGTGAACCAGGCTATTGACGTCTACTACTCTCGAAAGTTTTCGTTCAACGAACGATAACTATTGCGGGAAAATACACTAGATCTCCGAAGAGGTTGGATATGATGAAAAGCATGACGATGACAGGGAAATATGAAGTTTTATGGCCCTGTCACGTGATAATCTTAAACCAATCAGATAACGCGTTGTATAGAATAATTATAATGAGGTATAATAATATTAAGTATTAGCCGTTTCCTGTCGTCTACGAAATACAATGTACATGTAATGCAAGTTCCATTTCAAGGGATCAAATTATTTCCTGGCTTTCAGACATGACAATTTTAATTAATTTTTATTTAATGCAAAAGGGCATGCCCGTCTTGTGTTCACGTATATCTGAGTAACTAGTATTTGATTCACCAATTATATCATTAAATTCCATCAATTTTAAAACATATTTTTTATTCAGTGCCACAAGTTATTCAGTGGATACTTAGTGTACAATTTTTATGATAGAAGCGTGCAATGCAAAAAATTACTCAAATTCTTTTAGACAAAGAGCAAGAGCCACTTAAAGCCGTTTATGGCCCTGAGAATTTCTGAAAAATTGGAACTGCTCAGTTTTGGTTGAGAATGCAGTATTTATAACTTGAACACTTGTTGACTGTGTATCCATTGAACATGACGTAATTTTCTCTCTGGTCAATGCATTATGACGTCATAAAATGCGTCATTTTTCCCATATCCTGTAAATTCTCTTAAAAATGGCCAAAAGTTGAGGTATTTTTTCAATATTTCATATAGAGCACAACCCCTGATCCAAAATATGCAATTACATAATGAAAGATCGGTTTCTGAAGATCACAAAACATGTTTTAATTTTTGGATCGTGGGCTGTGCTCAGATTTTAATTCTTTGATGAAGGTAGTCAAATACGCATGTTTTCTGCAAAATTCAAGAACATTACATTTTCACAAAGCCTGTTTTTCAATACCTGGATTCTCAAAAAGAAATTTTGTTATAGGAAATGAAAGCACTAAGTCTCTACTTTATGTTGATATATAAAATGGGACAGGGGGTGATAGTCAATTAATTGATATAAGGACAGGGCCATTTTATGCATAAAGTGAACCTAGCTCTTTATGCATTAACAAAGGAAATTTATATTTAAAGTACCTTAAAAGCATTTCATATTCCTAACCCGACTCATCCACTGCGGCACAATACCTTTTCATTTTTATTTATATTAAAGATATGTTTAAATCAATTTTATGATGTTTTGCGTTGAACACAACACAGGAAAATGTTTTGTTTATTACATGTTCATTTTATTACATTTTGCGTTGCTCTCAACGCAAAAATTAAATAACGCAAAAAGTAATCATCAAAAAGTACATTATTACATTCTGTGTTAATCTCGACGCAAAATGCAACAATCCTAAAAAGTCTGTTATTACATTTTGTGTTATTACATTCTGCGTTGATTTCAACGCAAAAGGTAATAACGAAAATGTAATAATTCCAGTTTATTACATTCTGCGTTGTTATTACATTTCACGTTGTAACAACGCTTATATATACTAAATTTCTTGTAATTTCTTTCACTTTAATTCAAAAATGAGCTGTAGGAAATAGATTTTACCTTGAAACCGCGGTCCATAATCTCATCCACCACCTTAAAAGTCTCGTACTTCGAATGGTAAAGTGGGTAGGAAGAAATTTTGTATTTATTCTGTAAAATTAGTTTACAGGTACTTTAGTCATACAATCAGGAAAGACAAGGTCAAAATAACTAATCCGTACTTTCTTCTTGTTCCACTAACACATGGCGATTGTGATTAGATATATAAAAAACCCAGAAGTCTCTGACGAGACTATAGCTCTACTGGTCGTACTTATAAAGGAAGATAAAATAGCACTCGGACTTGAAACTTTGAAACAGCAATAAACAGAATAATGATCCTTGGTTTAGTCTCTTTTTGTGGCAAGATTTATTGCAATCAGACTAAAACTGTAGAAGGAGTAGCCTTTTAAAACAATTTTACAGAAATTTCGATTTAAGTTACCATGGCAACATCATTCAACAAAATCAAAAAAAAAAAGATACGACAATTATGTATCTCAGTGAAGTCTACTACAAAATCAAAATCAAAAACAGATAGACATATATTATGTATCTTAGTGTAGTCTTCTTGTGTGCCAAGTTATATTGAAATCAGATCAAAACTGTAGGAGGGGTAGCGATTTGAAAAATTGTTTACAGACGGTCTGACAGACAGACGAATTGACGACGGACACCTTACTATCGCATAAGCTCTTCTGGTCTCTGACCAGTAGAGCTAAAAGACAGACGGATTGACGACGGACACCTTACTATCGCGTAAGCTCTTCTGGTCTCTGACCAGTAGAGCTAAAAGCTGAATTATTTTGAATTTCTCACTGAATTGTATGTATATCGAATATCCAGACAAGGTAAGCCAACACGTTTGATAAAAGGGGCATAATCGCTACCAGAGCCCATGTCAGAAATTCTGAAATCGGAAAAAAAATCAGTGAATTTTACTATAGTATACGCTGTATCAGGCATTTCTAAATAAACCTTTAGTGTAATTTTCGTGAATAAAAATATTTTTGACAACGTTAGACTGGCAAGAAAAATACCTTGGAAGTTTATTGTCTGTATCAGGAAAACTAGACAGCCATTTATCATAGACGGTTTTCATTGTGAATTCCTGCTCGTCCGGGTTTGGAACCTTTTTTGTAGCATCATAAATAACAGAGTTTAACAGAGGTGTACCAAGCGACCGAAGAGAGTAATTACCTAATTAATATAAAAAAATAACCAATTTCAATCAGCATCTACATGTATTAATGAGCCTAAGAAAATAATGGAAGGGAAGAATTCATTAAATGTACCTTGCACTGCAATATCCACATTCAAATAGGCAACTGCTCGAGATCCAAGATTTTTCACATATTGCTGATTTAGTAGAGATAGAATAAATTTCATTTTCAATGGAACTGTGTTTTTTTTTTTAGCAAAAGCTATGATTTTCATATTAAAAAATGTAGGTATTTCACCTCTATCCATTCTGTAGATCCAATAAGTCCATATTCTTCCGCACCCCAGCTACAGAAAACAATCGTTCTCCGCGGGCGCCACCTGTCTGCAAGGACATGATTTGAAAAAAAACCCAATTCAAGATTCCCCAAAGTAGTAGACTAGTATATATAGGCCTATATATCTATACATAAAATGCCCCTTGCCTTGGTACAAATTTCGAAAGATTTAGCAAAAATATATTTTGCCATAAAATGGTAATTCTAAATTGCACGTATAATTTCCAGCTAAATTATCAGTAGAACGTTTAAGGAAAACTGTTCCTTTTAAACTTACTTGTTCGAACAAGGTTTCCCATTACTCGGGACACCTCTTTCATTACAGCAGTTCCACTGGATGGATCGATTGCTCCAAAGACCCACGCGTCACGATGGTTGCCTAGCAACACATACCTATCTGAGAAATCGAAATTTTGCAAATTGCTATTGGACATAGTGCTTAAATTTTCTAAAGTATAAATAATCTTTGTAATAGATTTTCTTTTACATGCGTTTCCAATTTCTAATAGGTTCTTATTCGCTGACCAGGCTCAATTCTTCCCCGGATGATCCCAAAAACATTGTAGGTTCTTCTTTTACTATTCTTCGTAGAAATTCTTATTCTTATCCGCCTAAAGAGGGAAAAACCGATGACGTAATTGATATTACAATAGATACAGCATTATAATTCTTAAAACAATTTAATTTTTTCATACCATCCAGAGTTGCCTAATTGTCCGCCATATTTGTAAGTTATATTGAGTGCTCCTTTCCAGCTTTGTGGGACCTCAGCTCCATTCATATATCTGACATCAATATCATAAACATGAGGTCATTTCTTTACAAGATATTAATTCATAGATACATGCATGGTATTACAGATATCAGATATCAGAAGTGTTTGAAAAGATATAAAATGTTCCTATAAGTTACCCAATAAGTGTTTTGGCAACACCATATCCAATCGGATGAGAAGGAATCTTTGGAAGCTCCGCCTCTGAATCGCTTTCATTCAATCTGTATGCATTCTCTGTTAAGTAAAATCAGCACGAGACCTGTAATTTAAAATCGATATAGACAATGCTATCCGTGTTTAATGGTAGTAAAATACCTGTAGCCGGGTAACCCGGAGTAAGAGGATCTCCTCCAATAAATATTGCCCCCCGCTGTGTGCCCGTGTCTGGAAGCCACCAGTCGTGGGGGT
The DNA here is from genome assembly GCF_033153115.1 of Saccostrea echinata. Lineage (NCBI taxonomy): Eukaryota > Metazoa > Mollusca > Bivalvia > Ostreida > Ostreidae > Saccostrea > Saccostrea echinata. The sequence goes on from NW_026889774.1 coordinate 11,218,477, forward strand.
AAATCTGTGAATCCTCACCGTCAACAGCGTAATCCGCTGGATCTGAGTAGATTATTATTGCTATAGCTCCATGAAGGTAGGCTTGATTGACCTTAAATCAAGAAATATATTTTTTTGAATGTTTATTACTTAGTGTAAAAATAAATTTTCACAGATTTGACATGACCCCCCCCCCCCACCCCCCACCCCTTCACCCGATCATATTCACGAGGACGGTCTTTAAAATAAATAATTTATTGTTCTAACACATATTTAAAAAGCCTGATAACTAAATCGTTTTATTGAACATAACGAATATCAAAGAAATTTTATAATACTGTTAAACCTACATGTATTAATGCATACTAGTATTAGACCCATGTGCAAGAAAAAAATTGTGGAAAAGAAGAAAAAATGGCGAAGACGTAAAATCCCTAAAATGTATAATGATTATACATGTATATGAAGGGGGTTTTCCTGTGCATAACCACCTGTGTTACAGACCTTGTCGCCTCTGAAGATTTTGCCGTATCGAGCCAGTACGATTTTCCCTGTAACGTTGATGTTCGTATTGTTTGCCAACCATCTATAATCCTCCACCCGTCCATAGTTTACGTACACAAGGTCCATCTACAGAAAAAAGACAAATTTCTGATTTTTAAGCTTTCCTCAACTAAACGTAAAAGAATAGAATACTAAGTTTATATTTTATGGTTCTTGGTTGATGGATTTACTAATAAGCAGTTACACATTCACATTTGAAATCTTCATCGTCCACCCAAAGAACAAAACAGAACATAACTCTATCTTTTTTTTTAATCTCTGAAATGAGTGTTTAAAGTGACTGTTTTTTCTCTGGTGTAACATCACAATATAAACAAGAAAAGTGTATTTTTGGCTTACTGAACTTATATCGCCAGGTGCAGAGTAGGCATTGAATGGGGGTACAACATTTGACTTGTTTTCGCTGGGATCCAGAATTGGTTCGTACAGAGCGGACTCCCAAACTATCTGATTCGTAGAATTGTAGACAAATATCCGATTCATCTTGCTTTCGTCCTCTGTTTCAGGATAGGAAAGCAGTACATCATATGGTGTGATGAAAGCTTCATCAAGACCCACCGATTTCCAGAAGTCATGAAGCTCCTTAGCCTGTTTATAATCTGCATCTGTTCCAGCGAGATGAGGGTATTCAGAGAGTTCTCTATTTAAAAAAGTGCACAATATTTGACAACTATTAGAAATTCGTCAATTTTGTCCACGTTTCCACATCGTCAAAGTTTCAACTTTTACAGTATCATAAAGGTCTATGTTATCTTTGTCTGATCTCTGAAATATATCTATAAATGACATTTTGTGTTTTATCATTGGTATTGCTAAATGGTATCAAATTTATCTATTTTAAAGCTTGATATTTTCCGTGCCTTTAAAACTACACCGATTTATTTCAATTTGACATCATATAAAAAGGAAAGGGTATGCTTAAGTCATAAGTCCGTATATAGCCTATAGAGGATCGTACATTTTGACCGTTGTTTGTGACAAATGTAAACCTCAGTTTTAGTACTTTTAGTACTGTGATTAAATCCGTTAGCGCTGTTGGCACCCCTATGTGTTACCCATGTTGTTATTCAGCTACATGTACAAAGGTACCATGCAATGTGGAACAAATTTATACGGTCATCTACCTGTAGTTCTGTATGTCAGACAGGGAGTTCATGGCTCATTCCCAAAAACCTATCATCTGTTGCATAATTACAGTGAATTAGTAACAGGAGAAATGTACTGAGGTAATTCGTGATTCTGCATTGATAAGATAGAGTTCAAGAGAGAGAGAGAACTAACCTTAAATTCTGGAACTCATGCAGTAAATCACAAAACCGGAAATTTTGAAATGGGGGTGGGGGTCAGCCGAAAAAAAAAGCAATATTCGAAGTCTAAATACTATTTAAGGGATAAGGGCTGACTCTCATTCGTTGACGGCAAAATTTTTACAATAAATATTTCGAGAAAATATTCTTTGTAGGGCAGATAAAAAATAAACTTATGGGTAATTTTGTACTTCATATAATCTGGTAATGTTTCTTCTCTTGCGGTGCTGTCTAATTTTTAGACATAATTAGTAATTAACAAAGTACGTACAATTTATTTTTGGACACAATTTAAGACATATTCAGTGTACATATCCTTGTCATAAAACTTAATAGGTATATGACGAGTAAAAGCACAAATTATATAATTATTACGTGTAATCATACATGTGCGAGTCAACAGCATTTATATTTATGGTCTACCATAAAAAATCACGTCTTTAAATACTGTGCCGAGCTTAAATAGACCGAAATGAAGGAGTGTTATCCCTACCACTTTGCAAGAAAACGCTGCGTATGAAATTTATAATAAAACGTCCAAAACACCACCGTTTTTCATGATTTGCGGTACTTAAGAATGCGTTTTAAATTTTGTTTGAAACTGTCAACATTTACAAATAGGACGAATTCTATGTATTTTTTTTTTTAGCCAACCAGTTAAAAAGAAAGAAAATGACAATATTTTACCGCAAATATTGCCGAATATTTTCACTCCTAATCTGACTGATGATCTCGGGAGAGATGGTTGGGTCTCCATCTTGAACAAGGCTTTCTGGTATTCCGGAAACATTTTGATCACCGTCCTCCATACAGAATCCGAATCTCCCAATTATCATACCAATTCCTAAACCCACGGCAGCCGCTATTAGCGTCCATAGCAAGAGATTCTTTTTGGCTTGTTGGTGCACAGAATTCATTGTTCACTTATCTTTAACCGAATAAACTTCGTAGACACCTAAAAATTCTCCTTGTAGTAAATTCAGCAGACAATGGATATCGTAAATTGTTAAGCGTTGTGTTTGATCATTTTTTGGCAAATAAAGGGTAAAAATCCCAGGAATTGTTGTTGCGCTCAGTAAATATAGTCCTTGGACGCTCTAGATCTGAGGCAGTTTTAGTGATAAGTAACTTCAGTGCTGGCTAGATAATCCCGCAAAGCAGCTTTGCGCAGACGTTATCTTTTCATCATTTAATGAAGTCGCCTTTTTTCTATCCATTTTTTTTTCAAAGGGGGGGGGGCATTTCTTGCAAGAAAATTGTTTGGAAAAAGAGTTTTTTTTTCTTAATAAATTGTTTACATATTCATAAAGTAAGATTGTATTAGAAAGAGAAAAAAGACATATATGATGTATGCTAAAAAGTATTATTAAAATAGCTGCGTCCACCTTTCACTCATCATTATAAACGTAACGATCAGAGAAGTATGTTTGCGTATTTTATGGCACTCTCCTATCAGAAAGCAGCTTTTTATTGCTAAATTTTATGCATTTCTACATATACAAGGACATATCCAAACATTTGTGGGGAGGGGGTCAAATCTAGTCAAAATATTCTACAAATATATATTAAAGACACTTAAAATGGAGCTATTTTGTAATGTTTAATGGACTTTTGAGCTTGAATAATAGTACTGTTCGTTATCTCCTTATATTTCATTCATTACAATTATTTGTAGTGAATTTTTATTAATAATGAAAATGATATACATATATTGTTAAAGATTATTAAAAGAGAAAAATGTTTATAGATATATTATAACAAATTTGAGAGTTATAAAAATATTTTTGTGAATACAAAATAAATTTAATTTTGAAGAATACATTTTTAATAATTATCATAGTCTCTTTTTTATAAATAAATTTTGCATTGGTCTTTAATAGCATGTTTGGGGGGGAAACATCTTGCAATACAATTCAACACTGTGTCGTGTAATTATAGGAAAGACAATAAATTATTTAAAGAAAATACATCAAAATTAAGTCCAAAAATGTCCATTTCGCTAACATGTCTTGTGTCCTGCGATGAAGAGAGAAGGCGTACTTGTTTCAGACATCCAGGCGGCAACCTGTTCACTTTTATCACATGTCATATTGACCCGATTAGTGTCGCTGAAACGAGTGAAAATTTAACCGGAAAATGGCTGCTACTGTTCAAAGTGCTGTTGCTGCAATAAATAATTTTCTTTCAAGTGACGAGGACAACAATTTAGAGGATATTTTTGCATTTTAACATTTACTAGATCGATGCAGTGCACAATCTTTTAATTTACAGCACATGGCTTCGTTACGATGAAAAGTGAAATGTAACTTCAAAATTAAATGAAAAAACAGTTGGTAGTGCAAATATAAACAAACATGTTGTAAAATTACTTTTTACCTCAGTACTGTATGTTAATTGAAAATAAACAATTGCAAATGATAAAAAATGGATATTTCATCGGCAAGAAATCTTTTACCTCCGTTTTCCGCCATATTGCTTTACATTTGCCAGCTCGAAATTTTCCGAACGAACCGCAAACCGAGCTACTTTCTGACCACCCGGCGGCTTAAAAATATTTGAAACAATATACGTGCCCACTTCCAGAAGTATCAACCGGTTTGACTCTGGTTATGAAACAAGTGCTCCCAAAGTCAACAAACATTCTATAGCATGAGCAATTCTAGTCCTTACCAGCAAACTTAAGTGCGTTCCCTTAGAAATTAAAAAGCTCGCAATTTCGTCAAAAACTCATCAAAGCGGAACAAAATGCAAACTTTCTCTTGAAATTCATCAAGGTTAGACTCGGTCGAGAGGGGACGCTTACTCCTCCTAGGCACCTGATCTCACATCTGGGATTTCCTGGGACCTGTGTTTTATGCAGAATTGTATTGTGAGATCGATCACTGTTCCTTATTCTCATCTTTTTTATTTCCATAATTTTTTTTCTTAAAATTATTTTTAAAAAAAATTAATAAAAACTTTCTTAGTCAAAAAAGTATCTTGTGATGCATTAATTGCTGTGTTCTTTAGTAGGAGTTTAAGTTAGTGATTGAATTCCATAAAGAAAACACGTCTTTTGCATAGTATGCTCACAAGAGACAACATTTGCTACCAAACACTCTACACCTCTACACAGTATGGTATTTTGAGACACAATGAAATGTCTAGCAAACTTCGATACATGAAAATCCAACTTGCAGAATATCAATAGCACGGAGCTCATTTTACGTGACAAGGCTAGCAAAATGTTGAATCGTCATTATTGTCAGTATCGCTATTTAGGAAGTCAGAGAAACTGTCTTATCTGGCATTGCTTCCTAATGTAATTGTTGATTTAGAATTTGGTCGAACTCTGGTGTAAGTTTTTCGAACTAATTTTTTTTAATCGGATCTGTGAACATAAAGATCCCTTTTGCAAGAAATCATAACATATATTAAAAATGTAAATTTAATTGAGCATTTTGATATGCAAAGTTACATTTTTATAAAATTTATTATAAAAATTTGAATGCTGGATTTCATACAAATGAATATTGATAACATACGTATAGAAACACATTAAAAAAAATAAAACAAAATAAAAACAAATAAAAGCAAAGAATTTCAAGTAAGCATAATTACGATCATGATAACAGAAAATATATTAGTTAATGGTAATGTGTATTTAATCAGTATGGCACTTTTCTCCCTCTTTTCATAGATTATGGTTCATAGCATCTTCCTCCTTTGTCTTTGTTGTGCTTAAGACTTCCAATTAATCTCTTATGGTGTCTTGTTCCATTGAATGAAAGAAATCGAAGATTGATAATGAGTGACAGTTTATAAAGATATATACCTTGGTATATTCTTCTTTTATAACAGTTTAATTACCTTCTAGTTCGAGTAAAAATCTTGCCAATCTCAATACCGTTGGACATTCCTCTGTAAAAACAAGATGACACAAAATGTGTAACTATACATATGCCCAAAAAAACTTTACTAAAAGTATTCAATTTCTATATTGGGTAGCATGAAGTCATTAAAGCATTAAAGTTATATGCTGTTTGACACTGTCATAGCTCGTAATAATAATATTTTCTTCGTTGACTGTCATGATTTTTTTTTTTTTACAAATTTCTTCGAATGTGAGTATTTCAATGGTAGAAGAATGTACCACACACCCTCAAAGTCACCTCTCTCTTTCTCTCTCTCTCTCTCTCTCTCTCTCTCTCTCTCCAGACTAGATATTTTCATAAAAACTAATTTTTGTGTAGATTCCTATTCAAAATCACGAAGATAGACAAGGTAGGAAACGGATACGGAGGTCTAACTTTCATGCCAGTAAAATTTTTACTCACCGCCATGACGTGCTCGATACTCAGACAACGCCCACATTCTCTCCCTCTCTGTGTGACGTTCTATAATGGATCGCACTCTGTGTCCTACGTCATCCCAACCTAAAACATAGGAAAAAAGATGTGTCTGATTTTTTCACGCAAGTAAGATTTTTTAAGTGGAAAGGTATTCAGATCCATCAGGAACATGAGGAAATAAACTCAAAAACACGAGAGATAGGGGGCGATACATTACATATACAAGTACATGTTATCTTATAGAAGATAAATATATTCCCATGGATTTTGCAATCTCTAATTCAGATCATGCGTAGTATCGCTAGCGCTTTTCTGATATACTGTATAGATTACCAAATTTTCGTGATATAATATTTTTTCGAGACTGTTTTTTGCGACATTTTATAAGCCATATATATATATATATATATATATATATATATATATATATATATATATATATATATATATATATTATATATATATATATATATATATATATATATATATATATATATATATATATATATATATATATATATATATATATATATTTACGAATTTCGGTTATTGTTCTATACAATCTTTAGTACTATAAATATACGCGAAAATTAAATTAACGCGATTGGACAGTCGGTCTCGCGTAATTACGCCAAAAAAGTTCTCGCGAATAAAAATTGATTTGTATTACACGTACTTGTAAATGTTACTTAAATATGTTTGTTACCTAGCATCTCTTCGTGAACATTTCTAAAAGTTCTTGTACTCTCAAGTCTCATATCTCTATCCAATCCAGCATCTGCAAAAAACGTACAGCCATACAGTATACACGATTAGTTTTCTTTTCTTACAGATTGTACTGAAAGTTTTGGGGAACATTAAGATATCAACATTCACCGACGTCTATCTAACTGCAGCTTCTGATACATGTATGTTTTAAAATTACGTGGGGCATTTGAAATAACGGTTACTTACAAGAATTACAAGTGTTCTTGACCCTGTGTCATTAATCATGACCTTTGACCAATTTTTTAAAATTGCTTGAAAGAGGACGACATACAAGTAGACATGTCTCTCTTTCATGGGAAAGACTTGCACAAATTTTCATTGAACCAGTGATCTTGACCCTGATTTCTGATGCATTTTTTAGAAGTGGGTGTTCAGTGTAATTACTATATTTGTAGAGCAAAGATAAGACTTTGTAAGAGTCCAATTGAGTTTGAGAGGATGGACTGTTCTGTGTTTTGTCAGGAGATTGTATTTTTTTAACCCCACGTTATATAATTCCTACCTGGTCTATCTTCGTGGTGAATGCTCGTGAAAGGCCTTGTCCTCCCGAGTCTTACAACTGTGATCAATTCTGATTCTGTTAAATAATAATTAACATATATCAATTAACATGTGTTTGATTTTAATCATTTGAGCCAAAGGCTCCTGTGATTTTTTTAAATAAATATGTGACTGGCGTCTGTCCTTCTGTTTTTGTGACCTTTTCGATATCATTCTCGACTCCCTTTCAAAAGCAAATTAAATTTGACGTGCGACATTTTTGGATCAAATTAATTATATTATTTTTTATAAGAAGGACTAAGCTTCTTTTAAGAGGAGACAATTTCTTAAATAGTGACTCATTAAACAATTCTTCTCAAAGGCACTGAACCAGAAAAGAATAACACGCATGAAAGATTTTTCACTAAGTGTATGAATCGGGTGAACGTTATGTTCCATTGCCCTTTGTTTATCTGAATAAATTTCTTCTTGATTTGAACTACTGACATTGGGTAAAACTATTGTCACTTGTGTTATTTCATTGTGCATTGTTTTTTTTTTTTCTGGTGTTGGGGAGAGTTATGAGAACAAGACTATTTTTTTATGAAAGGAAGAGCAGAGAATAGCCTTGCTTCTTACTGCGAATTTTGGTTTTCATGTTTGACTCCGACAGTTTTCAATTTTCAATTATTCAACATGTGTTAAGAGACATATTTTTTTTATTTTTCATTGATAACGATTATAAAAGATGTGAAATTTTAAAAATTGCTTTAATTGAAGGTTTCCTTGTTTTTATTCATACATTTCAAATTTAAAAAAAAAAAAATCTTCAGATATTAATTTTATGGTATTGCAAAAAGCTTCTACAAGAAGTACTCCATAGCTCTAGAGTGTAAAAGATATAAATTATTAAAACAACACATGATGAGTTACGAATATAATTTTTCATTTGCTACACATTCACCATCAGCTCATACATTTACCTTTGTCGCTTTCCCCCTAAACACGAAAAATAGTGCGTGCCTTTAATTTCTAAGGTAGATTTTTACTCAGTATATTTCCGGCCCGTAGAGCGCTGAGGGGGGGGGGGGCACTTTTTTCTGAGAATAGTCTTTTACAGTAGTTTTAATATTGAAATTTTCCTTTAGATCCCCCCACGTTTTGTTCCTGTACAATCAAACACTGGCAAATTTCAGCATTTAAAAAAAAAGCAAAGGGTTAGAGAACCCCCTCCCACACTAAACTTGGGCAGTTTACGTTATTTTCCCGCTTGTCAAATTTATTTTGGAGGCCCCGAACTTTTAAAATCGATGCTGTGGGCCCGTATCTAGATTTAATATTAATACTTTAACTTGAAAGAATCCTTAGAAAATAATTTTTAACCTTTTGTCCGAAATCTTGTAGAGGAAGATAGAAACGAACGACAACTCTGCATGGAAGATTTGCCTGTCTCTATCGCACAAGACCAGTCTAGAGATTGTTTAGAGTAAAACAATGCCAACTACAGTAACACGGTGAATAAGCTTACGTTTTCTCATTCTCTTCTATCGGCTCAAACATACGAAATCAATATTGCAACATATTTCACTCAGTTTCAGAGAGAGTATTCCCAGTTTGGTCATGTATTTTGTTTTCAATATCATCTACTTTTAGTATATTTGTGTTTCAATCAAATCTTTAATACCGTGCACCTTTAAAATCTAATAGATGATATCCGGGCTCACTCACCGTTATAAACTTCTTTATCATTTTCAATATTTTCACTGATTTATAATTAGTTATTTGCGGAATTAACTCTGTGGAGAAGATTTAGAAGGACCATGAACGAAAACTCGAGTTTCCCAATAAAAACTCCTTATTTCGATACATTTGCTTTTAAACTTTTAAATAAATATTCACTGTTTTCAATTTCACAATTTTATTGAGAGCACTAATATTCCAACTATTAACTCCGTTACATTACTTTGCTTTAGGTCTATGCTTTTACTCATATAGTATATACGATTAAAAAAATTAAGCAATAAGTATTATCCAAAAAAAAAAAACAAAACAAAAAAACAAAAAGAAAAACAAAAACATATCAACCAAATAAAAACGATAGTTCTTTTATTAACAAAACCTGAGGTTTTTCTCTTTTAATTTAATATTTCTACTCATAATTATGACCTCGACGGTTGACCTTGAGTGAAAGTCATCATACACCTTTAGTTCATCGTCAATAACTTACTCTCGTTTCAATACATTCCAATAATTGTATTCAATTCAATAAAAGATATTGCAAAATGCGATTTCATAATCTCATCGTTTTGTGATCTTGACCTTCTAGGAATGACTTGAATCAATATTTTGACATATTATTAGGTCATCTACAACAACATACAAACGTTTGAATCCATTCCAATCAAGGGTTTGAGAGTTGTGGTCATAGTACGATTTTGTGTCCGACAGAAAGGCAGAAAAAACAGACAGACAACGATAGCAAAACCAAAGTCTCCTCTCACTGAGCGAGACATAATGGAAGATAAAATCATACTGTAAAGCATCAGGTCATTTTCTTGTCTGGATTACAATTTTAAGATTTCAAACAGGCGTAAAGTTACCTCAGCAGCTTAAATAGTTTTGGACTTTGTGTGACAGAAGAAATTGAATCAAACCATGAGATACATGCATAAAGTGATTATTTTTTTTTTCGATAATCAAGTTTATTCTCATTTGTGATTTCAGACATAACCTAGCACTAGTTCATTTGATGTTCTTCTTAATCATATTCATGCCATGGAGCTCATAGGACCCGGTTTCTGTGGTGCTAGCATCTCCCCCCCCCCCCAACCCCAATAAACTTTAGCGACTACGTTGTCTTCCTCAGTGTTATCATATACATAAAATTAAAAACTACATATATTTGTATTGTTTCTTAAACTAGATAAATATAATTGTCTTACCACGTTCCATATTCCACGTACATCCAACAATATTTGTATTTATGAGAAATATGAATCGTACACACACACGTCTAGCCTATCTCCCATTTAATAAAAATGCAACTTTTTATAAATTAAATTAAATGACAATGTCTTATTTATTTGCTTTATCTTTTTTACAAGTAATTTTATTTTATTTTTTTTTAAATTTATTTTTTTAGAAAAATTTAAAAATTAAGAAGTAAAAAGTTCAGTAAAATTTTAAGCATTAAACACCTTTAATCATTTAATTTAAAATATTTATAAATAAGTATTTGAATACTTAAGTGTCAAAACGACAACATTGCAGGTATATACAATGTTAGATTCTGGGCGGGAACTCTGATCAAATCGATAAATTGGAATTGTAGGTAAATCGTTGGTTGGAAATATCGCACTTATCCAAAGAGAGATAACTCTAACTATGTTGGCTGGAAACATACATGTATAAAAAAAGGAATAGTGTTGCATATTTGACATATGACCGTATTATATATTACGGTCATCAGAAAGTGTAAGCCCACCTGATCGGTTAGAATCTTTTACTCACTACTTCAAAACATTGTCAATTTATATAAATATCTGTGTCACCTACTATATAATATAAATATGATGATCGACATCATGATTAATAGATATTTACGTTGCATTTCTTTTTTTTTGGGGGGGGGGGGGTGTTTTAGCTAAAAGTTACGTATATGTTGATTATATTTTCAAAATGAAGAGAATAAGAACTTGAAATAGATAGAAAATGAACATAACATTTCTGTGAATGTTGGAAAGAAAATTAAAAATGAATTCAGTTAGTGGATACAAAAGGCGATGCAAATCAGTTAAAGAAGAAACGGAGATTAGCACTTACAGTTATGTGACCGTGTTAAATACTGTAGATGTAGAACAAACACAGTTGGTACAAGGGTTCGATTATTTATTGGAATCAGGATCCCGTTCCACAGGAATCAGACAAGAATAAACAATGAATGAATGAATGAATTGGCCCTATAAGACATAAAACACAATAAGTGCAAGGCATCAAACAATATATTAAGCTATGTGCAGTCCTCATAGATCGACACGGATTTTACTTAAAATAGATTTAACAAACTGTGAATGTTCAGAATTCATGAATGCATAAAAAGAGAAATAACTCTTACAAATTACAGAATGACCAAAATCGTGTTCAGATAGAAAGAGCCATAGCTCATTTGATAGGCATTATCGCCTACTCTACTAGTGATTTCTTAAATTGATTGTTTAACCAAAATTTTGTCATACAATATTAGTTTATACATACGTAAAACCAAACCACACAATAATGATATTTCAATATTAATAGTTCCTTCATATGATAAATATGAAAATTATCCAGTTTGTATGGAGTGTATAGGAAATATTGAGGTATCCACCTAAAGATGACAAACTGTTGCTAAAGACCACCCTTAACCAGAAAAACAACTTTTGAATAATTTTATTTGGATATGACTGCACTTCATTACATTAAGATAATTTTGGTTAAAGGTGGTCTTCATATTGAAAATGATGAAAATATATATTCAAATTTTCTTCTCATATAATCGTAAGATTTAGCAATCTGTCTTAAATTTATCCATTCGACGTCATTGACTTCGTTGGCGCAGTGGTATGATTGCTGGAATGTAAATATGGTGATTGCGAGTTCGAGACCCACATTTTTCCATTTATGTTTTTTTTTTTTTTAATTTTTTTTTCTTTGTGAATCTTTTCTACGTTTTTCTTTATTACCTTTTATAATATGCATAATTTCAGAAAGTTATAATATACACATTACACTTTGAAAGTATCTCGGGAAAAGACAGTCCTACACTATTTTATTAAAGTCATATATGGCGTATTTAACTAAAATTAAAAAGATCTTTCTATTTGTTTTATTACTTTATATAAAGATAGGACTTTCCTGTAAATTACACAATTAAAATCAATCACGTTTCAAAGATATTAGAAATTTAATACAATATCCGATTTAGGTTATTCAAGTTCAAAATCGGTGAAAATTTTTATTTTAACGTAAAAAACATATATCACGTTTATCTTCACTCAATCTCGTATTTTTATTTTTATTTTTTTATTTATTTTTTTTTTTTTAGCTCAGATACGCCATATATAGCTTTAAAGTTTGTAAATTCATAGCTACTTGTTTTATTTTTATTGATTTTCTAAATCTTTTGTCTCAGAATTAGAGTATTGAACAAATTAAACGAATGTCATTTGACATACTTGCAACTATGAAAATATAATGCTCGTTCTCAAACCATATTACATAGTTTGATCTTGAATTGAAAAGGTATATCTATAAATAGAAACAGGTGATTTCCTTTTAAATTGTTGAGTCGGCCGTGTCGTCGGAGAGGCAGCTATGGCTCTTTGAGTAAATATGAATAATTTATCAAAGTATATTAAAAACGTATAAACAAGTAATAATTGCTATAGCGTATCCAATTTATGGAATTAGGCTTACTAAGCACGAAGCAAGTAGTCTGCAGGTTCACATGTTTAAATGTACAAATCAGAACCTGTATAAAAACAATAATCACAGGTTCAGCCGTAATTAATCTCGAGACAATAGCTGATCATAAAAATAATAAAACTATACTTTCAAATTACAACATCTATATCTATCGTTGCTCACAATCAAAATGATTACTGGTAATAATACTTTACAGAAAAACAATGAACTTTATTTCAAAACTTCACTCGTTCTCTCTTTCAATCAAAGAAATTATATTACGTGAAGATAGAGAGATAAAAGTCGAAAAGAGATAAAACTAACTGAATTTGGTCTGTATATATATCATGAAAATTATATCGATGTAAAACACCTATACATTTACTTTTGATCATCAACTCAGACAAGATCGTCTCCGAGCCGCAATGCTGGCTGTCCGTGCGAGAAGTGAGTACCCCCGCACACAATACTAAACAATAGAAAACTTACACTTTAATTAATGTGTTCAGAATCAAAACATATTTTACTTTGTTGTCACCTCCTTTTTATATGTTTATATATATTTACCCCTTACGAAAATATAATTTTTAAAAGCCAGTTTTTGTTTTTGCGGAATTATTATTTGGCAATGCCTTAAGGTTTTGTTTATATTATTTCTTAAGGGGATACGTTCTGAGTATGAATGAAACTAGCAAAGGCACTTGTTATGAAATCGATCAAGAAAAAAGGTAGAATCCCCCTTGTTTTCTCGAGCAGCTGTAACCCCCCCCCCCCAAAAAAAAACCCTTACTATAAAAAAATGCTAAATTTATTAATGATAAGGTGCTTCAGCTGCTAGCATCATTTTCGTAATCGGGGATAGGGGAGATTGACAAGCAAAGACAATTTAAAAGCCCCCTTAAAAATATTACAAAATGAAGAAGGTGGTGGTGGTGGGAGGTCCATACCACCTTTCTCTTCTCATCTCGCTCTAATCATTTCAACATCCGTGATCTTAACTACAAGATAATTCTGCGATGGAAAATATTATCTACCGGTCCGTAGTACAAGGAATAGGGGAGGATCACACTTTTTTAAAGGAGTTGAGTAGAGTCTTTTGCTGTAAATTTTGTATAGAAATTTTAACCTGAAGGTGATTTTTGTCCCCCTTCCCCTCCCCTACTGTATGTTGCAGTATTGTAGAAATCTCCCGTGTAATTGCATTAACGTAGTCTAACCTACATCGTATAACGTCATATCGAGTAAATGAGTTTAGTCTGTCTGTTTGGTGCTAGATCCGTTATGACGTCATAATTTTATGTTACTTTTTCCCGTACTTTACGGCTTTAATCCAAGACTGTCTCATGTAATGAAGTTGTACAACTGTGATAATGTGAATGGCATGCAACTATTTTGAAGGAATGCAAAAATCCTAAGTCACAGATCTGTTAAAGATTGTGTGTAAATTTTGTAATGTCTATCATGAAATGACGTGCATTCCTTTTCATAATTATTTGTTATTAATTATAATGGTTGGTGTATAATAAAAACGTTTCCCTTAAATATTATCTTTTTAAATAAAATAATTACATTTTTTAATAAATATTTACATTGTAAATCTTAACGTAACCCCAAACAGTCATTTAATAATTAAATCCTGTGTAAACAGGTCAACAAAAGGCATTGATAAATAGAGTTTCTCTCATTAGTTTGCGGGGAAAGGTGTATATTTTAATCACATTTTCTAATTATTTGGTTATATTCTTCATCATATTAAAGACTGAAAACATTCTGACAAAGACTTTTGAAAAATATTTACAAATTTAGGTTGTAAATTGACTCAAAAATATATTTGATCACATTTGCCAATATTCGTTGAAATGTGCACTCAATCTTTTATGTCAATTGAATAAAAAAGAATTTCTTCTTGAATAACATTGAATAATACAGTTCAGTTAATAAAGTCTATAAACGAAGATGCTTGAAGAAGTATTTTTCTGATTTTCTACATCTCTTTATGACCAGTACAACTAAAAATGGCTTAAAAAATATGTAGTTGCAGTGTAAAATTTGTATCCAAATTGCAAAGACTGCACTGCATATAATAACAAGGAAACATACCATATATTTTTAACTGATTGATGAGCGAATGCTAATTTATCATTTTGAAAAGTTTGAAAATCTTTTGACAAAGACTTTTCCGACATAGGTTCTACCTTAAAAGGAAAATTTTGGACTGAAAACATAAGCCCCAACCTAACCCCACCCAACCCAACCCCATCCCACGTTCGTCTCGGCAGGTTACTTTTTTTTAATTTTGTTTATTGTTTTGGGGTTTTTTTTGTTTGGGTTTTTTTGTTTAGTTTTTGTCACAAAACCATAATTCCATAATTAGGTTACGGTCATCAATTGATTAATTTATGGTCTTCATCTAATCATAGTTCATGTAAGCTACGGTCTTCATCTTGCAAAACTTTTAGGACGATTTGTCGTTTAATTTTATTACATTCGGGTAAATAACAACGACTGACATTGAGATTACATTACTATAAACTTGTTCAGAGGTAATACAGCTGAATAGACAGTTGTCTGAAATTGTGAGTAAAAAAATTATAACCGATCAGGTCGGCCGACATTTTTTGATGACCGTAATTTACACATTGAAATAATAATTATTAATATTTATTTATTTATTTTGTATCTGGATCTTCATGTCCAAAGGTTTTGAATTTCATTTAAATATTTAATTTAAATATTAGAATATTATTCAAGATCAGGATTACTAGCTACATGTATACAACCGTAGATGGACTGAAATAAGTTACGCTATTTTGATATAAAGATCAGTTTGAGGATAAGCCTACATGCTAGACTTTAATATATATATTATTAATAATATGGGATATAAAAAATGAACCAGGCTTTTCCAGTTTTCTTTTAAAGCTTTTATCTATTTATTTTGACATATAATTATTGAATTAACTTGAATTATCCTCATAAAGTCAGTGGTCCTGAGTCAACACATTGCCGTTGGACACAACGTGTTGACTCTGGACCCCTGACTGTTGTGAGGATGAACTTGAATTTTAATTTTAAAAAAGGTTGTTTCAATTATACTGATCAAAAACTGAAGCAATATGAAATGAAACTTCTTTTTCATTTTTTTAAATTATTTTAATTTCTCTTATTTTTGTTGCTGCACAGTTCTGATTTTAGATTAAGCGCTTAAAATTGAATTTATTGATTTGACTGTTGCCTATAAATTTTGTCCAGATATATGTAATAATTTTTAAAATGTGAAATGAAATATGTGGAGATAACAAAAAGTATTCGAGCTCAAAAGTCCATTAAACATTACAAAATAGGAGCAGAGCAAACACGGACCTCTAAGACATCAGAGGTGGGACCCGGTGCCATGGAGGAGTGAGCATCCCCTGCCGACCGGTCACAACCGCCATGTGCTCCTTGTCATGATCGGGAAATAACTGAAAAATCCGTCGAAGTTTCAGTGTGTAAATAATGGCCTAACAATAAGTATGAAAAAAGTCAGTCAGCATTTGACTTAATGATAGATTGTATTTGCTGACTAGGTCATTGTATCGACCATAGAACTTACGAAATGATGACTTCAAACGAGACTGCTGATATTCTTGTTTCATCAACTTGTTTGTCAATAACTTACCTTGATTTAGAAATTGTTCATACGTAGAGCATGTTCTGGCGTATCAAATCAATTGAGAGATATAAACTTCGTATGCAGGTGATAAGGGTATATTGCTGCAAAGGTACATGTAAGGGAAGTTGACGATGGAAAAATTAAAAGTCATCACGTTTATCATAAAGATTTGTTGTAAGATTACCATTAACGTCTTTTTCTAATAAAATATCCAGATATGAAACAGATGTGTCAGACTCTGTGGTATCTTTTATCTCAAGCTCAGCGGTATATATCGTGTCGACATAAGAATGGAAATAACCATTGTTAATTGACAATACGTCGTCGATATATCTAAATGTCGAGTTGAAGGCCACAGCAAGTGTTTTCTTCTTTTCTCGTAAAAGATTTTGAACAAATTCTGCTTCATATGAATACAAAATAGGTCTGATACATGTAATAACGCGGAGCAATTGGTACCCATGGGAATTCCAATGTATTGTTGGAAGACCTGGTCTTCAAAAACCACATAGATATTGTCAATCAGAAACTCGAGCATCTTTTTAATGACAACTTCAGAGTACTTGTCTGTACATACAATCAGATTGTTTTTTGACAAAGTAATTTGCAAATGACCAGTGACAAGGTAAGTAAATTTACGAGTTCCATTTTTATAGAAAAAGCAGCTGTCAACGATGTCAGAAAGTCTGGACTTTAATTTATCGTGGGGAATAGCTGTATATAAAGTTAAGAAGTCGTAAGTTTTTATGTTAAATTAATTTTGGTAAAATTGTGTGATTTCAAATGTTCCAAAAGTTCCTTTGAATTTTTTGGTATCCACATCTGATTTACACCACTTCTCGAATATTTTGTTGCACAGTACCCTTGAAGATTCTCCTTCACTACTGTTAATATCTTATTGAGGAGTAAAGAAAGAGGCTTGGTAGGGCAGTTACTGGAATCCGCTATGTATCTTTGTTTGTAAGGATTTTATGAAGTTTCGGAATCTAATTATGGTAATTCAGATTCAATTTAGTTGTTAGGAATATTAAAAATATTCAAAACTGACATATGATTTTGAAGAATATCTCCTTAGAAAGGGAGCTATGGGTATAAGTTGGATTACCACTTGTAGAATTAAATCCCAGTTCCTCTAAAATACGATTTATATAATGAGCCTCACAAACAAAGACAATGTTGTAACCTGCTTTGTCAGCAAGGACCAGTACGTACTGGTCGTGTAATCTATCTAATTCTTTTTTCACTTCTGAATTTTTGAATACAGAAGGATAGATGGTTTTCATACTGTCCCTCATTTGTTTAATGCGAGACTTTAACATATATCTGATACATTTAATCCATTCTGACAAAGTGTCAAGGTCTTTTTCATGTCTGACCCAACGCCTGGCGTAGTCCTCTACAGAATCCATAATATGTATGAAATTACGACGCCAGTTAAAGGATCGGGGTTCCTTATATTTAAGACCTTTTAAAATTAGTGAAATTAAAATTAGTCTAAGATCCTCATTATCAACGATATTTACGTCATCAGTAATAACGTGTCCAGCAGGACTATAGTTATAGGGTGAAGAAGAGCATGAACACGAAGGAGGATTATGTTTCAGATATTCGATATCCAGGCCCTGTAAAGTTTTCTTGTAATTAAAAAATTTGGAAGCAATAGTCGATGTATATTTGAAGGAAATACAAGGTGTAGTCTTCAACTTGAAATATGGTGGAATACAAGACTGGACCCTTTTGTGATTAAGAAATTCTTATCACTTACATTAACCGCGTCAATTCCTTTGTTGGCATATTGGAGTTTAAGGAAAAAACGGGTTGTTTCAGCTGCATTTCCTTTTGTAAAATGTGGCGGTTTAAAAAGTCTATGATTTGCAATATCCATAATCACAGATCCGAGCCTGTATTCTGGTGTCATGGAATCAAAAAATGGACTTTCCTTGACCTTTTCAAGTAGACTATTCAAAAATGTCAAAGAGACAGAGTAAAGTTTGGTGCGAATGTGATGAAGACCTAACTGTTGATTTACATATATAAGGTAGTGACGATTCAAAAGAGACATCGTGTATTAAAGGTTTATTGTAAGACCGATGCCCATGACTACGTTTTCGTCTCTTTGTATGGTTGAAAAGTCCCATCACATAGATATTGTTACACTGTGGACTGCATGGAAAGATTCCCAACACTACCGACATTGTCATTGCATCCATAGGGAAAGGCCGTCCCTAGTTTTCTAATCCAAAATTCTTCTCGTCTACGGAAAGGTGTACTCAGTGACGGACTGTTTGTATAATGGTAAATCTTTTCTAGAATTCTAACTTTCAGTGCTAAATTAGAATGATCAGGTAAAGTAAAGTGCTTGTAGAGAAGCTGCTGGCCCCCGTTGTTTATTTGAAATCTGTGACCCGATATTCTTTTATGAAGTGAACCCTTGGTATCACCAACATAAATAAGCCCACAAAGATTACAGTCTATTCCGTAGACTACATTAGAAGATTTGCAGTTCATATTTTCCCAAGTTTTGATAAAGAAGCTCTGTCCAGTAAGACTACTAGTGAAAGAAGTGTTAGTTATCAAAATGTCACAGGTTTTACAGTTTTTCGCAGAACATTTTGAAATAGAAGACGTGGGTTCGGAAAAGGAATCTTCAAATATGTCTCTTACAGAAATTTACATTCTTTTTGTATGAACTATCGGTTTTATACCAAAATTATGGGAATCTGAAGACTGCACATATGACATATGTTTAATATCCATAAACACAAATTTAGATCACATCTTTCGAAGCACGACATGCCGAGGAATACATGACCTTACATACATGTACTTTTCTGTATACGTTTTCAGTTTGTCCAAATATTTATAAATCTTTCACATGCATTTTTATTTCAGTGATTTGCTTAATGTTATTATATTAAAATCATTTGAACCATTTTAAATCTGTGTTGTCTCTTTGTGTAGCGTTTGAAGCAAGAGTAAGTGACGTTAAAGGTGGATTATTTTTCCGAACACTTTCTTCTTGTTTCTCTCCGTCCACTCTCAGTTGACTTCCTTTGCAAAGTTATTTTATGTTACTTTTTTAAAAATATATTTTACGAAGTTTATTTTTTCCATATATTATATAGGTAGGTGACGCTTACTTAGGTAACTTTTTTTTTAATATTTCAACATTGGCAAAGAAGAAAATGTTCTGAGGCCCATTAATTATAATTACTTCTCCATCTGTTGCTATACGTGAAGATGAATGCACAGCGGAATGAATATGGGAACATTTCAAATAATTTTAAATATAATAACCAAATGCAAAAAGCTATAGCACAATAGGTTTGGAATTAAAATTGTGTAAGACTTAATAGATTTGTGGATGTAGAGATCAGTAATGTGATTTATCCAATGTTAACCCTTTTATCCATTGGATTTTTTTCTTCATATCCCACTGCTGTGGCGTCACAATAGGTTTTGCATGAGAGTGATGAAGTAAAATGAAGTGAATTTCTTCTAACAGTGTAAAATATTGATAGTGATGTATAAAACATTGGATAAAAAGAATCTCCAATAATTTATAAATAGATTTGATTTTTATCCAACTTCAAATCATGGTATATCCCATATTTAGACGTTGGGTAAGGTTATCGTGCGGCGGTAGACGTAATCTATTTCAAAAAGCATCGCATATACATCAATCTAAAATAAATATGCAAAAGTCAATCGATAAAGGCATTAGTTTTTAAATTTTATTGATGACTTCCTAGTCTTAAAGATTTTATCGCAATCATCGTATATACTCTAAAACAATCAGACGTGAATAAATTTTAAAAAATCATTTACTTAATTCGTTTTACATTTTTTTAATGAATGATGTGGGTATCAGGTGACCTGTGTACACATCTTTACTCTTTTTAAAGCTTGATACTACATATACTTGTTTTACGTAATATTTGCAATCATATGGACAATCTACTCGAGTCAAGCAAGTGTGCTACTTCTCTGTACTACGATTTAATGACGATCAATTATCACCATTTTGTCTTCAACACTACGTCGTTGTTTTTTTTTTCATGTAAAGGCGATACATATTTACAATAGCATCTCCAATTCTTCGCGTCTTTGGGGTAGAAGGTGAGGGTTTGCTGTCGACAAAGGCCTTCATTCACTCTCTTTATGATCCAAAAATCCGCACATTGCATAGATAACAAAATCTACATCGTCACTTCGAACTAACGCGTTTTATACCTTGGTCTTAGAACCTGGTATTCCTGCTCGTTTTGTAACCAAGTGAGGAATGGTCATTTGTAGTCGTAACGATCTTCCAATCCGTACGCATCAGCTGGTAAACTTTCTTTTCCGTTCTCCCCTTTGTTACCTTCATTCTTTTCCATCGAGTTGTCCATATCTGCCTCATGATGTTCATAGAAATCATATGATATCATGGCGATCACAATTACATTCTTCAAAGAGAAAATGGAGACGCCATGATTTAGTCCATGCCATAAAATCATTCTCATGACCAGGAGAGGAAGGTTCACAATGTAAGCCAGGATAATCTTCTGTATCATAATCAAACGGCGGGGTAACTTGGCGTATCCGAATTTGGTATGCGACAGGGTAAGAAGTGGTACGGTTGGTAAGACAAAATTTAGACAGGCTACAGTCACTATGGCTTCTACGAGACCTGGCGGAAAATCTTCACGATCTTCTTTGATAAACAGCGGTTCCATGCTATCCACACAATCCAAGATATCAAAAATAACAGTTCCCGTTAGTTCTTCAATGTATGCTCTCCTCTCCGACCCTGGCTTGGCGTCATGGAGTGAAGAAAGATGTAGCAAGAATATTACTCCGGCTAAGGCCAAAGCAGTTTTCAGTGTGTTTGGACCAAAAAAATCATTTTCATCGAGATCGTCTGCGAAATCAATAAAAATGATACCCGACTTAGTCGCCACAATCACCGAATATAGAAACCAAGAAGCTAGACCCATCCAAATACCCATTTTTTCCATCTTTGTGTCAGTATTTGAACTCTTGAGACGATTATATGACAAAATAAATGATGCAACAAATAGGCAAAGAGTGATGACGTCAGCTGCGAGGAAGCCCAACCATGTAGTGTCTTTATGTTCCACCAGATAATAATCAACAATACTGAAATGGAGGATAATAACCAAAACACAAATCAAGCGAACAGGCAAGTGTTTCAATACAAGACAGCACTTGATGAAGCAGTTCGCCATGTTTTCCTCTAAAGCGCCTCATTTCTTCACCTATAAGAGATTATTAATTCACATCAGCTTTTAAGGCTTAATAGAATACTCGTAATCATTACGAAACCATCTGAAAATAAATGGAAAATGTCAATAAATTCACACTTTAGAAATATTGATTGGAACAATAATCCATCCCCTGCACTGTTTAAAATGTTTACCTTCTAAAGAAGAATACCCGAAAACCATTTAATTAATCAACGATGGACAAGATCTCCTTATGAGTAGGTCAATGCCAATTAATATCTACAAACGAATCTAATTAAGAGACCGCAAGTACGAAGTTTTATGAGAAAGGGTGGCTGAATACATTAGACAAAGAACACCCATTCTGAAATTTCAAAATATCCCAGTCGTTGTCTGTCAAGCCTTCACCTACGTACACAAGAGTTTTTTGGATGTGTGTTATATTGCCAAACAACGAAAAGAGAAGTTCCATTAACCGACATATCTGTAAACATGTACACTGTCCCAGATTATAAGACAAGCGTTCAGTTGACTCATTCTCGTGACTCTGTCATAGCAGAATTTTAAAAAAATTGTCATGAAATCTAACGCTTCAAACTTTCAGTCGTATCGACGATTAATCTACATGTATTTGTCTTGCAATTTTCAAATTAAGAAATCTTGAAACACATACAGAGAGAGAGAGAGAGGGGGGGGGGAGAGCACTTTATACATGTAATATGCATGCTTTTACTTCTTGATCAGGCCAAAATAAAAATTACCTTTGTTTCCCCTAACGCGACCGACCCAATTAAATCCCACCGACTGAAAAGTTTTTTTAAGAAGATTATTCAAATTTTATTTTCATGTTTATCAACTTTTATAAAATACAATTTCATCAAAATCCCTTCTTATCAGAAATTCAGAATGTATTTTCAAAGCTGCTGTCAGAAAAAAATAAATATTTACCTACCTACCTACCCAACTTCAGATTCTAGGGTCGGGTTAGGGGAAACAAAGATATTTTTAATGATGGCCTCACGGAAGTTTTTCATGTTGTTGATTTAATCACCATTGTTACGTTTAAAATTCCATTAGTATTATAAACATGTACAAAGAAGATGAGGTCATATAATTCTTCCTTTCTTCTTAGTACTGTTGAAACTAAGGATTTTAATTATGAAAACTACTTAACTCATAAGGTTTGGTGTGAAATATATATTAGAGATCTTTAGAATTCTGGAAACGTATTAAGTTCTACAGGTTCCAACGTACATACTACCCCTCGTGTTTTTATCTATTACATGTAGATATACAGATTTGATAAATATGTATGAAAACGTATTTGACAGTACGTTAGAATATGTATAACGGGAACTAAGCATCGTGTTTTCAAAGTAAGGAAGAAATGACAAAAATAATAAGTGGGGTAACCCTTATTACGTGTACTACAACTGAATAACCCACTATTTACTTTCCATGCTAAAGGTTTTCAGAACATGGTACATGTATTTATATCCAAAAGGGTGTAGTAGCCGTTGCAGCTTATTACTATGCGACCCACAGACGGGTTTTTATTTCACATTTACCTGTAGATTCCTACCTTTTCAATGGATATTTCCCAACGCTTCACAAGTATTTTTGCACTAAAAAAGTTTGCGAAAAACGGATCTTTAAATGCCGATTTACTGTTAATCGACAAAGGAGTTGCATGTTATTTGTTCTCATGTAAAAAGTCGAGTTAGTATTTGATTTGTTACAGAACATCTACACGGTCTAATAATTATGAGGTTAAAGGTCATTAAGAAAAAAAAACCCTTCCAGGTAGTTTATTGAATGATGAAGTCTATATACAGGACTCGAAAACAGCTTGTAGGAATGTCTCTTTTAAAAGTAGGCAAATATAAATAGCAGAGTTAATTTTTCTTGAAAACAAAATGTTCACAAAATTCGAGTTTTCTATAAATGTCATGCAGTGAATTTCGAATTGCTTGACAGAACAAGCGAAAAAAAAAAATCATTTCATTACATCAGGTTAAAAAACACGATCTCGAATTTATTTCTGTATCTATTTTGAAAGATAAATATATATATCAATAGTTTCATCTTTTATTTAAAAAAAATGACTTTGATATCTCAAAATACAAAAAATCCTCACCTTCTGATGAATAAACATAACAGACGAGTTTAAGAAAAAAAAAAACAGTTCTTCTTTAAAGATATCAATCTTATTTTCATTTCCTACGGACACACAAAATAATTTTTTAACAAGAGATTTTCAAAGCGGTGAAATCAGCTATGCTGAAAGTTTTAGTCTTTGTCGCAAAGCTAAGTATTTTTCTCTAATTTGTTTTTAAATTCGGAACATGGGTGCAATGGACTTCGAATTATCATTACAATTGTTGACAGGATTTTTTCCGAGGGGGGGGGGGGGCACATCAACTGTAACAAATTTTTCACAGGCAAAAAAGGGTCCAAAGTCATTTTTACGTTACTTTTACATAGAAATTTAATAACTCTGAAAATTCTAGGGGAGGGGTTTGAACTACCGGTCCCCCGAACCCCACTCTAGATCTGTGCATGCTACCCATTAGAAATTTAATATACCAATATTAAATATGTTTTTTTTTTCATCCTTCAGCATTTAACTTGATAAAGCCTAACAAAGTATTATAATTTACTATCACGAAACCGCAAGCTTCATCGAGTCTACTTCAGCTTAATATGGAAGTAGCTCAAATTATCTAATAGCCCTTATCGAGGACGAAAGAAACATTTTACAAGCTTAAACATCTTCTTTTAAAAAATGTTACCTATAACCCATTGGATTTCCTCTAGATTTCATAAATAGTAGGATTGTATTTGTTGGCAAAACCTCATGTCATTTCTTATGTAATTACTAGTTTTTAATCCTTTTATATATATATATATATATATATATATATATATATATATATATATATATATATATATATATATATATATATATATATATATATATATATATATATATGGGGGGGGGGCAAGAACACATTCCAAAATAAATAAACAATATATATACAATTAATGAAACTCTATTTTATATAACATAATTATTTTGTGATTTCTGAAATGTCAATGTTACTTACGTGAAGGCCGTATCTATCATCTCATCTCAACAGATTTGTTGCTTAACTTCAAGCACCTGTAGTCATTGAGCCAAGCGAATTAAGTCGGAAAGTAACGGATTAAGTACATAATTGGAAACAGTACTTTTCTACTCAAGGCCATCTTTAAAAAATTGTTTGGTTGCCCTCTCCCGACCGACTGGCTAAAAACGGCCCGACCCAAACCTTTTTTTAACTTTCAGGAAACAATTTTTTATGCATTCCGGAAAATAAATTTTGAAAATTCAGCATTGATGTTGAAAATTTCTTGGAGAAAAATTTCCCACCTACCTATCATCCGAACATCCGATCATAGAGCGACGTCAACTTTGAAAGTAAATATATATCTTTTTTGCAATAGAATCTATATTTAGACAATTGCGATCTCTTCCGAAGACTTACGTAGCATTTTAGAGTACATTTACTGGCACGATTGCCAAACTTTCCAACACATCGCAGGCGCAGTTTTTATAGACCCATGATTTTTGCCGAAAAATCGACTTCTTGTGTTTGCGCGCAAGTCCGGATTCTATTTTCGGCGCCTTTTTAAGTGTCAATTTCATACTTCAGGTAATTCCTTTTTCGAGAGTTCTTCTAGACTGATCAATGTCTATTTCTAATAAAATATCCATTACGAAACAGGTGTTTTAGACTTTGTAGTGACTTTTATTTTGAGTCTAAAGGGATATATCGAATCAACGTAGGAATGAAAATGAATTTTAACTGTTAAACATCTTCGATATATCTTTATGTGGAATTGAAGGCCACAGCAAGAGACTCTTTCTTTTCATGAAGAAGAATTTGAATAAACTCTGCTTCATATCAAGGCAAAGATAGGTTGGCTAATAATGGGGTGCAATTTGTACCCATGGAAATTCAAACAGATTGTTGCAAGACTTGATCTCCAAAAACTTCCTTGATATTGTCAATCAGAAACTCAAGCATCTTTTTAATACCAACTTCAGAGTACTATTGTATATAATCTGAATGATCTTTGCAAATGACCAATGGCAAGATACTAGTATATAAATTTACGAGTTCTATTTTTATCGAAAAATACATCTGTATGTGATGTCAGAAAGCTTGGACTTTAAATCATTGCGTTGTATAAAGTATTGAAATGTGGTACATTTTGATGCTATTGATTTTGGTAAAAATTTTGTGATTTCCAATTTTCTTAAGTTCCTTAAAGTTTAAAAGTATCCACATCTGATTAACACAACTTCTCGAATACTAGTATGTTGTCGTACAATACTTCTAAAGATTCTCCTTCACTGCAATTAATATTTTGGTGAGAAGTAAAGAAAGAGGCTTGGACATTTACAGGAACCCTCTGTGTATTCTTGTTTGTAATGATTCTTATGTAGTTTTGGAATCCAGAATAGGTATGGTAATTCAAATTCGATTTGATTGTTGGGATTATTAAAAGTATTTAAAACTGACATATTATTTTGAAGAAGTCCTCCTTAGAGAGGAAACTATGAGTATGAGTTGGATTACCACTTGCAGAATTAATTCCAAGTTCCTCTAAGAAATAATTAAAATTATAAGCTTTACCAAGACAGTGTTGTTACTTGCTTTGTCAGCTGGGACCAGAACACATTGATCGTGTATCTGAATTACTGAAGACAGAGAAGAGATCACTGACCTTGTATGTGATGATGTTCTGAGATAAATGGATAAAGTCTGGCTCATTATTAAAAATAAAATAATAGTAAACTTGTTATAAATGATTTTATATCTATACACTTTAGCAAAAGAATAAACATCTTCGTCTACACTAAGCGAAAGGAATGTTGGAATACTGACTACTGTATCTAAATGATGTACACGACTTGTTCTAAAGAAACTCGTACTATTTGCTCCAACCAAAGGGCGTGATTCTTGACATCGATCTATATATAGACTGCATTGTTCTTCGTCGTTCTCGACGAAAAATTAAAGAAGAAGATTGTTCTAAGTGGGAAATACGATACTATGAAAATATTTCAGTGCTTCTTATAGAAGATGAGAAGTTTATATGCAGAGTACATTTAACACTTGATATATATATATATATATATATATATATATATATATATATATATATATATATATATATATATATATATATATATATATATATATATATATATATATATACCCTCAATCGCCGTTGCAAGTTCACGGATTTGTGTGTATTCCTCTGAATGCCTGATGCAAGACTCCCTCGATCAATACCTTGCATAAGACATGTACGCGTCGGAATTTCAGAGTATAACTAGGATTTAAATTCGAAAAAGCAAGTTTTGTCTATCACACTGCATCTGGATAGGGAAAATTACGCACTTTTTAAGACAACTTAAAGGTCAAATTCATAGGAAATAAAAACAGTTGTAAATGATATATGTTGAAAATAATAGTTAAAAAGAGGGAATCACAATATTCGTAAAATTTTAAACCTCGTTGTTTTCTTTATTTACTTGTTTAAAAATCGCTTAAAATAACGTTTATCGATAGAGTTGCTTCCCCTTTTTGTGACGCCATAAGAGACAATCAATATCAGAAACTGATAGTAGTAATAAAATAAATATAGTACAAGTAGCATAAACTGTATATAATATAGTGCTCTCGATTATCTTAAAAAATGGCAAATTTTAGGTAACGGAGATGTTGATATACCAGAGGTAGATCTTTCATTTAAGAATAGGCTCTACATGTTTGAGCCAATCAAGGAAAGTACATGAAAATGATTATTCTTCTTCGACCGATTCTGTTTCGTCCGAAGGCTCCAGGCGCGTAGCTGCCTAGATATGCATTTACATCAACCCCCCCCCCCAAAAAAAAAACCCAAATAAGTAAGGAGAGAGGGAGAGAAATCATCATTCCCATCCAACAAATATTCGTGTTTCGAATTATTTTGTGTCATACTGTTTTCATTTGAATTTTAAATTATCATGACTCTATAATAAAATTTGAAACACTTTATTAAACCATTGAAATGTCATTCATTGATTTGTATATAATTGTTCTTTAATACATTGATTTTTTTTTAAAAGATCTTCGAGAAATTAAAATTCAAGCGCATCGTTGAATGATATGATGTATTAATATTTCTATTTCTGTTTGTTTTCTTTGTGATAACTCTTTGAAAGTTAGTTGAGATGATTTCTTGATCATTCTACCGGAATGTAAATTTCGCCAAGCGAAAGGTCAGGAGCTAAGAAGGACTAATATGCATACATGTAATTCTCATGCGGCTGTCTTTGTGTCTGACGCTAAGGAGGCCTACTATGTCTTTGTTTTTGACGTCAGTGGGCGGGGACTATTGAAATTGACAATGAGACCTCGTGTAATTTAAATCTATTAAATCTAAATTTACAATTTTATTTCACAATGAAATGGAAATATAAGGAATCACTGTCTAGACAGTAGAGTATGCCAGGGCATCAACGATAGTTGGAAACGTGGGATAATTTGCATAACGGGCTAAGCCCCACCCCACCTCCCCCACTTATTTCCAAACCTTCCTTTAGTTTTACTATTGATAATGTTATTTGAAAGGGTGATTAACCCCCCCCCCCCCCAACATTAGTTGAAGCGTAGTTAAATCATGGTTATTTGGTAATGTACTACTAAAATTTTGATTTTTGAAAGTTAGAGACTAACAGCCTCACCTCCCGACCCCCTGCCGCTCTCTGCGTACACTTTACTTCCATATTGGCTACGCCATAAGACGCTTTCTTAATAAATATTTCAAAATCAATTACATCGCCCTAATTAAGTTTTTAGATTAAAGAAAAAATTAATATTCAACTATCTATTCTGATTTCATGTGGTACCTGTGTTACGAAATGTATACTCATGTCTTGTCCCAGTTTATTGGTACAGTTAAAATCGCACACGGCAACATCTCACCAACAATAATGTTCCAAACCCGGCAATATAAAGTTCGTAGTACTTTCTATTTCTCGTTGTGTCTCTTATGACGTCACGCAACAAGGGAGAGAAGCGATTTACAATAAGCGATCCACTTGTCACACAGGTAAATTTAAACGACGATTAGTGATGTAATTGGTGCAAAAAATTAAACAGACTATATAATGTTATTCATATTGTTCCAAAGGCTGATAATCATGAATAATTTTGGATTTTCAAAAAAATATTATACTTGACCTTTAAATAAAATATATTTGCAGATATAAAGAGCCCTTTAACTTGGATGCGATGTCTGTTTTATGATTTTATTTATATACTTCCCGTACATTTCCTAGACAAGCGATACTTGTATATTTGTTGCAGATTCAATGAAGGGTAATAGAAGGGTCGTAATAAATCGATTTATTGCAAGTGCACACCCTCAATGAATTACGAAAAGCTTTTACACATAAACTCAAGAGGTATGAAGATATTTGAAAAGTGCTGCGAACCTGATGAAATCTTGCAAATGAATTAATTATAGCTATATTTAATGTACTTCACCAGCAAAATATTCAACATACGGTCTAACAAACGTAACTAGCAATTATATAGTAGAATTTATATAGGTTCGCAGCACTTTTCACAAACTACAAAAAGTGTTGAAAATAATAATAAATTAAACTTAGATTTTTAACATAGTTATGCCCTTGCAATATTGGAATTTATAGATGACCTCAATACTGCAGGTGTATTTGCTAAAATCACGTGACAGCCACATTACGTCACAAGTCTTAGATAAAAAATCTAATCGTCCCAAACTTGTAGTTTTCGACCACATTACATTTGTCCGATAATAGTAAAGTCCTAAAAAGAACCGCCCATCCTTGTAAGGAATGTATCTTCTATATAAAATATTCGCCGATATATCCATTTGTCACCTTAACTGCACTGCGATTTCCAGTTTATTACTTTATTTTGGAAGCAATTCTTTTCTTTCCTAGTAACACTAAAATGAATGCTTAAATTTAGAAACTGAAAAAATTATATACATACAGCATGCACCCCTCCCCCTTCCCCTATCATGATTTGCCTCGAACATGCACGATTAAAATCTTTTATCTAATAATAATTAACACAATCTAACCCAAGGTCTACCTTCCTTTTAAGCATCATTATCTATATCATTTATAGAATTTAACAGTAAAATTGAAAATGTATACATTCTTCAACGTTCAAAGATTGGGATCATAGTGGCTTTGTTCATTTCTGAGACGAACTTTATCTCATGGCCATAGGAACCGGGGGAGGGGGCACGGGGGGATCGTGCCCCCCCCCCCCAATAATTTTTCCGATATATAGACTACTATAGAAAGATTGGCTACTATATGCTTGTGCCACCTCAATAAAAACGTCTGTTTTTTTTATTTTATTTTTTTGCTTGTCAAGGAATTTTTGGTAGTTAATAGTGCCCCTCCAACTGAAAATGTATGGCTGTGCCCCCTCCCCCTCCCCTAACTGAAATTGCTTCCTACGGGCCTGTATCTGATGTCCGCGTCCAAGAGAAATTAATTAGAGGTCATCATAAAGATCACGATGTAGTATAACTAAAATTTATTCTATATGCTTTATCATTTATTATGTACAGCATTATGTTACAAATAAGAACACGACTGGGCGAATTTTAACTTAGATGATTGATTGATTGATTGTATATTGTTTTACGTCCCATTCGAGAATTTTTCACTCATATAGAGACGTCACCATATACCGATGAAGGGCTTCAAATTTTGACCTTTACTCGGCACTCAGGGCCATTGAGCAGTGAGGGATCTTTATCGTGCCAACGCCTGCCGTGACACGGGGCCTCGGTTTTTAAGGTATCATCCGAAGGACCCGCAACTTTCACTACAAAGTGCCGAGCGCATGGCGAAGGAACAGTTGCTACCTATTTTTTA
The DNA here is from genome assembly GCF_033153115.1 of Saccostrea echinata. Taxonomy (NCBI): domain Eukaryota; kingdom Metazoa; phylum Mollusca; class Bivalvia; order Ostreida; family Ostreidae; genus Saccostrea; species Saccostrea echinata. Next base: position 11,249,211 of record NW_026889774.1, read on the forward strand.
TCGACTTAGGTCAGTCGCGGCCGAGAGTCGAACTCACGATCTTCCGATCACGGAGCGAGCGCTCTACCGACTGAGCTACCGTGAACGGTAATTTTAACTTAGACGACAATGACTTTTAATGATCACAACATGATGGCTAAAACAAATCATATACCACCACAAAACAAGAAAGAAACTTTCTGTATTCCAGTGGCTGACTCTCAGCTTTTTTTTTTAAAGCTAACCTTGTTCTAGTTATCTGATGACACACGATAAGGGATACTTAGAATGACCTTGAGCATGTAAAGCCAATGAAAATTCATCCCACGAATCAGAATGCATTCGTTGAAAAAGACTTGGATATTAGATTAATTAAAGAGCGAACAGTGGCGTATATTCCTTTCTGCAGATGTGTAAGTTAGTGTGAAGTCACAGATTTAACCTGAGGCGCAATGTGTGGGTAGGCAAGACGCCCCCTTTCGATAGGTATTGTGTGGGGTGGGGTGGGGGTTTAAAGGGAGCATTTTTCGCAAACTAGAAGACATCTACGATTGTAATTTGACCGGTGAAAATGATATTGTAAACATATTTTCAGTTTATATCATAATACTAAGACCACTTAACAAAACTGAGAACTCTTAACTCATCCTTTTACTCTGCTTAGAAAATATGGAAACCTCCTTAAGTGAATAATCCAAATACGAACAATACATAATTTCCTATTAACAAAAATATTTCCAGTTATCAATTTCATTTCCCGCACTAATCTTGTTGCTGTCGATGGTTTTGAAAATGTATGATAAGACGTAATTAATATAACACTTGAATTTCGGCTTATAAAAAGCAAAACTTTAAACATTTACATGGGATCATAGGGACTTGAGACAATCTTAGCAAAATCGGGTGTATTGTATAATAGGGCAGAAGGGGCCTATCGAGCCGCCATTAATTCCTCGGTGCCTCGCTTCAAACTCTTAAACCTTCGATTTTTATTCAAAACACCCATGAAACTCATTAAAACTTAGGAAAAAATATTAGAACTTTTGAGAATTAGGTAGACCGTCGTTAACCCTATACACCATTTTTTCCATGCAATTTTCGTGCATTACCTTAATTTTTCCGCACTTGTCAACTGTTGCACTCTATCTTAGAGCAACGTTTAAAAATATAACTGCTTTTGGTCTTCCACACAATATTTGAGAGACCGTTGATCGTCCGTCTCGAGAGATCAGCTCCATTTTCACCTTTGTAAAGACCTGAATGTGATTAAATAAAATGATTTCACAATACAAAAATGTAGGGTTGTCCAGCAAGTTTCATCTCTTTGTTTCAAAAGTGTCAAATGGATATTTGAAGTCTTTTTTTTTTTATCATTCATGAAATCTTTCTTTACCATTAAGCTTGTAACGTGAACTTATTTCTACAATAATTATTAGAATCAGTGACAATTTTCTTGAGAATTTTTATTAACTTAAATTATATCTTTTACCTACATCATATTGTCGAAAATTTGCAATTATTTATACAGACCATGTATCTTTCATAAATTTTACAAAATATAATAAGGATATTAAAATTACTGTTGATATAAAATTTTGAATTGTGATCTAAAATGCTTCAAGAAATATGTCGTATGTGACATGTCCGTGTGATTTACACACCAAGAACACTCACAAAACTTAAACAAGCAATCCCTAATTAAAATGAGTCTGAAAATGATTTGTCTTCAGAACATGACAGATAAATGTACAGCAGGGTGACTACAGAACCAGATTTTTACAGTCAATTGTATTTTATTTCAGTGGTGGAGAAATAATCTAGGTTCTTGATCGAGTCGAAGTTGTGAGCAAACTGGATTCCTATGCTGTAAAAAAAAAAATTTAACCCCCCCCCCCATACGTGCATGCAGGAATATGGGATATGTTATATGAAAATTGTTTTCATTTGAAAAATTTAAATACAGTCGTTGTAGCCCATAATTTTTTCCTCACTTCTAGAAATGTTATATCTGGTTTTGACGGGGCAGGGGAGCAATGGGAAAAAATCTGGAAAGATTTCACACTATAAAGAGTCCACAGAGACTGAGGCATGAAAGGATACAACTGCAAACGAAGGCAGTGAATTATTAGATAGTGTGTATACAATCAGAGCAAGTTGTTGTGCTTTTTAAAAAAAATGGTTAGAGAGGTAATGAAAGCTTTTAAAATTTATAAAGAAAGATAACTCTTTGATACTTCTTTACGTAATATGACTGGAGACTCATACTAATTGTTCCCGGTCTCTGCAATTTTTCTCTCGTTTGTCGAAATTTTAAGTCGGACATCATTTTTTTTTAACTGGAAATCCTCTTTGAAAGATAAAAATCTCAGAAGTTAATTTTTGTTCAATGACTGTGTAAAAACTGAATTTCAAAGATATATTGACAGACAATGTATGTTACCTTTCCTGATTCTGCATATGTATACAACTAAATTCAACCAAAAAAAAACCTATCAGGAACGTAGCATTGTTTTTGAAAGGGGGGCTGCCTGAGATAACCTAAAAAAAACTTGACCAAAAAAAACAAAACAAAACAAAACAAAACAAAAACCAATCTAAATTATCAAAACTCGAAAATCCTATTTCGTGGTTGGTGGTTGGGAGGGGGGGGGGGTTCCAACAACTTCTTTCAGTACCAAATTTTATTCATACACTACTACATTACCCTTACTTGACTATACTGCAACAAAAAGTGGAGGCCAACCACCCTTTCAATGAACATTTACAATAGTAAAAAGGTTTCATATCAGTCTCTCAGGTCAAGGACGGCATATACATTCCTCTGTCTCTATGTTCTTGAAAGTTCCTCGACCTGGTTTTCCAGATTCTGTTACGTAATTCTTCTTCAATGAAATACCAATTAAAGAAGAGAGAGAGAGACCTAGAATTCATCTGTTTGTTTCAGCAGAACTACCTTCTATTTCAACCAAAAAACGCAAATCTAAACGCTGTAGGGCATTCCGCTGCAAGATCAAAACATAAGTTTGAGGACATGTAGCATTGATTTCTAGACTGGATCGCAATCGATCATGTAGAACTTCCCCCAAAACCTTCCAAAGCTCAGTCGGTAGAGCGGTAGGCGGAAGATCATTTGTTCGAATCACGGCCGCGACTGACCTAAATCGATAAAAAAAAAAATAGGTATCAACTGTTCCTTCTCCAAGCGCTCGGCACTTTGAAGTGAACGTTCCAGGTCCTTCGGATAAGACTTTAAAAAACCGAGGCCACATGTCACGGTAGGTGTTGGCACGATAAAGAACCGACACTGCTCAATGGCCCTGAAGCCGAGTAAAGGTCTAAATTTGAAGACTTCATCGGTATATGGTGACGTCTCTATATGAGTGAAAAATTCTCCAACAGGACGTAAACAACATACAATCAATCAATCAATCAAAAAAAAAACTTTCCAAGAGCGATCCCAAACCTTAGTCCAATCTTAGGGACTACACACCTCCTTTGTACACTGAGCAATCCACTATTAAGATCACAAAAACTTACCTGTAACCAATGAGATCAGATACTAACTTCTTCAACAAACTTTTATCAACTCTTTCAGGTGCGTGGCTAGGCGTTCGCAAGTACGCAAGTGCCTCCCCATCATTTTCACCCCCCCCCCCCCCAAATAATAACATTAAACAAAAATTAAATACATGTAACATCATGAATCAGGCAATACTTTTTCTTCTTTATCTTGAGTATTTTAATGTAACTCTATTTTCTGGATACTCAAAATTAAGTGTCAGAAATGAAAGCTTTCGGGGGCTTCGACCCCTGGGCCCCCACCAGGGCTTGGCCCTGGACCCATTGGGGGCCTTAAGGCGGCCCCCAACCCTTGTCTTGATTTGCTTCCACATTAAATACCCCTAGCTACGCCCCTGTCTTTGACATCTTTTATTGAATTCTAAACCACTAAACAATCCAATTTATCCCCTTAAAATTCTGGTTCCTTTCTCTCGAAATTTATGAGAGTAATTTTTTATTGATAGACAAAATTATATTTGGAGATCACTCTGTATTTAAACCACAGGTACTTGTGGACGGGACCCCCCCCCCCCCCCAGCAATATTCAACCCCGAGGGTTGTTGGACATTTATTTATTACACTTATTCATCATGTGTACCATAAGAAAAAATCGTGAAAACCCCAAAATAATCGTTCCACACAAAACTACCCCATTATACATTATAAGAGAGAAAGGTATGCCACTCCGGTTTGTTTACGTTGCACCCCCACTGGTCTTTTTGGGTTTAAAAACAATTAATCCTTAAACAGCATTGTAGTCAGTGCGTTGAAAATTCCTTAGGTAAACGCAACGGAAGTGAATAGAGAATATATTACTTATGATAACATCCGAGAGAGATTATTACGTCAGTCCTAGCCTGGTCCCCTGGCTCATCCTTGCCAAGGCAGGAGAGCCTGGTCCAAGTGACGCGGAGTACACGAAGCAAAACAGGGACAGGGAACCAGGCTACGTCAGTCCAAAACTCTCTCGGACGTTACCGTAATAAGTGATACATTCTTGGTGTACTTCCGTTGCGTTTACCTAAGGAATTTTCAACGCACTGACTACAATGCTGTTTAAGGATTAATTGTGGGATTCTTACGAGATGCAGAGTCAATCCGATAGCATGAACTAAAACAGAAATATATGAAGAGACAGTGTGAACCGACATTTTAGGTTTAAATAAAATAAATACATGTTTTTAAACTCAGAAAGACCAGTGGGGATGCAACGTAAACAAACCGGAGTGGCGTACTTTCTCTCTTATAATGTATAATGGGGTATTTTTGTGTGGAACGATTATTTTGGGGTTTTCACGATTTTTTTCTTATGGCACACATGATGAATAAGTGTAATAAATATAATTTGTGAAGAAAATGTCCAACAACCTTGGGGTTGAATTGCGAAAGGGGGGAGGGGTTCCTGTCCACAAGTACCTGTGATTTAAACATCCTTCTCGATGTAGGGAATAATCGCGGGCTCTTTAGTGAATTTTCCTGGCATAAACCTTTACCAATTTGATACATGTATATATTTAATATACTTTCAGTTTCAGCATTTTTTTTTTTCAAGTTAAAGTTTTCAATAAATTAATCTAATGAAATTAGCTGTCAATTTAACGTGCTGGTTATTACTTCATTATTTATAGAGAAATCTTTATTACCAGTTTTTCCGCGCTTAGCTTTCTTAAATTTTATGTCCCTAGTAAGCATCGCTGGCTTTAGTGGCCGCTATTTCGGCACAATCCATTCACATTTATTTTATGTACATGAAGTGTAAGTTTACCCCATCTTGTTAGTACGTATATTCCACCCGAAAAGGCAATCCCGCAACAAGATTACATATTTGCCGAAGCCTATATTTGAAATCAGAAAAAAGATTAAAATACAGCTTTACAATAAGAAGAATCCAAAATTGAAAGTATATTTAAAAAGACATTGAAATTTTTTAAAATTATTTTTATTTTGAAGATTTAAAAAAAAAAAACAAAAAGGCTCAATGGGACATAGAACTACTAACTAAAATAAACCTCAAAAGTATTGAATACAAACACGTGTCATGTCATCATTACACAATGACATTAAATGGAATATGCAGATAATGATCAGGAGACAAGCTCAAAATTCCATTGAAATAATAGAAATCGGGAGCAGAGCAAATACGGACCTCTTCAAACATCAGAGGTGGGGTAAGGAGTCATGGAAGCGTATACATCCCATGTCGACCGGTCACACCCTCCTACTGGTCCTTGTCATGATCGAGAAAATGGAAAAATCCGTAGACAATTCAGTGTTAAAATAATGGCTTAACAATTAGAATGAAAAAAAAAAAAAACAACAATCAGCATTCGATTTAATGATAGATTGTATTTGCGGGAAAAGGTCATTGAATCGACCAAAGAACTTGCAAAATGTTGACTTCAAACGAGACTGTTGATATCCTTGTTTCATCAACTTGTTTGTCCGTGACTTGTCTTGTTTTAGAAATTCGTGCATATCGAATCAATTGGGAGACATAAACTCCATATGCAGATGATAAGGGTAGTAATTATATTGCTACATAAATAAGGGAAGTTAACGATAGAAAAGTTGAAGACATCAAGTTTTGTTGTTAAATTCAACTTTGAACTGAGAAACATAATTATTAATTGTAAACTGTTCGTTTTTTTGCACACCACTGAGTCTTTGAATTGTTCAAACACATAGATGGTCAATAACTTTAATGTGTTAAGTGAATTGAAGCTGTACTTTACCAGGTTGTTAGAGAAAAAAAATAGCTCTACTGGTTATCAAACACAGGAAAATATTTTTATCCACTGTACTTTATATTAATGAACTTTGGGTGTGTCAAAGTATATATCTTTTAGCCACATAAATATAACTTGTTTTAAGATGCACACTGTATTGTGTTGGACATGTCCACTTAATATTGCTCACCCTGCTGTCCAAGTACAGAAAGCAGACTTGACTTCCCCAGAGTCTTTGACACAGCAAAGCCACATTGTGTAAGGCTAGCAACGCAGGCTCTGTGAGGGGAACAGGAAGCAATATGGAATGGTCCTGTCAACAGGGTAGTAAAACTTTTCTGTTAACCATTCACTCTAAAAGTACTAGTTGGCCTTTCTAACTTTGTACTGGTTTAGGTGTTTCTTTGCTCTTTCTTCTGTCTCATACCTTTTCAAAGAAAAATGAATTAATCATATAACATTTTGTGCATAAGAAGTGATGAAAAAGTAAGCAAATGGAAGCAGCAGACATGAAACTAATTGATCAAACTGTTATATATTGTACATTCATTTGCTGCCAGATCATCCTTGATAGGCGAATACACAGATGAAATACCGGTACATGCAGTACATAACATCAATATCGACAATGAAGTTGAATCAACACATCATGCAATTTATAGTAGTATTTTCTCTCGAAATACAAAAATTCTGTACAACAGTTCATGTATATACTGAATTAAATACATATACATATACTGATATCATTCACTTCAAACTTATACTGATTTTATATACAAGGAGACTGCATGTACTATATGTATTTGAATTTTCATAATACCTTTGTATATTTTTTAAATAATGATATGACAAATAAACCTGCTATTGTTTCTAAAAAGTCTCTACCATGAAATATAGTTTTTGTGCTATATGCCCATGGTGATATAGCCGTCGAATATTCACTGGCAGCATTTGATTTCCCTCGCTTTTTATCTTGGAACTTTTCTGATTTTCTCTGCATTGTAACGTGACACAAGTAATGTCTACTTCGGAATAAAACACCTATTTATTGACTAATAGTATTCGGACTATAAGAAGTGGTGGGCAATTCTTTATCCCATGCCTTTCATCTTGCCAATTTTTATACAATTAAAATGGATCCAGAAGATTGAGATCGCCGAACTTTCACATATCCATATACGATTTTGTGTTTAAAATTTGATTTTCAATAGCTGTTCAGAGAAAGTGCAACCATCTTTTGTTTAAAACCGCCAGACGACACTTCACGACATCACAAATAATTTCTCAAAGCAGGAACTTAAATAGAAGTTGAATAGAATGGCTTGACCAAAATATCCTAAAAATTGACAAATAATATTCATGCCCCCCGTAATCAAAGATTTGAGGGCGTACTTTTTGGTCTGCTTGTCTGTTTATCTGTTTGGTCACAAAACCTTTAATATTGCCTGTAACTTTTGAGCGGTTCTTGTCAGTGCTTTTATATTTCAAGGCTGATTATAAGGACATTTCTTCAACATTTTGACCTCATAACATAACCTACTTTTGAAAAAGTTGGTGCTAGGGTATTTACATTTCGCATACTTATTCCTTGTGACAAGACCTTTCTTTGGGTACATTTTTTATGCCCCCGTAATAGAAGATTCGGGGGCATATAGGTTTCGCTCTGTCCATCCGTATGTCTCTTTGTCTGTTAAACTGTTAATCTGTTTGTACGCAAAAAATTTTTTTAACCTTGCCCATAATTTTTGAATGGTTGGAACTATGCCTTGACTTTTCACATGTATATTCCTTGTGGCAAAAATTTTCTTTGGGTACCAACATATTTGACCTCTTGACCGTGGGAGTTTGACCCACTTTTGAAAAATTTACCAAACTTTAACCTTGGCCATAACTTTTGAACAGTTGGTGCTACGGCTTTCCTATTTCACTTTTGTAACTCTTTGGTGACAAGTGTTTTTGATCTTGGAGCTTGACCTACTTTTGAAAAACCTTAACCTTAGCCATAACTTTTAAATGGTTGGAGCTAGGGCTTTCATATTATACCTGTGTATTTCTTGTGTCAAGGCCTTTTAACCTTGCCTTGGAGTTCGACCTACTTTTGAAAAAACTTTAATCTTGACCATAACTTTTGAATATTAGGAGCTAGGGCTTTCATGCTTCTCATGTGTATTCCTTGTGATAAGATCTTTCCTTGGGTACAAATATTTTTGACCTTGGAGTTTGACCTACTTTTGAAAAACTTTAATCTTGGCCATAATTTTGAATGGTTGGGCTAAGGCTATTAAACTTCATAGGAGTATTCCTTGTTACAAAACCTTTCTTTGCAGTATTTCGATCTCTTATCCTTCACCTTGGAGTTTGACTTGCATCTGAGAAACTTTAACCTTCGCCATCAGCATACGGGGCCATCAGTGTTTCACAAACACATCTTGTTTCCTCATGCCCTAGGCCTCGGACCTTGAAGTTTGTCTGATTTCTGACTAAATAAAATATTCAGATATATTTTGCTTATATGTCTTATATATAAAGATCGAAAGGATTTATTAGATCACATTTTTCTTTCCCCTTCATAATTTTTTACAAGTATTATCCAAAAATTTATGAAAATTGAAAAATAGTGGGGATTCGGATTAGCCAATATCTATTTTACATGTAATTGAAAAATTGTGCTCCAAAACACCTTACTAGTATTTAACTAAGATACATAATATATGTATACAATCAAATAAAGAAGTTGCTTTAAATTACGTTAAAAAACCTAAATCCAAAACAATATTTTGCCTATTCCATTTTTACACTACTCGATTCTACAGATACATCAAATAGACCACAGCAAAGATATTCTATACACGAGAACAGAAAACTGGTATTTGTAAGAAAATAGCAAATAAAGAAATTCATTAATCATTTGTATATTTTTTTTTCAAATTATTTCCAATTTAGCTTGTTAATGTCTTTGTTTTCACCTTGGTATCATGATATCACCTCTCTTCTTTTACCTGCTATTAAACCTCAGAGGAAGCATTGATGTATACTATTATTTGTTCCAATTACTAAGTTACGATAAGAAATAGAGAGGGCACTATTTTTGCTGGAAGTTGACAAATTAGGTTGACTAGTCACCAAGAAATAAAAATCAGTTGATTACTTTACTGTATATTGTATAAAAATCAGTTGATTACTTTACTGTACATTGTATATATCTGAACTATTCTAAATAATAAAATGAAAAGAAGGAAAATGCACATAATGAACATGCATTGATTCTGAAATGAATATTTACAAGAAAATGATAATAATTATAAAAACACCAGTGTATGCAATTATTTTCTAAAACGAAACAAACTTTATTATCCTAAAATATTTCACACACTGTCCCTTCCTACAACGGCATGAATCTGGACGCTTCGCGAAGAGTAGAGGCCGCTGACTCGATTGTATAAAGAATTACGGTAAAATGTTTCTTCACTATTTCCCATCTCCTTTGTTCATCTGGACTTCCTTCAATCTCAAACATTCCGTCCGCCAGCCCTGGAAAACTGCTACCAGCGTACGTATTGACACTGCTCTCCGCAAACAGAACGTGTCTGAATAAATTGGTAAAGAAACATTTATTATAAATATTTCCGCTTTTTTTAAAGATTAAATTTGAAAAGTCGTAATTCGATTCAGACTGTTGACTATCACGTGATTATACCTGGCCAATGGGCGCCCTGGTAGACCTTGAGGATCTATGAATGCCCTCTCTAACTGGATGAGCTGGTCGTTTATTTTTCTAATTGCAAAGGGACTGTAAAAGTTGAGATATATATTAGGTCTAATAAACAAATTATAAATAAATAAATTTCATCCATAACATATGAATATGATGCATCCTCATACTGAAATACACATTGACATGTTAACTTACTCCTTTTTGTTTACGGAGTCTACAGATTTCTGAAAAGCTGTTGTCTCTGACGTAAATAAACTTGAAGCGTTGTAAAGTAGATCTGGATAATTAAAACATCAAATACATCAAAGAGATGGTTTCCATTTACAATTTAAATACAAGTAAGCACAACAAAGACCTATACAAAAATTTCATTCTTGCCTAATTGAATTCCGTTTTTTCTCATTAAGGCTCCAAAATCAGAATCAAGTTGTTTAACAAGGCTCTGCAATTTATGGGCGTAGTCTTCAACTTTGAAAGGGATAATCAGGGAGTCAGCAAGGTTCCGTGCTAACTCCGCCCACGTTTGTCCAACTGCCCGGTGACGCTATATCCGAATAAATAATGTACATGTAATAGTTTTATAACCCGCCGTTCCTATATTTCAGTATGTTGGAAATGTTTCATTATAACTTGAATTCTTCATTGTATATTTTCGAATTAATGCATGTAAATATTCAACCATAAAAAACCATCACGGAACTTTTCTATTCATGTACCTTTCTTTCATATATATGTACTCCTCGATGAATGTAAATAAATAAAAAATACCTTGAAACCGCGGTCCATAATCTCATCCACCACCTTAAAAGTCTCGTACTTCGAATGATAAAGGGGATAGGAAGAAATCTTGTATTTATTCTGTAAAATACATAAACTGACACTTGATTCATACAATCTGGCACAACAAAGATCAAAATAATTGCAACTTCTTAACTATTTTGTACTCTCCTCTTATCCCACAGACAGTTGAGCGATTGAATTATCTAATCTTCGATAAGATACATAAAAATTCTGACTGATTTTAAGTCTCTCACCGAATCGAACGTATATCGTATATCCAGACATGGTAAACCAACACGTTGTATAAACGGGGCATAATCGCTTCCAGACCCCATGTTAGAAATTCTAAAATCCGTGAAAATAAATTAGTGAAAAACATGCAATTTTAATATACCCTAGGTTTAATGACCAAAACATTATCTGAATTAACATAAAATTATTTGTGAGAAAAATACCTTGGAAGCTTATTGTCTGTATCGGGGAAACTAGACAGCCATTTATCATAGACGGTTTTCATTGCTAATTCCTGCTCATCCGGGTTTGGAACCTTCTTTGTAGCATCGTAAATAACAGAGTTTAACAGAGGTGTACCAAGCGACCGAAGTGAGTAATTACCTAGTAATTGAATGAAAAATAATTTTGTATATATTTGAATGAGATAGTCAATCATTTTCAGTTTAATTTGCAACTATAAAATTAATTTGCATCTATAAAATGTGCTTCAGTCAAATTCCCTAAATGTACCTTGCACTGCAATATCCACATTCAAGTAGGCAACAGCCCGAGATCCAAGATTTTTCACATATTGCTAAATTAAAATAAATTTCATTTCCAATGAGACTATGAAGAAAAATTAGCAAAAAGATATGAATTTCGTACTTTTAAATGTAAGTATTTCACCTCTATCCATTCTGTAGATCCAATAAGTCCATACTCTTCCGCGCCCCAGCTACAAAAAACAATCGTTCTCCGTGGACGCCACCTGTCTGTACAAAATTCAAACAAGCAATTCACAGATTTTCCAATATATATATATATATATATATATATATATATATATATATATATATATATATATATATATATATATATATATATATATATATATATATATATATATATATATATATTCAAATGGTATAAAATTCCTCTTGCCTGGTTAAAAATTTCGAATTATCGGAAGAGTTAACAAAATTGTATTTTGCCATAATTTGGCAGTTCTAGCTTGTAATTTGCAGTCAAAATATCAATAGAACGTTTAAAGGAATTCGTTCCTTTTAACTCACTTGTTCGAGCAAGGTTTCCCATTACTCGGGACACCTCTTTCATCACAGCAGTTCCACTGGATGGATCGATCGCTCCAAACACCCACGCGTCACGATGGTTGCCTAGCAACACATACCTATCTGAGAAATCGAAATTTTGCAAATTGCTATTGCGCAGAATGCTTAAATTTTCTAAAGTAAAAATAATCTTTGTAATAAATTTTCTTTTACGATGCGTTTCAAATTTCTAATAGGTTCTTATTCGCTGACCAGGCTCAATTCTTCCCCGGATGATCCCAAAAACATTGTAGGTTCTTCTTTTACTATTCTTCGTAGAAATTCGTATTCTTATCCGCCTAAAGAGGAAAAAACCGATGACGTATTTGATATTACAATAGATACAGCATAATTATTCCTAAAACAATTTAATTTTTACATACCATCCAGAGTTGCCTAATTGTCCGCCATATTTGTAAGTTATATTGAGTGCTCCTTTCCAGCTTTGTGGGACCTCTGCTCCACTCATATATCTGATATCAATATCATAAACATGACGTCATTTCTTTACAACATATTATTTCATAGATACCTGCATGGTTATTACCACGGAAGCCGGTTAGTGCCAGGTAGAAAAAATAAATGTCTGGCGGCCGCCAAATAAATAACTGGCGGCCGCCAGAAACTTATCTGGAGGCCGCCAGATAAAATATTTTTCTACCTGGCACCTACCGGCTTCCGTATATTACAGATATCAGAAGTGTTTGAAAAGATATAAAATGTTCCTATAAGTTACCCAATAAGTGTTTTGGCAACACCATATCCAATCGGATGAGAAGGAATCTTTGGAAGCTCCGCCTCTGAATCGCTTTCATTCAATCTATATGCATTCTCTGTTAAGTAAAATCAGCATGAGACTTGTAACTTAAAATCAATATAGACAATGCTATCCGTGTTTAATGGAAGTAAAATACCTGTAGCAGGGTAACCCGGAGTAAGAGGATCTCCTTGTCCAAGAAATATTGTCCCCCGCTGTGTGCCCGTGTCTGGAAGCCACCAGTCGTGGGGGTAAACCTGTGAATTCTCACCGTCAACAGCGTAATCCGCTGGATCTGAGTAGATTATTATTCCTATAGCTCCATGAAGGTAGGCTTGATTGACCTTAATCAAGAAATATATTTTTTAAAATGTTTATTACTTAGTGCAAAAATTAATTTTCACAGATTTGACATGACCCCCCCCCCCCTCCCTTCACCCGATCATATTCACGGGGGGGGGGGGTCTTTAAAATAAACAATTTATTGTTCTAACACATATTTAAAAAGCCTGATAACTAAATCGTTTTATTGAACATTACGAACATCAAAGAAATTTTATAATTCTCTAAAATTTACATGTAATGTATACTAGTATTAGGCACATGTGCAAGAAAAAAAAATTATGGAAAAGAAGAAAAAATTAAATGGCGAAGACGAAAAATCCCTAAAATGTAAGTTGATTATACATGTATATGAAGGGGGTGTTCCTGTCCATAACCACCTGTGTTACAGACCTTGTCGCCTCTGAAGATTTTGCCGTATCGAGCCAGTACGATTTTTCCTGTTACGTTGATGTTCGTACTGTTTGCCAGCCACCTATAATCCTCCACCCGTCCATAGTTTACGTATACAAGTTCCATCTACAGAAAAAAAACAAATGTCTGATCTTCAAGCTTTCCTCAACTAAACGTAAAAGAATAGAATACTAAGTTTATATTTTATGGTTCTTGGTTGATGGATTTACTAATAAGCAGTTACACATTCCACATTTGAAATCTTCATCGTCCACCCAAAGAACAAAACAGAACATAACTCTCTTTTTTTTGAACCTCTGAAATGAGTGTTTAAAGTGGCTGTTTTTTCTCTGATGTAACATCAAATATAAACAAGAAAAGTGTACTTTTGGCTTACTGAACTTATATCGCCAGGTGCAGAGTAGGCATTGAATGGGGGTACCACATTTGACTTGTTTTCGCTGGGATCCAGAATTGGTTCGTACAGAGCGGACTCCCAAACTATCTGATTTGTAGAATTGTAGACAAATATCCGATTCATCTTGCTTTCGTCCTCTGTTTCAGGATAGGAAAGCAGTACATCATATGGTGTGATGAAAGCTTCATCAAGACCCACCGATTTCCAGAAGTCATGAAGCTCCTTAGCCTGTTTGTAATCTGCATCTGTTCCAGCGAGATGAGGGTATTCAGAGAGTTCTCTATTTAAAAAAGTGCACAATATTTGGCAACTATTAGAAATTCGTCAATTTTGTCAACGTTTCCACATCGTCAAAGTTTCAACTTTTACAGTATCATAATGGTCTTTGTTATCGTTGTCTGATCTCTGAAATATATCTATAAATGACATTTTGTGTTTTATCATTGGTATTGCTTTGGTATCAAATTTATCTATTTAAAATCTTGACATTTTCCGTGCCTTTAAAACTACACCGATTTATTCCAATTTGACATCATATAAAAAGGAAAGGGTATGCTTAAGTCTTAATTCCAGTTTCACTTCTTATCCAGACACTGAAAATTTTCCATTGTTTTAATTCCGTATAAAGCCTATAGAGGATCGTACATTTTGACCGTTGTTTGTGACAAATGTAAACCTCAGTTTCAGTACTTTTAGTACTGTGATTAAATCCGTTAGCGCTGTTGGCACCCCTATCCATTATATGACAAAGCCAGTTAATTATTCAGTTACATGTACCATCTCATGACTTGTGTTACCCATGTTGTTATTCAGCTACATGTACAAAAGTACCATGCAATGAGGAACAAATTTATACGGTCATCTACCTGTAGTTCGGTATGTCAGACAGGGAGTTCATGGCTCATTCCCAAAAACCTATCATCTGTTGCATAATTACAGTGAAAAAGTAACAGGAGAAATGTACTGAGGTAATTCGTGATTCTGCATGGATAAGACAGAGATCAAGAGAGAGAGAACTGACCTTAAATTCTAGAACTCATGCAGTAAATCACAAAACAGGAAATTTTGAAACGGGGGGTTGGGGGGGGGGGGGGCAGCCGGAATAAAAAGTAATATCCAAAGTCTAAATATTATTTAAGGGATGACTCATTCGTTTATGGCAAAATTTTTACAATAAATATTTCGAGAAAATATTCTTTACAGGACAGATAAAAAATAAACTTATGGGTAATTTCGTACTTCATATAATCTGGTAATGATTCTTCTCTAATAAAGTACGCACAATTTATTTTTGGACACAACTTGAGACATCTTCAGTGTACATATCCTTGTCATAAAACTTAATAGGTATATGACGAGTAAAAGCGCAAATTATATAATCAATACGTGCAATCATACATGTGCGAGTCAACAGCATTTATATTTATGGTCTATCATAAAAAAAAATCACGTCTTTAAATAGTGTGCTGAGTTTAAATAGACCGAAATGAAGGATCGAGTGTTATTCCTACCATTTTGCAAGAAAACGCTGCGTTATGAAATTTATAATAAAGCGTCCAAAACACCACCGATTGGATACCAATGAATACAATGACTTGCTGTACTTAAGAATGCGTTGTAAATTTTGTTTGAAACTGTCAACATTTACAAATAGGATGAATTCTATGTAGTTTTTTTAGCCAACCAATTAAAAAGAAAGAAAATGACAATATTTTACCGCAAATATTGCCGAATATTTTCACTCCTAATCTGACTGATGATCTCGGGAGAGATGGTTGGGTCTCCATCTTGAACAAGGCTTTCTGGTATTCCTGAAACATTTTGATTACCGTCCTCCGTACAGAATCCAAATCTTCCAATTATCATACCAATTCCTAAACCCACGGCAGCCGCTATTAGCGTCCAGAGCAAGAGATTCCTTTTGGCCTGTTGGTGCACAGAATTCATTGTTCACTTATCTTTAAACCTGAATAAACTTCGTAGACACCTAAAAATTTTCCTTGTAGTAAATTCAGCAGGCAATGGATATCGTAAATTGTTAAGCGTTGTGTTTGATCATTTTTGGCAAATAAAGGGTATATTGCCGTGTTATAAAATCCCAGGAATTGCTGTTGCGCTCAGTAATATAGTCCTTGGACGCTCTAGATCTGTGGCAGTTTCAGTGATAAGTAACTTCAATGCCGGCTAGATAATCTTGACAACTTAATCCCGCAAAGCAGCTTTGTGCAGACGTTATCTTTTTTATCATTTAATGAAGTCGCCTTCATTTTTTTTTTCAAAGGGGGGGGGGTTCTTGCAAGAAAATTGTTCGGAAAAAGAGGGGTTTTTTTAAAAAATAAATTGTTTACATATTCATATACCGGTAGTAAAATTGTTTTAGAAAGAAAAAAAAAGACATATATGATGTAATGCTAAAAAAGTACATGAACTATTAAAATAGCTGCGTCCACCTTTCACTCATCATTATGAACGTAACGTCCAGTAAAGTATGTTTGCATATTTTATGGCACTCTCCTATCAGGAAACATCTTTTTATTGCTAAATTTTATGTATTTCTACATATACAAGGGTAGATCCAAACTTATGTGGGGAGGGGGTCAAATCTAGTCAAAATATTCTACAAATATATATTAAAGACACAATTTTTTGTAGTGAATTTTTATTAATAATGAAAATGATGTTCATATATTGTTAAAGACTATCAAAAGAGAAAAAATGTTTATAGATATATTATAACAAATTTGAGAGTTATAAAAATATTTTTGTGAATAAAAAATAATTTAATTTTGAAGAATACATCTTTATATAAATACATGTATCATAGTCTTTTTTTTTTTAAATTTTGCATTAGTCTTTAATAGCATGTTTGGGGGGAAACACCTTGCAATACAATTCAACATTGTGTCGTGTAAATATTGGAAAGACAAAATTCCATTTCGCTAACATGTCCGATGAAGAGAGAGAAGGTGCACTTTATTCAGACATCCAGGCGACGACCTCGTTCACTTTTATCACATGTCATATTGACCCGATTAATGTCGCTGAAACGAGTGAAAATTTAAATTAAAAATGGCTGTTACTGTTCAGGATGCTGTTGCTACAATAAATAATTTTCTTTCAAGTGACGAGGACACGATTTAGATGATATATTTGCATTTTAATATTTACTAGTTTAATGCAATGCACAATCTGTTAATTTACAGCACAAGGCTTCGTTACAATAAAAACTGAAATGTAACTTCAAAATTAACAAAACAGAAGTGTTGGTCGAGCAAAATGAACGAACATGTCGTTAAAATTACTTATTACCTCAGTACTATATGTTAATTGAAAAGAAACAATTGCAAATGATAGAAAATGGATATTTCAGCGGCAAGAAATCTTTTACCTCCGTTTTCCGCCACGCAGGCTTCTTTCTGACCACCCGACGGCTTAAAAATATTTGAAACAATTTACGTTCCCGCTTCCAGAAGTAACAACCGGTTTGACCCTGGTTATGAAACAAGTGCGCCCAGAGTCTACAAACATTCTAAGAGTGTTGCATGAGCAATTCTAGTCCTCTAACGGCAAGCCTAAGCAGGTTCCCTTAAAAATTAATATCGTCAAAACTAATCAAAGCGGAACCAAATGCAAACTTTATCTTGAAACTCAAGAAGGTTAAACTCGCATTAAAAAAACTAACAAAACAAAAACAAACAAACAAACAAGAAAAACAACAACAAAAAAAAAACAACTTAATATCTGCAACGTGAAGTAAAAAGTGTAGAAAACGAAGTGGGTTTTCCTGACAGGCAGTCAAAGGGACAGCGAGATAGACAGACGAAGAAGAAACCTATGGTCTAATCCGGTTTCACAGGTAGGGGATGGCAAGTATTCTAAGAGTATAGCATAAACAATGGTAAGTATAGTCTGGTTCTCCTTGAAAGTTTATGTCAAAAATCATCAAAGTGGAACGAAATGGAAACTTGATCTGTAACTCATCGAGGTAAACTCACTTTCGAAACAACAGCTCAATATGTGCAAGCTTGTAGTAATATTCCGCTATCACATGCACATGTAGTTTACGTCTCCTAACTTATTCGATACTTCAGAGCAAGCTCTGAGTACGATCAATTTTCAAACGGAGGCATGCTACTAACACATAAGTTAATGTTACAGAGATTTCAACAACCTCTTTTAAAGTCAGCATTTCGTAAATTCTATGGTCGTTATAATGAAGGTCATTATAACGACCATAAGCAAATATAATCTATCATAGGGTTGTATTTTGGCTGACGTTTTCTTACCAATTGTTAGGTCTTTGTTTTCATACTAAATTTGATTACGGAATATTCCTTCTACCTATTTATTAAATATGGCTCACGGCAGGTGTGACTGGTCGAGAGGGGACGCTTACTCCTCCTAGGCACCTGATCCCAAGTCTGGGATTTCTGGGGGCCAATGATTTATGTATTATTCACAGAGTTGTATTATTTGTGGATTTTTTTTCAGATCGATCATTGTTCATTGTCTTCATCTTTTTCATTCTATAATTTTTTTTTCTAATATTATTTTTAAAAAAATTGATAAAACTATCTTAGTCAAAGAGTATCTTGTGATGCATTAATTGCTGTTCCTTAGTAGGTGTTTTAGGAAGTGGTTGAATTCCGTAAAGAAGCACGTCTTTTGCATAGTATGCTCACAAGAGACAGCATTTGCTACCAAACACTCTACATCTCTACAATGGTATTTTGAGACACAATGAAATGTCTAGCAAACTTCGATACATGAAAATCCAACTTGCAGAATATCAATAGCATAGAGGCTGCTCAATTCTGGGACATTGCTAGCAAAATATTGAATCGTCATTATTGTCAGTATCTTTATCTAGGGAGTCAGAGAAACCATCTCCTCTGGAATTGCTTCCTAATGTAATTGCTGATACAGAAATTGGTCGAACTCTGGTGTAGAATTTTTGGACTTATTTTTTAAATCGAATCTGTGAATACAAAGATCCCTTTTGCAAGAAATAATAACATTATATTTACTAATAGATGTAAAAAATTTAATTGAACATATTACAGAGTAACTTTTCTATAACATTTATCATGAGAACTGGAATGCTTGATTTGATGCAACTGAATATAGATAACATACGTATAGAAACACGTTAAAAAATAAAACAAAATAAAAACAAATAAAAGTAAAGAATTTCAAGTAAGAATAATTACGATCGTGATAAAAGAAAATATTTTAGTTAATGGTAATGTGTATTTAATCAGTATGGCACTTTTCTCCTTCTTTTCATGGATTATGGTTCAAAGTATCTTCCTGTGTCTGTGTTGTACTTCAGACATCCAATTAATCTCTGTTGGTGTCTTCTTCCGCTGAATGACAGAAATCGAAGATTGATAATGAGTGACAGTTTATAAAAATATATACCTTGGTATATTCTTCTCTTATAACAGTTTAATTACCTTCTATTTCAAGTAAAAATCTTGCCAATCTCAACACCGTTGGACATTCTTCTATAAAAACAAGATGACACAAAATGTGTAACTATATATATGCACCAAAAAAAAAAAACTTTACTTAAATTATTCAATTTCTGTATTGGGTAGCATGAAGTCATAAAAGACTCTGTCATCACTCGTAATAATAATATTTTCTTCGCTGAATGCCGTGAATTGTTCTTTGAATGTGAATATTTCAATGCAGAAGAATGTACATGTACCATACATCCTCAAAGTCCATTCTCTCTCTAGCTTTCTCCTCTCTCTCTCTCTCTCTCTCTCTCTCTCTCTCTCTCTCTCTCTCTCCAAACTAGATATTTTCCTGAAAACTAATTTGTGTTTAGATTCCTACTGAAAAGCATGAAGATAGACAAGGAAGCAAACGGATACGGAAGTCTATCGTCCACGCCAGTATTTTTACTCACCGCCATGACGTGCTCGATACTCAGACAACGCCCACATTCTCTCCCTCTCTGTGTGACGTTCAATGATAGATCGCACTCTGCCTCCTAAGTCATCCCAACCTAAAACATTGAAAGACGTATCTTTGATTTTTTCACGCAAGGTTAGATTTTTTAAGTGGAAAGGTATTCAGATTCATCGGAAATAAATTAAAATACACAAGACTTAGGGGGCGATGTATTTACATATGCCATCTCATAGAAGATAGATATATTCCCATGGATTTTGCTATCTACAATTCAGATCATGCGTAGTATCGCTCTTCTAAATACTGTAGATTACCAAATTTTCGTGATACATTACTTTTGCGAAACTGTTTGTGAAAAGTGATTTACATTACACGTAACTGTAAATGTTATTTAAATGTATTTCTTACCTAGCATCTCTTCGTGTACATTTCTAAATGATCTTGTACTCTCACGTCTCATATCTCTATCCAATCCAGCATCTGTAAATATACAGACTACTCGATTAGTTTTCTTTCCTTAGAGATTGTACCGAAAGTTTTGGGGAACATTCACGCCTATCTAACTGCAGCTTCAAATGGAGCATTTGAAATAACTGTTACTTACAAGAGTGAAAAGTTTTCCTAACCTTGTGACATTAAGCATGACCTTTGTCCAAATTTTTAAAATTGCTTTAAAGAGGTTGACATAAAAGTAGACAGATCTCTCTTTCACGGAAAAGACTTGCACACGTTTTCACCGAACCTGTGATCTTGACCCTGATTTCTAATTCATTTTTTTAGAAGTGGATGTTCAAGGTAATTACTATATTTGTAGAGCAAAGATAAAACTTTGTAAGAGTCTTTAATTGAGTTTGAGATGGTGGACTGTAGTGTGTCGTTTTGTCAGGAGATTGTATTTTTTTTAACCCCACGTTTTATAATTCCTACCTGGTCTATCTTCGCGGTGAATGCTCGTGAAAGGCCTTGTCCTCCCGAGTCTTACAGCTGTGGTCAATTCTAATTCTGTTAAAAAATAATTAACATATATCAATTAACACTTGTTTGATTTTAATCATTTGAGCCAAGGCTCCTGTGAATTTTTTAAATAAATATGTGACTGGCGTCTGTCCTTCTGTTTTTGTGATCATTCTCGACTCCCTTTCAAAAGCAAATTAAATTTGACGTGCGACATTTTTGGATCAAATTAATTATATTATTTTTTAAAAGAAGGACTAAGCTTCTTTTAACAGGAGACAATTTCTTAAATAGTGACTCATTAAAAAATTCTTCTCAAATGCACTGAACCAGAAAAGAATAACACGCATGAAAGATTTTTCACTAAGTATATGAATCGGGTGAGCGTTATGTTCTATTGCCCTTCGCTTATCTAAATAAAGAACTCGACCCACAATATGCCTTATATGGCCTAGCAAATATGAAAAAATTTAAGAGAGCTTTAGAATAAATGTTTTTGGTGATTCGCACCCTAGAACATTGACACATTTCACACGTGTAACAATTCCGTCGAAACCGGATGTTAATGATGTCAAACTAAATTCTAAACCTCACCATGGTTCGAGGTTTTCCGGGAAAATGCCGAAAATTGCACAGTTAATCGTGATTTACACATAGGGCACATTCGTTACGGCAAAATATTAAAACAGAAAAGTAACAATCACTATTTTAGAAATGTTTTCCAGTGAAAATATTTACCCGTAACGAGTGTGCTCTTGTTGAAAAAAGAAAAAATTCATTGCGTGTGAAAGAACTATCATGGCCACAAACTATCATATACATGTATTTCCTCGTGTTTTACACAAATTTAAAGCATCAATTCAAGAGGGGTATTATATTTATTGGGTAAGTGGACAACACACTTCTATCCCACATGTAAAAAAAAATTGTTATATGATGCGCCGTTAGGCACATCTGACGATTAGAACATGTGATGGTTTCTAAAATGCGATATAAATGTCGAGTTTTCGACATACATGTATTTTTTTTTTCAAAGACGAGGCCACAGGCAAGAACAATTGTCATACTTACAATCTGTATAAATACCACAAATACAAATGTACATGCCCATTATTTTCGTTGGTCCTGCTTGTGGCAAATACGAAATTTGACTTTATATCAGTTTATTTGATGCCTTCAAGAATCAATAATATATTGTTGATAATCAATCCTTAATGGGTGCTTCATATTACACTTAAGATCCATAGATAACACTCAAGGTGATAGAATAGCACTCGATTGTTTGTTTCATGTGCAAACGATAATAAAAGTGGAAACAGAATCTATAAATTACATTTTCTGAAATCGAAATTAGAAAAAACTTATATTATGATTATGTATGTTGTACGTGACGTTACTCATTATATACGTCATTTGTGACGTCATAAAGGATGTAGTCATTGTGGTTTTGCTAAATTTAAAAAAAGGTTTCTAATTCTTTTATTGACCTAGCTTGCTGTTGTTTTGTTAAATGTATTAATTAGAAAGAGGAAAAAAATATCTTTAAAAATATTACAAATTTTAACATTGAGATTTTCTGTAAATTGGATCCAAAATAGAAGTCAAATGCGGGTGCGTAAAACGCACATGTCTTTGACGAATCCCCATGTGGAAACAAACAGAAAATTTGTATTTAAACATGTAGTCGCAATCAATCTTTATTTTTGTACCTACATGCCAATCAAATAATTCTTATGCACAATCATGCATATAAAAGCGTGAAAAGTAATTTTCACCCTTTTTTCAAAGGAAGGATACTTGTCTGGTTTCTGACTAAATAAAATATTCAAAGTATATTTGCTCGTATATCTTTTATTTACGTCGACAGTATTTGTTTTGATACACGTATTTTCGTTTATGCGACATACTGCAAATGTGTTTCCAGAAGCAAAATGCATATTTTAAATATGTGTCCCAATGGAAATTACTTAAAATATTCAGGTATATACGGGCCATCGCTTTTTTTTTTTAAGAGGTGGGGGTGGATGTCAGCAAGAAAAATGAGATGACGAGCAACAAAAAAAAATGTCATACACTTTGACAAGAAAGAAGAAAAGGGAAATTGATACATGTATGTTTCAAAAAATTCATAATTATTCAATTGTCAATAACGAGTAAAATCTGTAAATCTATGGTAACTAGTATTAATTGTAACGGGGACCGTTACAGATGTTCCCCAAACGCTCCCCAACTTCCTTTTGGTGTCTTATTCCCTGTAAGCTTCATTAAATAAGGCAATCAAGTATATTGGTTTTTTCACGCATTACACGCGCGCACGGGCACGGGCATGCATGTACAAAATGACCATGTCAACTTGTCTACACTTTTAATACATCTTTATATTCAAATTTCATCAAAAGATAAAAAAAATTCTGCTATATTAAGTATATCTGTCATTTTACGCATTGCAAGCGCGCGCATGTGCATGCATGTCCATGATGACCGTGTCATCTTGTCAACACTATTAATATATCAACATATTTTGAGTATCAAAGCATTTCATCAAAAAGTGTGAAAGTTACAGCTATATCAAGTATATTGGTCATTTTAGCATTGCATGTGCATGCATGTGCATGTTGACAATGTCGTCTTGTCTACATTTATAATATATATTTATATTCTGGGTTTCAATGCAATTCAACAAAAAATGTGCAAGTTAAGTCTATATCAATTGTATTGGTTATTTCAGTCATTGCACACACGCGCACGTGCATGCATGAGCATGCTGACCATGTCATCTTGTCTACACTATTAATATATCCTTATATTCTGAGTATTAAAGTATTTCATCAAAAGATATGAAAGTTTTGGCTATATTAAGTATATTGGTCATTCTACTCATTGTATGCGCACGCACGTGCTTGCAAGAGCATGCATGTGTGCGCTGATCAAGACATCTTGTGTACACTTCAAATATATATTTATATTCTGAGTTTCAAAGCAATTCATAAAAAATGTACAAGTTAATTCTATATCATTTGTATTGGTTATTTCAATCATTGCGCATGCGCACACGTGCATGCTTGTGCATTCTGACCATGTCATCTTGTCTATACTTTTAATATATCCTGATATCCTGAGTATCAACGCATTTCATAAAAAAATATGAAAGTTATAGCTATATCAAGTATATCTGTCATTTAACTCATTGCACGCGGGCGCACGTGCACGCACGTGCATGCATGTGTGCACCGATCAAGTCTTCTTGTGTACACTTCTAATATATATTTACATTCTGAGTTTCAATGCAATTCATCAAAAAATGTACAAATTAAGTCTATATCAATTGTATTGGATATTTCAATCAATGCGCATGCGCGCACGTGCATGCATGCGCGTTCTGACCATGTCATTTTGTCTACACTATTAATATATCCTTATATTCTGAGTATCAAAGCATTTCATCAAAAAATATAAAAGTTACAGCTATATCAAGTATCTTGGTCATTTTACACATTGCACGCGCACGCACGTGCATGCGCGTGCGCGCAAAATGACCTTCGTTCCGCAAATCTACATAACATTCCTATTAACCCTGAAAAGGTTTCACCTCAATCGGATGTGTAGTTTCGGAGATCACTCACGGACAAAAAAGTACCCAGGAAGAAAAATAATAATAATAACTAGAAACTCATTGCGAGCAATGAGAGGTCTTCCGTCCGATTCTGAATATAAAAATGAAAATTCAAGCTGAAAAAGTGATAAAAGAAATTCAGAATCTCTGGAGATTTAATCCTGGTCTTCAGCGTGAAAATCCAACGTGCTAACCATTAACCATTCACTTTTTTGCATCACTTCCTGTCACGACCGGAAGTAACGGCGACACACGATTTTCATACGATGCAAATAAACTGATGACGGACTGTCAATCCTGAAAGTTTCAGACTTCAGTCGTTCACTGTTGCCGAGCAATTGTGAGAACAAATTCTAATTTTGAGGACAGGAAAACACGCAACCGGAAGTGAATTTTATAAAAAAATCTCTAACGTGTCTCTAGACATTTGCAGTATTTACAACATGTATTAAAACATTTCAATTCTTTTTCTTTAAACGATATTTATGAGAAAGTCTTCTTGTGTACACTTCTAATATATATTTACATTCTGAGTTTCAATGCAATTCATCAAAAAATGTACAAATTAAGTCTATATCAATTGTATTGGATATTTCAATCAATGCGCATGCGCGCACGTGCATGCATGCGCGTTCTGACCATGTCATTTTGTCTACACTATTAATATATCCTTATATTCTGAGTATCAAAGCATTTCATCAAAAAATATAAAAGTTACAGCTATATCAAGTATCTTGGTCATTTTACACATTGCACGCGCACGCACGTGCATGCGCGTGCGCGCAAAATGACCTTCGTTCCGCAAATCTACATAACATTCCTATTAACCCTGAAAAGGTTTCACCTCAATCGGATGTGTAGTTTCGGAGATCACTCACGGACAAAAAAGTACCCAGGAAGAAAAATAATAATAATAACTAGAAACTCATTGCGAGCAATGAGAGGTCTTCCGTCCGATTCTGAATATAAAAATGAAAATTCAAGCTGAAAAAGTGATAAAAGAAATTCAGAATCTCTGGAGATTTAATCCTGGTCTTCAGCGTGAAAATCCAACGTGCTAACCATTAACCATTCACTTTTTTGCATCACTTCCTGTCACGACCGGAAGAAACGGCGACACACGATTTTCATACGATGCAAATAAACTGATGACGGACTGTCAATCCTGAAAGTTTCAGACTTCAGTCGTTCACTGTTGCCGAGCAATTGTGAGAACAAATTCTAATTTTGAGGACAGGAAAACACGCAACCGGAAGTGAATTTTATAAAAAAATCTCTAACGTGTCTCTAGACATTTGCAGTATTTACAACATGTATTAAAACATTTCAATTCTTTTTCTTTAAACGATATTTATGAGAAAGTTAAATATCGAAATTATGTATTTTATCTCCTAAAACCGGAAGTTGACGTTTTTGTTTCCGGAGGAGTCTAACATATTTCATAAAAGCAAAAGAGATGCAATAAGGTGATGCAAGTTTTAATTTAAAGAAGAAAAGTTGAATTTTTTGATTTCTTTGATCACTTCCTGTGACGACCGGAAGTGACGGCTGACAGTTTAACCCAAATAATTTTGCCTACTCTTCAAGGTCTATTACTCATATAAGTTTGTTGTCTTAATCTCATACCGTTTCTGAGATCTCGCTCAGATATTTTCTCACTTTGAGGACAGAAAAACACGCGACCGGAAGTGAATTTTGCAAAGATATTTGATGTTACTCTAGACATTTGCAATCTGAATAATATATCTAAAAATCATTTCAAATACTTTACGTATAAAAGATATTTATGGGAAAGAAAAATACTCAAATTATGCAGTTTTTCTCTTATAACCGGAAGTTGTCGTTTTTGTTTCCGGTGGGACAAACATATTTCGAATCTGCGAAAGAGATGCAATAATGTGATATAAGATTTGATTAAAAAAAGAAAAGTTGAAATTTTCGATTTCTTTGAACACTTCCGGTGACGACCGGAAGTACTGACGACGAAAACCAAGGTAATTTCGAACATCTAGAAGTCATGGTCTATCATCTCTAACAAGTCTCCAGTTCATATCTTTAGCCGTTTCCTAGATCCTTCGAGGACAAAATTTCATTTTAAAATCAGGAAATTGTCCATAACTTGGCACTGGAACCGAATTTACCAAAAAACGGAATTTTATATAAACTTCATATAAAGACCTTTTATCCCTGAAAATTTCAAAGAAATTCATTGAATAGTTTTCGAGAAATCGCGTGCACAAAATTTTGTCTAAAAAAAAAAGAATAATAACTAGATGCGTTTCTTGTTGCTAGGGCAACAAGTGGTCTTCCGACCGAACTTTTCTCCAGATCGCTGTGCTACCTCACTTCATTTCATACTTTATTGAAGGTATTTTTTGTTCGCGTTTATGTAACACAGTTTTTCAACATAGATCATGATTATTAAAGGATTTCTGTAGAATCTCTGTTAAAAAAGCTTTAAAAAATAAGCAAAAACTATCATACATGTCTTCACAGAGAAAAATATCATTTACAACTGAAAAAAGAGAGAAACAATCTCCCGCCCCAGAAGGATTCGAACCCGCAACAATACGAGAAAGTTTGGATCGGTCATATGAAAGATATGGAGTTAACGAACAGTATTCAAGCTCAAAAGTCCATTAAACAATACAAAATAGGAGCAGAGAAAACACGAACCTCCAAACATCAGAGGTGGG
The DNA here is from genome assembly GCF_033153115.1 of Saccostrea echinata. Taxonomy (NCBI): domain Eukaryota; kingdom Metazoa; phylum Mollusca; class Bivalvia; order Ostreida; family Ostreidae; genus Saccostrea; species Saccostrea echinata. Next base: position 11,276,389 of record NW_026889774.1, read on the forward strand.
ATCAGGTGCCATGGAGGAGTGAGCATCCCCTGCCGACCGGTCACACCTGCCGTGTGCTCCTTGTCATGATCGGGAAATCACGGAAAAATCCGTCGACAATTCAGTGTGTAAATAATGGCCTAACAATTAGTATGAAAAACGTTAGTCAGCATTTGACTCAATGATAAATTGTATTTGCTGACAAGGCCATTGTATCGACCATAGAACTTACGAAATGATGACTTTAAAACGAGACAGCTGATATTCTTGTTTCATCAACTTATTTGTCAATAATTTACCTCGTTTTAGAAATTATACATACGTAGAGCATGCTCTTGCGTATCGAATCAACTGAGAGATATATACCCCGTATGCAGGTGATGAAGGTATATTGCTGCATAAGTAAGGGAAGTTGACGATTGAAAAGTTAAAGTCATCACGTTTATCATAAAGCTTGGTTGTTAGATTACCATTAACATCTTTTTCAAGTAAAATATACAAATATGAAACAGATGTGTCGGACTCTGTGGTATCTTTTATCTCAAGTTCACCAGGACATATCCTATCGACATAAGAATGGAAATAGCCATTGTTAATTGACAATACGTCGTCGATATATCTAAATGTCGAGTTGAAGACCACAGCAAGTGTTTTCTTCTTTTCACGTACAAGATTTTGGACAAATTCTGCTTCATATGAATACAAAAAAAGGTCTGCTAATAACGGGGCGCAATTGGTACCCATGGGAATTCCAATAGATTGTTGGAAGACCTGGTCTCCAAAAACCACATAGATATTGTCAATAAGAAACTCAAGCATCTTTTTAATGTCAACTTCAGAGTACTTGTGTGTACAATCAGAATGTTTTTTAACAAAATAATTTTGCAAATGACCAATGACAAGGTAAGTATATTTACGAGTTCCATTTTTATTGAAAAAGCAGCTGTCAATGATATCAAAAAGCCTGGACTTTAATTTATCGTGGGGAATGGTTGTATATAAAGTTGAAAAGTCGTAAGTTTTAAAGCTGTTGATTTTGGTAAAATCTTGTGATTTCAAATTTTCCAAAAGTTCCTTGGAATTTTTAAGTATCCACATCTGATTTACACCACTTCTCGAATATATTGTTGCACAGTACTCTTGAAGTTTCTCCTTCACCACTGTTAATATCTTAGTGAGGAGTAAAGATAGAGGCTTGGTTGAACATATACTGGAACCCGCTATGTATCTTTGTTTGTAAGGATTTTTATGAAGTTTCGGAATCCAATATAAATATGGTAATTCGAATTCATTTTGGTTGTTTGGAATATTGAAAATATTCAAAACTGACATATGATTTTGAAGAAGTTCTTCCTTAGAAAGGGAACTATGAGTATAAGTTGGATTACCACTTGTAGAATTAAATTCCTCTAAAGTTCCTCTAAAATACATTTAATATAATGAATCTTACAAACAAAGACAATATTGTTACCTGCTTTGTCAGCAGGGACCAGTACGTACTGATCATGTAATCTATCTTTGTATTACATATCTTTGCAACAAATGCATCAATCAAAATGATAAAAACATACTTAGAACTCTTAGAAGACTCTCGATTAACCCTGTAAATCCCAGAGAAAAATATTGAAAAACAAAAAAGTTACAAATTTAACATTTTTTAATTCACTTCCGTTTGCGACCGGAAGTACGAACGATGGAAAATAATGGTCGATCAACATATCTACATTTGATGCTCTATCACCTCAGCAAGTTTCATATTCATATCTTATCATATATATCGAAATACCTTAATAATAACAAGTAAACTAATTGTTCAGAGAACAATTAGAGGCCTTTCCACCTTTTTAAGTGTTTTCGTGTCGTTTAGGCCGAGAAAAAGAAAAATGCCCAAAAAAAAGCAAAAAAATCAAAAAAAAAAAAAAAAAAAAAAAAAAAAAAAAATCCTCCTCCAGCTGGGATCGAACTCAAAACCCTTGGTTTGAAAGGCAGGTGCTCTTTTTTTTTTCTCTCTCTCTTTTTAGAAAGGCAGGTGCTCTAACCACTGCGCTACACATTCCGATAAAATTGAGCAAGTTAATTGTTTAAGACTATAGAATAAATACAAGCGTATTTTTAGAATCGGTAGGGGAAGAAAGAAGTTCCGTAAAAGGAAATAGTTCCTGAACTTGCAAGCAGTATATAAAATAACAAGGGACGGGTGTGCGTGAGAAAACGTTAACACTGTTCCCTAATGAAAATGTATTAATGGACTGTAGCCCGATTCATCGATATTGTGAGCACGCTGAATTTTTTGAAAATAGCTTTGTTGTAAGCTTAAAAGATCGGGTTCGGATTTTAACATTTCTGACTGAATATCCTGAAATAAATATGAAACATTTAAATAAGCATTTCTTTGGGTTAAATTAAATATGTGTAGCACAAATTAAACTCCCAACATGCATTTTTAGAAGGGAAACACGACAATGAAAGCGAGAATTGTTTTTAATATACCGAAAATCGCTATTTCTGGAAACTGATTAATTCTAAATAAAAATCAAATAAATTCCAAATGTAAAAGAAAGAGAGAATGCTTGGTATTAAAATGTCGTATCATATCAGGAAAATCGAATGCTACTAACGACATCTGAAGAAATAGCCGATAAAAGGTTTAGATCATTTCTTCGTTCACCTGCACTTTAATTTCAAACACAACAGAACTTGTAGTTTTTGCCGTGAAACTTCATGACTTCTATAAACTTATAAGACTCATCGTAAAACTCTCAAGAAAGTTTCTCTGAGGTCTATACTACAAATGTACCAAATATGTTGTCGATCCGAGGTCTGGTTTGAATTTTACAGAAATATTCTACGTTGTTGTTGATGTGATTTTTTTTAAGAAGGGGGGGGATGAATTATTTATTTTATGCCTCTTTTAAACTAAGAATTGTAACTACTTTCACATCTTTAAGCCTGATTGTGACCTTTGGGTCAAGATCAAAGGTCAAGATCAAAGGTCAGGGCCATTTCAAAAAAAAAAAAAAAAAACCAAAACAAAACAAAACAAGGAAATCTTTACTTTCTATGTTTTTACCTGATACTGGAGCTGGATGCATGTCCTTACTTTTTCATTTGACCCAATGTCAAGGCCAAAGGTCAAGGTCAAAGTTCAAGGTCATTTGGTGAATTGCTATATTTCACACATATATAAGGAATTTCTTATGTTTTTAAATGACTTTGACCTTGACCTATATTTCAAGGTCAAAGTCAAACATGCCGATGCAGTTGGTCCCATGTCTCTAGGATACACCGTTTTAAAAAAGGTTCATTAAATGTAAGCAGCATAAACTTTCAGGGGCAGTAGCTCATACAAGGGACCAAAGAATGCTTTTGCAATGATAGAATGAAGAGAGTATTAAATGAGTCGAAGACACTGCTGAAGGCTTGGAATCTCTACGTTTTACGGTTTCGGAGGAGTAGCGATAACAAGGTTTTATTGCAAAAGGGGTGACAACTATTGAATGGGTCAAGCTTTGGGGACAAGAATGAAATCTTAAAATAGTTTTAGAAGGACATATCATAGATGCAAAGATATTCAGTATATGTCGAAAGGTTTTCTACAGAATCTCTGACAAAAAAGCTTTTAAAAATCAGCAAAAACTACCATACATGTTTTTAAAGAGAGAGAAGTCATTAGCAACTGAAAAAAAGAGAAAAACAAAGAAAAAAAAATTAACTACCTCCAGCAGGATTCGAACCCCAGACAGTGGGACAAAGTTTGGATCAGTCATATCTTTGCAATAAATGCACGCATCAAAATATTGAATACATATTTAGAATTCTTGTAAAACACTCTATAAACCCTGTAAATCCTAAAGAAAAATATTGAAAAACAAAAAAGTTGAAAAATTGGATTTTTTGAATTCACTTCCGTTTGCGACCGGAAGTGCCGACGACGAAAAATAAAGGTCGTTCCCCATATTGGAATTTGATGTTCTATTTATTCATTGAGTTTCAATTTCATATCTTTAGCCGTTGTCGAGAAAAATTCTGGACAAAATGCCATTTAAAAAATACAAATTTCCCCAAAAATCGCGAACGGAAGTGATTTTTGAAAAAATGAAAAACACGTCTGGAGATATTTACATGATGCATCTTCCGCGAAAAAATCTCTGAAATCTGCTCACTCACAGCTGAGATATCGCCATAACTATGAAAAAAAGAATAATAATAATAATAATAATAGAAAACAGACGGAAAACAATAAGGTCTTCCGAAGGAAGTCGGAAGACCTTAATAAGAAACAATAGAATCACTATAAGGTCTTCCGTGGAGACGGAAGACCTTAATAATAATAATAATAAGAAACAGAGTAAAAACAATATGTTCCCAAACTTCGTTTGGGGAACATAATTACCGCAGTCTTATGTATTAATTGTTCTTGTCAAGTTTTATTGACCAGTACATCCCTCGTTACAAATGACTGTACACTGATTAACAACATGGCCGTAGGAAGTTAGGAACCGGGGGAGCATGACCCCCCCCCCATATAGATTACTATAGAAAACCTAGCTACTTTATGTTTGTGCCCCCTTAATAAAAACGTCTGATGACCTTTTTTTGCTCTTCAAGGAAATTTTGGTAGTTGATAGTGCCCCCCCCCCCCAAACTGAAAATGTATGGCTGTGCCCTCCCCCCAACTGAAATTGCTTCCTACGGGCCTGATATACATAGGATGGTTTAATTTTCAGGCACGTAGTATTCAAAAGGGGGCATTTTTCTTAGAAGAGTCTTTCATTCGAAATCCTATTATTTATTTATTTGTTTGTTTTTTTTTTTTGTTTTTTTTTTGTTTGTTTGTTTGTTTTTTTTTTTGCCAGTATGATTGAGCATTTCAGTAAAATAAAAAAAATGTTAGAGTCAACGATGGGTCCATGGATTTTTTCAAAGGGGGTAGGAAGATGTGGGGGAACTATACCCAATCCAAAAAAATCCGACTTAAAGTTTTTTGACAAGGGAACACCTAATGGAGGGGGGTTGGGGTTGGGGGGTTGGACACTTCTCATTGGCAAGCAGTCTTTATATACACGTTTCTTCTGACCAAATGCAGATCCTTTGGGGTGGGATGGGAATGGGGGGGAGGGGTGGCAAGTTAATTTTTTTTTCTTACTTTACATTTAATTACTCTGAAATCTTAACTCCCACTCGATCCGCTACCGAGATTGGTTGTTTCTCACCACACAATGAGAAGGGGTGTGGTGGGGGTTTACTTTGCTTGACATTAAATCATAAGTGCATTACATATGCAGGCAATTTTATCAGCATTGATTTGAAGTATGGGATTTATTTAAAGCTACAATTTATGACTATATGATTAACTAGGCACCGGGAGAGACTGTGTTTGTCAACTCAAATGTATAGTCAGTGCAATGTAGAATATGTACAAGACAACCCCTGAAATATGTTCCTGAACACATGTCTGCAAGTTATTTACAGCTAATTTTGCTGCAACGAAATAGAAGTTACCGGTAGTGTGTGTGTTTGTGTTTTACATTACACCTCCCCATCCAACCTTACATCTGCCACTGTATTCCCTATTACAGGAACAATAGAGATAGTTTTATCCCCTTTTCTTATCATGCCTGTGGTAGGGCCTTGTTCATGTAAAATCAATCTTGCGCCAAGTAAGTAAAATGTTCTTGCCTGTACATGTATTTTAATTACTATCTTGCCATGTATACTTAAAAACTTTGGTTTACGTACGCAGCACTGCTCTATTCGTACACATACATGTAAAAATCATAACGTGAAAATGAATTAGAAAGTAGTGAATGTTATAGTAACATATAAGAAAGCATATTAAATTAATTATATTTATAGATCTATTGATAATGATATGTTTTGAGAAAAAAGGAAATTAAACACTTATCTCTACAACCCGGTACGAATCACCAGTTTATTTTTTTTTAAAGAAATACACTATCCGTGAGATTCTCCCGCACGCGTTAGCAATATAGATAAGAATTTATCTAAATGTAACGTACTCTCTTTGTATAAAAACATTCAAAATGAGTAGAAGCACAAATTTCTGTCTTTATTAATTTCTTGCAGTAAAGACATATTTTGAACAACATATCAGGTAATACTTCTTATATATTCTGTTTATTCTTAGGTGGGGGATTGACTGGTACATGTACATATGTATATAAAATGAACATCTTTATCTGCTTTTAATATAATCATAATTTGATTATGATGTTGATAAGATAAATGTCTATTCCCAGTTATATAATTTTAAGTCCTGTGTTCATATATCGGTACATTATAATCCGATAGTCATTTCTATCGCCTTTTGGCGTGACGTTACATTACAAAAAATGACGTTCCTATTGCATTTTCCATTATTTACATTTGCAAATATTTTTCTTATATGAACGTATTGAAGAGAAAATATGTTCAATTCTGTATGAACTTATTAGAGGGTCAGAGGTCATGGCGTAACCGAATCACACAGCGAGATGATATCTTGTCTACATATTTCTGTCACGGTGACACTGGTTTCGGAACTTCTAAGCCGTTAAAGCGATGAAAAAGATAAAATTATTGAAACATATGTTTTTCTTCGTTCAACAAATATTCATTAGTTCTTTCTTCGATGTGAAGAATGTTTTTAATTAGCCTAAAATCACGCTTACCTTTTTAACCCGAAATTCCTTTGAAGGTATGTAAACTGAAGACGATACCACCGCTTTTGACTTCATATATTAAGAACTCATACAATAATAGTAAGATTATTCTCAGTAGCGATCATGGATTTTTCATTATGAACAGATATTTCCTGAAATGGACTGCTGAACATCAATGTAAATATTCAAATGTTGGAGCGAGGCGAACTCTCAAGACCAAACAGCTTCTAGGTCATTGCGCGTCACAGCGTAGCAATACGGCGGGCCGTTCGTGTAATAAATGCAGTTCTTTTTAGAATATTCGTCTCAAATGTAAATAAAAGTAATAAACAACAATGTTAAAAAGTTCTCTGGGAAATGAACTTGGTTGGTACGTGATCAAATCTTCTGAGAAGCCCTTCGGGCTTCACAGGATTTGATCACGTGACCAACCAAGTTCATTTCCCAGAGAACTTTTTAACATTGTTATTTATTTCTTAATTAAAAAACACTGCCATACTGCAAGATGTCCTTTTAAAAAAGTATAAAAGATATCGAAAAAAGAAAAACGGTTATGAAAAGCTAAAATTCTACACTATCTATAATAAAAACCACGTTAATTTTTGGAATGAGGCCATTTTTGATGGTTCGTGGATTTTGCTCTTTCTTCTTGATTTGAACTACTGACATTGGGTAAAACTATTGTCACTTGTGTTATTGCATTGTGTATTGTTTTGTTCTGGTGTTGAGGAGAGTTATGAGAACAAGACTATTTTTTTTTATGAAAGGAAGAGCAGAGAAAAGCCTTGTCTTGTTGATGCGAATTTTGGTTTTCAAGTTTGACTCCGACAGTTTTCAATTTTCAATTATTCAACACAGGTTAAGAGACATAATTTTTTTAATTCCTTATTGATAACGAGTATAAAAGACGTGAAATTTTAAAAATTACTTTAATTGAAGATTTGCTTGTTTTTATTTATACATTTCAAATTTCAAAAAAAATCTTCAGATATTAATTTTATAGTATTGCAAAAGCTTTTACAAGAAGTACTCTATAGCGCTAGGGTATATAAAAGATATAAAATATTAAAACAACACATGATGAGTTACGAATATAATTTTCCATTGGCTACACATTCACCATCGGCTCATACATTCACCTTTCTCGTTTTCCCCCTAAACACGAAAAATAGTGCGTTTGTTGAATTTCTAAGGTAGAGCTACACTCAGTATATTTCCGGCCCGTAGAATGCTGAGGGAGGGGGGGGGGCACGTTTCTTCTGAGAATAGTCATTTTGCTGTAGTTTTAACATTGAAATTTTCATTTAGATGCCCCCCCCCCACTTTATGTTGCTGTAAATCAAACACTGGCAGATTTCAGCATGTACAAAGAGAGCGAAAAGGTTAGAGATCCCCCTTTCCCACAAGACTTGGGCAGTATACGGGGTTTTTTCGGCTTGTCAAATTTATTTTGGAGGCCCCCAACTTTTAAAAATCGATGCTACGGGCCTGTATCTAGAGTTAATATCAATAGTTTTACTTGAAAGAATCCTTAGAAAATTAATTTTTAAACCATCTTAAATTGTAGAGGAAGATAGAAATGAACGACAATTCTGCATGGAAGATTTGCCCGTCTCTATCGCGCAAGACCAGCCTAGAGATTGTTTAGAGTAAAACAATGGAAACTACAGTAACATGGTGAATAACCTTACGTTTGCTCATTCTCTTCTATCGGCTCATACATACGAAATCAATATTGCAACATCTTTCATACAGTTTCAGAGAGAGAATTCCCAGATCGGTCAGGTATTTTGTATTCAATATTATCTACTTTTAGTATATTTGTGTTTCAATCAAATCTTTAATACTGTGCAACTTTAAAGTCTAATAGATGATATCTGGGCTCACTCACCCTTATAAACTTCTTTATCATTTTCAATGTTTTCACTGATTTATTATTAGTTATATGCGGCATTAACTCTGTGAAGATTTAGAGGGACCATGAACGATAACTCGAGTTTCCGAATAACAATTCCTTATTTCAATACATTTGCTTTTAAACTTTTAAATAATTATTCACTGTTTTAAATTTCACACTTTTATTGAGAGCACTAATATTCCAACTATTAACTCCGTTACATTACTTTGCTTTAGGTCTATGCTTTTACTCATATATAGTATATACGATTCAAAAAATAAGCAAAAAATATTATCCAAAAAAAAAAAAAAAAAAAGCAAGAAAAAAAAAACTGAGGTTTTTCTCTTTTAATTTAATATTTCTACTCATAATTATGACCTTGACCGTTGACCTTGAGTGAAAGTCAGCATACACCTTTAGTTCATCGTCAATAACTTACTCTCATTTAAATCACATTCCAATAATTGTATTCAATCCAATCAAAGATATTGCCAAATGCGATTTCATAATCTCATCGTTCCGTGATCTTGACCTTTTGGGAATGACCTTGAATCAAGATGATTTTGACGCATTATTAGGTCATCTACAACAACAAACTTACGTATGAACCCATTTAAATCAAGGGTTTGAGAGTTGTGGTCATAGTACGATTCTGTGTCCGACAAAAACACAGAAAAAACAGACGGACAACGATAGCAAAACCAATGTCTCCTCTCACTGAGCGAGACATAATGGAAGATAAAATCATATTGTAAAGCATCAGGTGATTTTCTTGTCTGGATTACAATTTTAAGATTTCAAACAGGCGTAAAATTACCTCAGCAGCTTAAATATTTTTGGACTTTATGTGACAGAAGAAATTGAATCAAAATCATGAGATACATCATGAGATGCATAAAGTGAATTTTTTCCCGATAATCAAGTTTATTCTCATTTGTGATTTCAGACATAACCTAGAACTAGTTCATTTGATGTTCAGCTTAATCATATTCATGCCATGGAGCTCATAGGACCCGGTTTCTGTGGTGCTAGCACCCCCCCCCCCCCCCCAATAAACTTTAGCGACTACGTTGTCTTCTTCAGTGTTATCATATACATAAAATTAAAAAAAAAACATCATACATTTGTATTTTTTTTTTAAAAAACTAGATAAATATAATTGTCTTACCACATTCCATATTTCATGTACATCCAACGATGTATTTATGAGAAATACGAATCGTACACATGGAAAATGTCTAGCCTAACAAATGAGTTATCTCCCATTTAATAAAATTGCAACTTTTTATAAATTAAATTGAAAGACAATATCTTATCTTTTTGTTTTATCTTTTTTACAAGTAACTTTATTTTATTTTATTTATTTACTAATAAAAAAAAATAATAAAAATCTAGCAGTGAAAAGTTCAGTGAAATCTTAAGAAATAAACACACCTTTAATCATTTAATTTAAAATATTATTTAAAAAGTGTTTCACAGCTAAATTTTTTCGCTCCAATATTTGAAATGTTTGAGAGGTAATCTAAGTTTTTCACACAATTTATTTGAAATCTGATCTTAGTACATCTGCGATATGTGTCAGAAGAATACGCACCGAGATGAGCTGTAGGTTAAATTTAGTTAATTGTTAGTATGAAGAGGATCGCTCAACCAAAGAGAGATAACTCTAACTAATGTTGGCTGGAAATATGTATAAAAAAAATCAAAGTACTGTGAGTACTGATAGACGGTGGCATGAATATTTTGTTTGTTTTCCGTTTGAAAACGTCCCTCTCGAGAATTTTTCACTCATATTGAGACGCCACCATTGCCATTGGTGGGCTGCACATTTTATATCTATACTCAGCACTAGGGCCATTGAGAAGTGAGGGTTCTTTTTATTGGCCAGCACTTGCTGCGACACGGGACCTCAGTTTAACGGTCTCATCCTGAAGGACCGGTCTCCACGTCCCCGAGTGGGATTCGAACCCGCGACGTAAGGGTCGATTCCTTACTCCGTGACTCTAGAGCAAACGCTCTGACCACTACGCCACATGGCCGTTGGCATGAATGAATTAAATGAAATGAAATGATATGAGAATCTATTAAATGATATGGAAATTATGAAAGTTTGTTGCAATTTTTCACAATACGTGTATTTGTTAAGTTAACTTATATTTGCGTCAGTATGATGAAGACATGTATTAATTGAAGTTGTTAAACAATTTATTGTATGAAATTTTCTACATATTTAGTTTACTATAAAATAAGGTTTGAAGAAAAAAAATGCGCTGAAATGCAGAAGCGAAAGAGCCACACCCCGCTGCCGAATTCATAGGAAATATTGTAATATAGAGTCATTATCCGCAGGTTTATGTAACCCTCCCGTTTGTTTATCAATAGGTTTATACCTGGCTATTTATTGAATCTGGAATTTTCCATTAAAAGCCTACTAGAAAACGTAGTATAATCAACATTTACCCCCTTTCATTTGAAGCGGACTGTCGGCCGGAGGGTGAGGGGTAGAAACCCTACTAGAAAACGTACGAAAGTTCGATCATTTCAATGGGTTTTTTTTTCTTTTTTTTTTTGTTTTTGGTTTGTTTGTTTGTTTGTTTTTTTTTTTTTGTTTTTTTTTTGTTTTTTTTTGCTATATGTATACATGTACTATTTGGTGTACAGTCATAATTGTAAATTTAAAATAAAAACATTTTTGAGGATGATGGACGGATTGAAATTATATATTCAAGTAATAGACTATGGAATCCTCATGTTTAAATATTTTTTTTCTTCATTAATTAATCCTTAAAACGTGTCATTTTACCCTAAATGTTAAATTAAGGGAAACAAAGGTCCTAATATGTTAACGTGGTGACCGAACATATTACTTTTATTTTAAGAAAGCTTTCTATACATGCATGTGTGGTTCCATTTAGACGCTCTTCCAAGTTAGATGTGCATTTTTTTTTTAGTTCAAATGTGTTTGAGATATTCGAGGAACAATTAATCAACCCATTGTGAGTTGCAGATATGATCTTTTGTATAAGTGGAATGTGCGTTATGATAGTGTATTTAGTTACTGTATATTGTAATGGAACATCATAAGTTGAGATTTGTCATGTTTTACAAGGGGGAATTGAACATCTGCAGTATTACTCCGTAAATGAATCATTTGACTTTTTATTGAGAACTGCTTTTTGTAAAGGATTATTGAAACGTTATATGTAGCTCATTTTCGGGAATTGGGTATCAGTAAATACCGAATTCATTGTACCTTCTTTGCATAATTTTAAAATAATCTTATCAGCATGCATTTCAGTGATATCAAGTATCAAATGAGAAAGTTAAATTTTACAACAAAAAAGTGTTATGAAATCGTGGTGTTTTGGAAGTTAGAAATTGTGAATTTAAAATCTTATACTCAGTGAACAATTATCAAATTTTGCTAACCTAGAGTAAAATTGAACCCACAATATTTTTTTTAAACAATAACTAATTTTTCATTAAATATATGGTAAAAAGGGAAATGATGAATCACATTTGGCCATGTACTGTAGATTGTGCGACATAAATCATATGCTGAAAGATAATGAAATAGACTTTTTCTTTGGATCCCCATTTTTGCCAAATTTCCAGTAATTTACTTATTTCTAAAAGGTTGAAAGACTTCAAGAATTGTACAGTAGTCTTACTTTTTTGTTTGATATATACTGTTCGAAAAGAAAAAAATCCAGAAGAACAGAACAACAAAATATTTTTCAGCCTACTGTTTCTCTTAATATCTTAATATGCACTGACCCCGCTAATCATTGCGCAATACAAAGTTTTGAAAACACATGCAGGAGAAGACTGATCTAAAGTAAACCAACTGAATTCGCAAGAAAATCCTAATATTTCATGTACATCTATTTGTGTAGCTTTTTTTATTCTTACACTTTTTAAAAGGTAAATTTTATTCGAGGCACTATAGAATTTTCAAATACAAATGAAATATATGGGTAACTTCTGTTTGTCACAGACTTATAATTATAGCTTTGATAAATTAGCATCCGTTCAGTAGTTTTTGTGTCCAAGATAATTAGGTAATGGCTTTTTTAAATATAGAACCGTAAAAAACTTCGCAAATTTTATGCCATCGTATCTGCCTTCAACAACTCTCTTTTATGTAAATTTTAATTAAGATGTCGTGATTTTATTCCATTCCGAAAATATATCTTTTTCTAATATTATAGTATTGTTAACAGGTACTAGAAAATCAAATAATCAAAAGACATCGTAAAATTTCAATTAACTGCATAAGTATTACTGTAAAAATTCGACAAAACGTCTCAAATAAAACATGCAGTTATGCAACAAGGAATACGCAGCCCTCGAACCATGTTAACTGAATTTTCGGAAATGGAGAAATTTGTGGATTGACGCTTTCCAAGCATGGAGTATCTCGTAATTAGGGAATACCAGTTGGGAACATCTCGTAATTAGCGTTTGTCGCATATCCAACAGTGAAGAAACCGCCGAGAGTGTGTTGGTTTAACAATAATTATTTGATTTCTTAAGATGGTAAGGTGTTAAAATGTGAAACCATTATCCATAAATATTTTTCCCCAGATTTTTTATACTTTTAGTTAATTCTATTGAAGTTTTGCATTTACACAACGTAAAAAAAGGCCATGTGTACGAACTGACTTTTCGCATTTGTTTCATGTTTAGTGAACTTTATGTACGAATATTAATAGACTTCTGTGGTTTGCATACGAATGGACTCCTTTTATACGAATCGGTTTGTGTATGAATTAGCTGTAAGTCGGAGTAATTACCGTCTTCCTAGGAAGACGTTATACAGAGTTGAAGTATTTTACAGTCTTCGGACTATGCACTTCCTCTCTTTTGTGATTGGTAGAAATTGCATGATGAGAAAATTTTCAATAATTTCATTGGTTGAAATGCTGTTCAAGGCAAGGGAGATAATTTTCTGATGATCTAATTTTCGTACGACTTAACAATTTTTCAAGATTTTCAATCGTAAAAAAAATATGACAAAACGAACATTGGAAATTGGCTGTAATTAATTAGAAATATCATGCTAGTTTTTTTTTTATAACAATAACCAAAAAAAAAAAAAAAGAGAGAGACACAAACAAACAAAACGTTTCTATATTTTCATTGTTAACAGAATTGATCTCTATTGCATACAACTTTACAGCTTGTATATATTCTTTTTCCCTTGTTTGCACTGTCTTTCTAATATTTCTGCAGCACTCGGCACACCTTACAGTACAGATTGTACATATTCACCACTCCTCATCCAGGATCTTCAGCTTGATGAGCGTCCTCAACTTCTATATATACCTGACTTTCTTCCTCGTCATTAACATCATGTGGGATGTCCTGACTTCTAAATCCAGGTACCGGTACCTCCATATCTGACTCTTCCTCAGATTTACTACCACTAGTGGTTTCTTTAACTGTTTCTGGTTGCTAATTCCTCTTACCCTGTTTTGTCGATTCAGCTACAGTTATTTCAAGTTTTGTCTCTCTGGATTTCTTAAAGCTCTGAAGGTGAACCTATGGGAAGTAGAAGGTTCCTGTGTAAAGTTCTCTTCCTTCCCTCACCACTCTCCTTCCTGACAACATACACTGGTATTGTGGGATTTGGTTGTCTTAGTACTATGTAAATCTCCTCCTCCCATCTGTCTGCTATTTTATGTTTGTCCATCAAAACTGACGATCTTCACGTAAACCTTATCTCCTTCTTCGATGTTGTTTCCTTTGGTCATCATATCATATACTTCTTTCTGTTTAGAACGGGCTGCTGTTGCTGATGATGTTGAAATTTCATATGCTTTCTTCATTTTCTGGCGAAGGTCTTCTATGTATTTGGACAATGTTTTCTGTTGCTGGATGTTAATACCAAAGGCCAAGTCCACTGGGAGCCGTGGTTCCCGTCCAAACATGAGGTAGTAGGGAGACTGGTTGGTACTCTCATGTCGTGTGCAATTGTATGCATGGACTAACGGTGCAACATATGGTTTCCAGTTAGATTTTTGGTGTGGCTCCAATGTTCCTAACATGTCCAGCAGTGTCCGATTAAACCGTTCTGTCATCCCATTTCCCATTGCATGATATGGCGTTGTTCGCAATTTTTTCATGCCAGTGATGTTACACAGTTCCTTTATAATTTTGCTTTCGAAGTCTCCTCCTTTGTCACTGTGGACTCTTCATTGTATTCCATAGAAAGCTATGATGTAGTTAAATAGGGCTTCAGCTGTTGTTCTTGCTGCCATATTGCGAGTTGGTACTGCTTGCGCAAATCTGGTGAAGTGGTCATTGATCACTAAAATATGCTGGAAACATTCTTTTGAATGTTCTAATGTTAAGAAGTCTATACAAACTAGTTCTAAGGGATAAATTGTTTCTGGTGCACACTGGTTTGTTGATGTCTTTCTGCATACACATCTTTGGCAATTCTTGACCCACTTAGCTGTCTCCTTAAACATTCCATTCCAAAAAAATCTGTCTCTTATCAATGATAGTGTCCTTTCTCTTCCTAGATGGCCAAATTTATTGTGTAGGTAGTCCAATACATTGTTAATGTAGCACCTTGGTAAAACTAGCTGCTTTCTTTCTTCTCCAGAGACTCTGGCTTGTCTGTATAATACTCCATTTTCTAAAAACAAGTTTCTTCTCAATGCATATGATTCTTCACTTGGTGTTGGTTTCTTTCCATTTTCTCAGTAACCCATCTGCATCCTGTCTTTGTTTCTAGTCAATTTTGGTGATGTCTGATATTTCTGATTCACTGATGGTCTGTCGAAAAACATTGGTGTCTATGGCAATACTCTCTACTAGTCCTTGAGTGTAGGTTGGGTTGGAGATGGCTTTGATTGAATCCTGATCTATATGTACATCCTCTGAAACTCTGCTTTATCCATCCGCATCCTTGTTATTTTTACCCGGTCTGTAAATGATGTTAAAAATTATAATTTGACAACTCCGTTAACCATCCGTGTCAGGTATGCATCCAATTTTGCAGTCTTTAAGACATACATAAGAGGATCGTTATCTGTATATACTGTAAATGAATTTCGGTAGAGATAATCCTTGAATTTTTCAGTTATTGCCCACTTGAGGGCCAGAAATTTCATACTGTGGGCAGGGTTATTTTTGTCTCATTTTTATTCATCTATTATTACCCAGAAGCAGAGAAGAAGATTTTCAAAGAATTAGTGCATTTTCACTATATAATCAATACAGCCCCGCCTAACACCAGAACTCCTGACCCTGGGGCAATGAAATTCACAATTTTGGAAGAGGCACTCTTGCTCATCATAACTATGTACTAAGTTAGTTTATACAATACCCAGGAGCAGAGAAGATTTTCAAAGAATTAATGCATTTTCACTATATAGTCAATAGAGCTCCGCCCTAACACCAAAACCCCTTACCCAGGGACCATGAATTTCACAATTTTGGAAAAGGCAACCATGCTCACCATAACTATGCACTAAGTTAGTTTATTTAATACCCAGGAGCACAGAAGAAGATTTTCAAAGAATTAGTGCATTTTCACTATATAATCAATACAGTCCCGCCTAACACCAGAACTCCTGATCCTGGGGCAATGAAATTCACAATTTTGGAAGAGGCACTCTTGCTCATCATAACTATGTAACTAAGTTAGTTTATACAATACCCAGGAGCAGAGAAGATTTTCAAAGAATTAATGCATTTTCACTATATAGTCAATAGAGCTCCGCCCTAACACCAAAACCCCTTACCCAGGGGCCATGAATTTCACAATTTTGGAAGAGGCAACCATGCTCACCATAACTATGCACTAAGTTAGTTTATTTAATACCCAGGAGCACAGAAGAAGATTTCCAAGAATTAATGCAAATTTTACTATATAATCAATAGAGCCCCGCCCTAACACCAGAACCCCTGACCCTGGGGACATATAATTTACAATTTTGGAAGAGGCACTCTTGCACCTCATAACTATGTACTAAGTTACTTTATTTAATACTCAGAAGCAGAGAAGAAGATTTTCAAAGAATTAATGCATTTTCACTATATAATCAATACAGCCCCGCCCTAATACCAGAACCCCTGACCCTGGGGCAATGAAATTCACAATTTTGAAAGAGGCACTCTTACTCATCTTAACTATGTACTTATTTAGTTTTTTTAATACCAAGGAGCAGAGAAGAAGGTTTTCAAAGAATTAATGCATTTTCACTATATAATCAATAGAGCCCCGCCCTAACACCAAAACCCCTTACCCAGGGGCCATGAATTTCACAATTTTGGAAGAGGCAACCATGCTCACCATAACTATGCACTAAGTTAGTTTATTTAATACCCAGGAGCAGAGAAGAAGATTTTCAAAGAAATAATGCACTTTCACTATATGATCTATTTAGCCCCATCCTAGCACCAGAACCCCTGACCCTGGGGTCATGAATTTCACAATTTTGGTAGAGGGCTCAATGCTTATTACAATCATGCCAACAGTTTGACTGCTTGATGTCCAGGAGTAAAGAAGAAGATTTTTAAAGATTGCATTAATTTTGGTGGTTTTAAGCCCACCCCTTAGGCCCCAGGGGGGCAGGGACCATGAAATTCACAATTTTTGTTCCCCTTCACCTATAGATGCTATATGCCAAACTTGGTTGAAACTGGTTGAGCGGTTTCAGAGAAGAAGCTGAAAATGTTCAAATGTTAACGCACGACGCACCACGCACGCCGACGGACGAAAACGGATAGCAGTAGGTCACCTGAGTGACTCAGGTGACCTTAAAATTTTAACGGATATGAATATTACACATATTTCAACCCATACTTTCCGAATAAAAATATTACAGTCAAAACTGTCTTAGCGGCCACTCGAAATCAACGGCCATTCGCGGTCAACGGTCACTTTCAGGTCCCCACGACGATTTTTCCTGCATATTTTAACTGGAATAAACGGCCACCTGTGTAACGCGGCCAGCGGCCACTCAAATCCTCACCAGCTCAGTTCATTTATTTGAATCTCTTCACCATTTTACAATAGCATATAGAGACTTACACCAAATAGATAATTTTATACATAGCAATACATGCGTGAATAATAAAGAACAAAAACTAGTACTTTGCTATAAATGTGAAGCATGGGAATTCTAGGCCGGGGAGCATATTTTATTTATTTTCTTTATAAACGAACACATTTTTCTCAGAAAACAGTGTTTATTGCTATTCGTGATGTTTTTAAAACTAATTATATTCTTAAATCTTATGTGTTTTTCTGTTAAGCATAGCATTCTTTCTTTTTGTAGTGAAGTGCACATTAGTATGTAATGAAATTCATCTTGGGAACAAATTCTGTCTTGTCTTGGTATATTAAGCCAACGTCCACTTTCAATTGGTAAATGATGGTTACAAGTTCGGAATCTACAAAATGTAGTTGAATCCTTTTTTGATAAAATATTAAAATAGTTTTCAAACTTTAATTCGTCTTTGTATATTCCATAATTTAATGCTTTAGGTGAGGTTTGAAGAGTTGATTGCCAACTTTGCTTGAATTGATCAATTAATGTGAGTTTAACTTTCGCCTTTAACCATTTTGTATTATTTGAGTTTTGTTCAAGCCAAATATTAGAAAGCCCACAATTATTCAGAATATTTTCAATATTTTCAAACCAGCTGATTTTTCCTCCTATTTCTATTAAAGCCTAATTTATAGCATAAATTTGCAATTTTTGTTTCCTTGCCAGTAATTAATTTTTACCAGTAAGATATCATGCGTGTTTTTATTTGAATTTCCATAGGGTATCGACCAAGCTCACCATATATCATGAAATCTGGGGTTGAATCTTTTAAATGGAGTAAAAGTTTACAGAATTTTAGATGTACCCTTTCTGTAATTGCATTATTTGAAAATCCCCACACTTCACATCCATATAACAATATAGGTTGAACGATTTTATCAAACAAATCAAGTTGACACTGTATTGATAGGTTATGTAGACTTCCTTTCTTTAATACCCACAATCTTATATACCCTGTAATAGGCGGCCATTTTGTCCACTGTCGCGATTCTATCACGTCTTTTTAACACATTCGCTTGGATAATTATATGCTCGTTGGTCAACTTTAATCTATTAAAGCAATTAAACAAATTAGATACGCCGAACTCTGTTTGTGTTAATGAAAAAATATATTATCTTGCTAGACCATTTCATCAATTTTTTAAAATTATCGGTAATTATTTTTCAAGACCGACGATTGAAAAATAAAAATTACAATAAATAATTTCCCCATTGCTTAAGAAATTAATTCTTAAAGCTAGATTTTGTACTTTACGGTATTCATTCATCAATCTTTAGAATGCTCACTGTGATATATTACCTAATACAAGGCTATCAATATTTTCACACCTTTTAAATTTTTATACCATGTAGAAGCCCTAATTGCTACTCTTGTGAAAACAACATATTTTATTTGGCTTGATTATCTCGTGAATTTCACTATCAGGAGACAATCAATAGAGATTAGTTACGCTCCAATGCATTTGACACCTGTGCTGTGACATGATTTCAGACTGCGTAATACACCTCTCCGGTTAACTTGTCAATTTTATTTGTGTGTCTGTGTATAACAGAGAAATTCTGACAGTTTTATTAAAAAAAAAATTGAAATTTACCAGACTTTAATAACTTCAACAAGTAAGTAAGCTGCCGATTAAACAAGTGTATTGAAGGGGGGGGGGGTGTTAAATACATTGCTGAGCATTGCTTGAACATGTTGAACATATGAAAAAGAATTTTTAAGTGAAATTTCTTGACAAATTCTTACTGAAATATTTTTCTAGGCTTTTTTTTACCATCATGCCGTCTTTAGCGTGTGTGTGTGTTTTTCGGGGTGGGGGTGGGGGTAAAAAATCACACTGATGAATGTATGTGACTTTTAACTGAAATGTAATACACAAACAGGCACAAAACCTTTTTGGAATTCTTTAAGATTGTTTCAAATGTACATGAATTAATACATACACATAAAAAGCTTTTGTGAAATTGATCTGTTTTATTCTCTGGTTATTAATTATTTTAACTGTAATGTTAAATGTTGTTCATTTATTGACTGACTGGCTATTTTCAAGGGGAAACTGGAATAAGAGGCCACCTGTCTTAAGTGGCCAGTTTCCAAATTTCCCAAAGGTGGCCTCTTAAAACAGGTTTGACTGTACAATAAACTGTATATAAATGCAGCACTAAGTCAAATTGAAAGTTTTGCATGAGTTAAATGAGCATGCACTTTTGATACGCGAAATTCAGTGTAATCTGGGTTGTTTGTCAGTGACTGCATCAAATTTTTGTTGGATATCAATGAATTATCCTTTTAAAAATCTTGTAAGGAAATTTTTATTTCTGTTTTCATTGACGGAAAAGTACTCTATTATAAATGTCGGAGATGAAAACCTTAAAATGTCGGAAAAGAAAACTACAAAATGTCGGATATAAAAAGTGAATTTTTTTTTTTTTAAAATCCGGAAGTAAAATGCAGCCAGATCCCCTCCCCTAAAGAATTATTCATAAATTTTACACAGAAATTTTTATGAATAGGAGTTATGAAAATATTTACCCCTTACGAAAATAAATTTTAAAAAGCCAATTTTTGTTTTTGTGGAATTATTATTTGGCAATGCCTTAAGGTTTTGTTTATATTATTTCTTAAGGGGATACGCACTGAGTATGAATGAAACTAGCAAAGGCATTTGTTATGGAATCAATCAAGAAAAAGGGTAGAATGCCCATAGTTTTTCTCGAGCAGCTGTAACCCCCCCCCCCTAAAAAAAACCCTTACAAAATTACAAATGCTAAATTTATTAATGATAAGGTACTTCAGCTGCTAGCATCATTTTCCTAATAGAGGGTAGTGGAGATTGACAAGTGAAGACAATTTAAAAGCCCCCTTAAAAAATATTACAAAATGAAGAAGGTGGGGGGATCCATACCACCTTTCTCTTCTCATCTCGCTCCAATCATTTCAACATCCGTGATCTTAACTACAAGATAATTCTGCGATGAAAAATATTATCTACCAGTCCGTAGTACAAGGAATAGGGGAGGGGCACACTTTTTTAAAGAGTTGAGTAGAGTCTTTTGTTGTAAATTTCGTATAGAAATTTTAACCTGAAGGTGACTTTTGTCCCCCTTCCCCTCCCCTAATGTATGTAGCATTATTGTAGAAATCTCCCGTGTAATTGCATTAAAAAGAACATTTTGGACCGAAAACATAAGCCCCCCCACCCAACCCCACCCCACCCCATCTCAAGAAATCAGATTTTCGTTCGTCTCGATAGGTTACGGTTTGTTTGTTTTTTTAATTTGTTTATTTTATTTATTTATTTATTTATTCATTTTTGGTTTTTGGTGGGTTTTTTGTTTTGTTTTTTGTCACAAAACCACAATTCCATACTTCGGTTACGGTCATCAATTGATTAATTTACAGTCTTCATTTAAACATAGTTCATGTGAGCTACGGTCTTCATCTTGCAAAACTTTTAGGACGATTTATCGTTTTATTGTATTTCATTCGGGTAACTGACAACGACTGACATTGAGATAACATTACTTTAAACTTGTTCAGAGGTAACACAGCTGAATTGACAAATGTCTGAAATTGTGAGTAAAAAAGTTATAACCGATCGGGTCGGTTGACATTTTTGACTACCGTAATATACCGGTACACATTGAGAAAATTATTAATTTTTATTTATTTATTTATTTATTTGCATCTGGGTCTTCATGTCCAAAGGTTTTAAGTAACATTTAAATATTTAATTTAAATATTAGAATATTATTCGAGATCAGGATTACTAGCTATACAACCGTAGATGCAACTGAAACAAGTTATGCTATTTTGATATAAAGACCAGTTTGATAAGCCTACATGCTAGACTTTAACATATTTTATTAATAATATGAAATGAAAAAAAAAATGAACCAGGCTTTTCCAGTTTTTTTAAGGATGTTATCTATTTATGTTGACCTATAATTATTGATATAACTTGAATTATCCTGACAAAGTCAGGGGTCCTGAGTCAACACCGTGCCGTTGGACACAACGTGTTGACTCTGGACCCCTGACTGTTGTGAGGGTGAACTTGAATTTTAATTTTAAAAAAGGGTGTTTCAATTATACTGATCAAAAACTGAAGCTATATGAAACTTGTTTTCAATTTTTTCCCATTATTTTAATTTCTCTTATTTTTGTTGCTGCACAGTTCTGATTTTAGTTTAAGCGCTTAAAAACAAGCAAAAACTACATATGAAATAAAATAGCCTTATCTTTATCAAACAAAAGAACAAGTTATGGTGTAACCTAATATATGTGTGTGGTTACATTTCATTAACGCATTGTATATAAAATGGAAAGATGAGTTTTCAAATAATAAGATACCGTAACATGAAAAGGAATCTCTTCTGGTTTTCTGAACTAAATGAGTGTCCTTTTATTATCAGGGACTCGGAAATTTAATTTTTTGGTACTTGTGTTTTGTGTAGTGCGTTTTTATAAAGTCAAATGTTGCAGCTTTATCTACAAATTTTTTTCACTAAAGTCAAAATAATTATTCAATTATAATGAAGGGTAACACATTAAGACATATGAAGAAATTTAAGCAATCTTATGATGTATGATTAAGGGTTGACCTATAATCACGGGGCAAAAGTGGGATCCGAATTAAAGTCAAACTTTTACATAGGAATAATGTATGATAAAAAAAAATATATAAATATAAAAACGCTGCTATCAGTGAGATTAATATCTAAACATCGGGTGGAAACTTGTTATTTTTTGCCCCCCTCCCCTTAAGGACAGACCTGGATCAGAATTTTAAAAAAGAAAGAAGGGAATTTATGTCCCATCATAGTTAGACAGATTAAGGTAGTACAAAACACTCATGAAATCTGTTTTAACTCATTTCTTATAAGTACACCAGAAAAAAAGAATAATATCAATATCTGTTTAAAAAAAAAAGAGAGAGAGAGAGAGACATCCTATATATTGGTCATTCAGGAGCCTACATTTAAAAATGTGTTTATGCCATCTACATGGAATTTGACAGTATATTATTAAAATGCAAAGTAATGCATTTTAATCTGGGTTCCATTTCAATCATTCTTTTGATTTTTTTGTAAAAATTGAATCATACATTCTTTTTTAAGAGAACGTAAAGTGTAACATACTTACACGTGATTTTTCAATTCCTGAGCTATGTATGTTCTATGTTTTCATCACGTTTTACTCAAATATACCGGCATCAAAATATTTTACTGAACTTAAGTAACAGAAAGGTTGTATTTATGAAAAGCATGACACAAATTTGCAATAGATCGATTCGTAATTTTTAACTAATGCACATACTCAAGTCAAATGTCCGATTTCACAATCTTCTTGCAGGGGTTGATAGGTCATGTTTCAAACTTTGTGGGCAAAAAATCTGTGGTCGAATTTCTTTCATATTACATATGAAAAAGAGATTTTGTATCTTAAAACAAAATTTCAAAGTTTCAAAAAAATTGAATTTGAGGAAAAATTTGGCCTATCTATTGTGTACTACCCTATTATAAGCAAACTGTATACAATATAGATGTAAACTTGATAAAATAATAGCCCCATGGCTATCATGGTAGAGCCAAAGTTTGTGCAGGAATACTCATATATGGAGAAATACCTTTTAAAAGTTTATTTTCTAGAACAATGCAATGGGCCACAGTTGGTCAAGTTTAAAATGTAAAGTATCTCCATGTTCATTCTCTATCCAGAGTTGTCTTCCGCTACGCTTCCAACCTGTTTCCAACCTGTGTGGGAGCGTAGCAGGAACGACAACTCTTTAATAGAGAAAGCTCTGTCATCATCCCATGGGCAATAGAGGGACATATTTACATAGAATATATAAAAGAAATAAACGCTTGTAAAATTCCTACAACGTACAAATAGTCAAACTAATATGCAGGCAGCCCTTTGTTGTAATGATTTATGTTACAAAAGACATGGTTGTCAGAGTAGCAGGTGTGAAGGAGGGAGAGTAGTTAGTGTTGTGTACGTGGGTATCTTATCTTAGAAATATTCATTGAATCTAAGAAGTACATGATGACTACGGTATATAAACAATCCCAGTAATGCATATAGTAATAAGCTTTCTTTTATTGATCATACATGCTATGAAAATTCACAGACCCCCCAACCCCTCCAACCATATCTATTTTTTTTATTTAGTCTAGTAATTACCTTTCAAAGTACATAGAGGTGTATTTGACTTGTTTAAACAAATCCTGAGGTCGTGCATTTCCATTGACAAATAAGCAAATTTGTTCTTGAGTTCGATGTTTCTGAAAACATTTAAACACTAAATGTATGTGTTTGTTTGCCTGATAATGATTTCTTTTTTTTTTTTAAATCTATTTCAAACTCTTCCTAGCGAGTGAAGGAACAAGAATTTATACGTATATTATATAAACAAATTTGAATGTACACTATGTCAAAAAGGTATCATAATGCGATAAATCGTGACTCAGCTGTTCTTCATCCGAAGACTTTTTCGGAATTTTTTCGTACAATATTTCCATGTTAAACTTTAATCTCTAACTGTGACCCCACCCTACCCCCAGGACCATGATTTAAACAAATTTTAATCCATGATTCTAATCTTTCATGAATGCATTAATATAAATAAGTAGTCGTTGCTTTATTGTTCTTCATCAGATTTTTTTTTTATAAATTTCACCTTTTTCTGGCCAATTGGCTCCTGAAAAGAACTTTTTCAAACTGCCATTTTTTTCTTATCCTTGATTATCTCCCTTTGAAAGAAGACATGGCACTTCATTTAAATAAACTTGAGTCCCCTGCTTTACACAAGGATGCTTTGTGACAAATTTGGTTCAAATTGGCCCAGATATTCTGGGAAAGAAGTCCAACAATGTTTTAAAGTTTACAAACAGACGGACAATCAACAGCTGCACAATATGTGATAAGAAAAAAAAACTACTTGATCTTTCAGATGAGCTAAAAACCATTTAGCTTGTCTGTCCGAAACAAATGGAGCATTTTTATGATGAGAATGTTTGTTTTTCCACTAGCTGACTCGAATGAGCTATTACTGAGATGGTGAATATTGAGATTATCATTAATAAGAATATTTAACAAAGTATAGTGTAAATGCATACGATTTTTCATATTGCCTTAGCCTACTTATAATTCATAATCATTATTTTATAATAATTTCGTCCTTCCTTTGATAATTTGACACAGTTAATTTGCAGATGACATTTGCTGTAATATTCTCGTCGATGAATATTTATCATGTGGTGTCTGATAAGTACAATATTTATCATGTGGTGTCTGATAAGTACAATATTTATTACGTGGTGTCTGATAAGTACAATATTTATTATGTGGTGTCTGATAAGTACAATATTTATTATGTGGTGTCTGATAAGTACAATATTTATCATGTGGTGTCTGATAAGTACAATATTTATCATGTGGTGTCTGATAAGTACAATATTTATTATATGGTGTCTGATAAGTACAATATTTATCATGTGGTGTCTGATAAGTACAATATTTATCATGTGGTTTCTGATAAGTACAATATTTATCATGTGGTGTCTGTTAAGTACAATATTTATCATGTGGTGTCTGATAAGTACAATATTTATCACTTGGTGTCTGATAAGTACAATATTTATTATGTGGTGTCTGATAAGTACAATATTTATTATGTGCTGTCTGGTAAGTACAATATTTATTATGTGCTGTCTGATAAGTACAATAAAGATACTCAGTGAGGAAAAATGTAGCAAGTATTCTAGCATATGTATTTACTCGCAACAATATTATTGTGTACAAATGTTTCATTTCCATGGCATGGTATGTACACATATTGAAATGTATTCTCAACATTACTGAGAAAGTTGATTAAGTGCGATAAAATCTTTAATATTAGGAAGTCATTGACAAAAAATTAAAAAAAAAAAACTAATGAATTTATTGATTTGACTGTTGCCTATAAATTTTGTCCAGATATATGTAATAACTTTTAAAATGTGAAATAAAATTTTTGGAGATAACAAAAAGTATTCGAGCTCAAAAGTCCATTAAACATTACAAAATAGGAGCAGAGCAAACACGGACCTCTAAGATATCAGAGGTGGGATCAGGTGCCATGGAGGAGTGAGCATCCCCTGCCGACAGGTCACATCCGCCGTGTGCTCCTTATCATGATCGGGAAATAACGGAAAAATCCGTCGACATTTCAGTATGCAAATAATGGCGTAATAAGTATGAATAAAGTCAGTCAGCTTTTGACTTAATAATAGATTGTATTTGCTGACTAGGTCATTGTATCGACCATAGAACTTATGAAATGATGGCTTTAAACGAGACTGCTGATATTCTTGATTCATCAACTTGTTTGTCATTAACTTACCTCGATTTAGAAATTGTTCATACGTAGAACATGCTCTTGCGTATCGAACCAACTGAGAGATATAAACTCCGTATGCAGGTGATAAGGGTATATTGCTGCATAGGTAAGGGAAGTTGATGATTGAAAAATTAAAGTCATCACGTTTATCATAAAGCTTTGTTGTTAGATTACCATTAACGTCTTTTTCTAATAAAATATCCAAATATGAAACAGATGTGTCAGACTCTGTGGTATCTTTAAACTCAAGCTCAGCGGGAAATATCGTGTCGACATAAGAATGGAAATAACCATTGTTAACTGACAATACGTCGTTGATATATCTAAATGTCGAGCTGAAGGCCACAGCAAGTGTTTTCTTCTTTTCTCGTAACATATTTTGAACAAATTCTGCTTCATATGAATACAGAATAGGTCTGCTAATAAAGGGGCGCAATTGGTACCCATGGGAATTCCAATGGATTGTTGGAAGACCTGGTCTCCAAAAAGCACATAGAAATTGTCAATCAGAAACTCGACCATCTTTTTAATGTCAACTTCAGAGTACTTGTGTGTACAATCAGATTGTTTTTTGACAAAGTAATTTTGCAAATGACCAATGACAAGGTAAGTAAATTTACGAGTTCCATTTTTATTGAAAAAGCAGCTGTCAACGATTTCAGAAAGTCTGGACTTTAATTTACCGTGGGGAATAATTGTATATAAAGTTGAAAAGTCGTAAGTTTTTATGTTGTTAATTTTGGTAAAATTTTGTGATTTCAAATGTTCCAAAAGATCCTTTGAATTTTTTAGTATCCACATCTGGTTTACACCACTTCTCAAATATATTGTTGCACAGTACTCTTGAAGGTTCTCCTTCACTACTGTTAATATCTTAGTGAGGAGTAAAGAAAGAGGCTTGGTAGAACATTTACTAGAACCCGCTTTGTATCTTTGTTTGTAAGGATTTTTATGAAGTTTCGGAATCCAATATAGATATGGTATTTCAAATTCAATTTGATTGTTGGGAATATTAAAAATATTCAAAACTGACATATGATTTTGAAGAATTTCTTCCTTAGAAAGGGAGCTATGGGTATAAGTTGGATTACCATTTGAAGAATTAAATCCCAGTTGCACTAAAATACAATTTATGTAACATGATGAACCTTACAAAGAAAGACAATGTTGTAACCTGCTTTGTCAGCAGGGACCAGTACGCACTGATCGTGTAATCAATCTAATTCTTTTTTCACTTCTGAGTTATTGAATACAGAAGGATAGATAGTTTTCATACTGCCCCTAAATTGTTTAATTTTAACATATATCTGATACATTTTATCCATTGTGACAAAGTGTCAAGGTCTTCTTTTCATGTCTGACCCAACGCCTGGCGTAATCCTCTACAGAATACATAATATGCATGAAATTACGACGCCAGTTAAAGGATCGGGGTTCCTTATATTTAGGACCTTTTAAAATTAGTGATCTAAGTTCCTCATTATTAACTAAATTTACGTCACCAGATCAACCGCGTCAATTCCTTTGTTTGCATATTGGAGTTTAAGGAAAAAACGGGTTGTTTCAGTTGCATTTTCTTCTGTAATACGTGGTTTAAAAAGCCTATGATTTACAATATCCATAATCACAGATCCAAGCCTATATTCTGGTGTCGAGGAATCAAAAAATGGACTTTCCTTGACCTTTTCAAGTAGACTATTCAATAGTTTCAAAGGGACAGAGTAAAGTTTGGTGCGAATGTGATGAAGACCTAACTGTTGATTTACATAAGGTAGTAACGAATCAAATGAGACATCGTGTATTAAAGGTTTATTGTAAGACCAATGCCCATGACTACGTTTTCGTCTCTGTGTTGGTGGTTGAAAAGTCCCATCACATTGATATTGTTTAACTGTGGACTGGAAAGATTCCCAACACTATCGACATTGTCATTGCATCCATAGGGAAAGGCCGTCCCTAGTTTTCTAATCCAAAATTCTTCTCGTTGTCTACGGAAAGGTGTACTCAGTGCTGGACTGTTTGTATGATGGTAAATCTTTTCTAGAATTCTAACTTTCATTGACAAAATTGAATGATCAGTTAAATTAAAGTGCTTGTAGAGAAGCTGCTGGCCCCCGCTGTTTATTTGAAATCTATGACCCGATATTCTTTTATGAAGTGAACCCTTGGTTTCACCAACATAAATAAGCCCACAAAGATTACAGTCTATTCCGTAGACAACATTAGAAGATTTGCAGTACAGATTTTCCCAAGTTTTGGTAAAGAAGCTCTGTCCAGTAAGACTACTAGTGAAAGAAGTGTAAGTTATCAAAATGTCACAGGTTTTACAGTTTTTCGCAGAACACTTAGAAATAGAAGACCTGGATTCGGAAAAGGAATCTTCAAATATGTCTCTTATAGAAACTTAACATTCTTTCAAATTTTTGTATGAACTATCGGTATTATACCAAAACTGGGAATCTGAAGACTGCACATGTGACATATGTTTAATATCCATAAACACAAATTTAGATCACATCTATTGAAGCACGACATGCCGAGGAATACATGACCTTACATACATGTATGTACTTTTCTGTATACGTTTTCAGTTTGTCCAAATATTTATAAATCTTTCACATGCATGTTTATTTCCGTGATTTGCTTTATGTTATTTTATTAAAATCATTTGAACCATTTTAAACCAGTGTTGTGTCTTTGTGTAGCGTTTGAAGCAAGAGTAAGTGACGTTAAAGGTGGATTATTTTTCCGAACACTTTCTTCTTGTTTCTCTCCGCCCATCCTCCGTTGACTTCCTTTGCGAAGTTATTTTACGTTACTTTTTTAAAAAATATATTTTTACGAAGTTTTTTTTCCATATATTATATAGGTAGGTGACGCTTACTTAGGTATTCTTTTTAATATTTCAACATTGGCAAAGAAGAAAATGTCCTGAGGCTCATCAATTACTTCTCCATCTGTTGCTATACGTGAAAATGTATGCACAGCGAAATGAATATGGGAACATTTCAAATAATTTTAAATATAATAACCAAATGCAAGAAGCTATAGCGCAATAAGTTTGGAATTAAAATTGTGTGAGACTTAATAGAGTTGTGGATGTAGAGATCAGTAATGTGATTTATCCAATGTTAACCCTTTTATCCATTGGATTTTTTTCTTCATATCCCACTGCTGTGACGTCACAATAGGTTTTGCATGAGAGTGATGAAGTAAAATGCAGTGAATTCCTATAACAGTGTAAAATATTGATAGTGATGTATAAAACATGGGATAAAAAGAATCTCCCATAATTTGTAATTAGATTTGATTTTTATCCAACTACAAATCATGGTATATCCCATATTTAGACCTTGGATAAGGTTATCGTGCGGCGGTAGACGTAATCTATTTCAAAAAGCATCACATATATATCTATCTAAAAATATATGCAAAAGTCAATCGATAAAGGCATTAGTTTTTTTTTTAAATTTTATTGATGACTTCCTCGTCTTACAGATTTTATCGCAATCATCGTATATACTCTAAAACAATCAGACGTGAATAAATTTTTAAAAATCATTTACTTAATTCGTTTTAAACAATCTTACATTTTTTTTATTTTAATGAATGATGTGGGTATCACGTGACCTGTGTGTACACATCTTTACTCTTTCTTAAGCTTGATACTACATATACTTGTTTTACGTAATATTTGCAATCCTATGGACAATCTACTCGAGTCAAGCAAGTGTGCTACTTCTCTGTACTACGATTTAATGACGATCAATTATCACCATTTTGTCTTCAACACTACGTCGTTGTGGCTTTTTTTTCCCATGGAAAGGCGATACATATTTACAATAGCATCTCCAATTCTTCGCGTCTTTGGGGTAGAAGGTGAGGGTTTGCTGTCGACAAAGGCCTTCATTCACTCTCTTTATGATCCAAAAATCCGTTCATTGCAT
Source organism: Saccostrea echinata (assembly GCF_033153115.1). Taxonomy (NCBI): domain Eukaryota; kingdom Metazoa; phylum Mollusca; class Bivalvia; order Ostreida; family Ostreidae; genus Saccostrea; species Saccostrea echinata. The sequence continues at coordinate 11,306,326 of NW_026889774.1, forward strand.
AAATAACAAAAATCTACATCGTAACTTCGAACTAACGCGTTTTATGCCTTGCTCTTTGAACCTGGTGTTCATGCTCTTTTTGTAACCAAGTGAGGAATGGTCATTTGTAGTCGTAACGATCTTCCAATCCGTACGCATCAGCTGGTAAACTTTCTTTTCCGTTCTCCCCTTTGTTACTGTTATTCTTTTCCATCGAGTTGTCCATATCTGCCTCATGATGTTCATAGAAATCATACGATATCATGGCGATCACAATTACATTCTTCAAAGAGAAAATGGAGACGCCATGATTTAGTCCATGCCATAAAATCATTCTCATGACCAGGAGAGGAAGGTTGACAATGTAAGCCAGGATAATCTTATGTACCATAATCAAACGTCGAGGTAACTTGGCGTATCCGAATTTGGTATGCGACAGGGTAAGAAGTGGTACGGTTGGTAAGACAAAATTTAGACAGGCTACAGCCACTATGGCTTCTACGAGACCTGGTGGAAAATCTTCACGATCTTCTTTGATAAACAGCGGTTCCATGCTATCCACACAATCCAAGATATCAAAAATAACAGTTCCTGATAGTTCTTCGATGTATGCTCTCCTCTCCGATCCCGGCTTGGCGTCATGGAGTGAAGAAAGATGTAGCAGGAATATTACTCCGGCTAAGGCCAAAGCAGTTTTCAGTGTGTTTGGACCAAAAAAATCATTTTCATCGAGATCGTCTGCGAAATCAATGAAAATGATACCCGACTTAGTCGCCACAATCACCGAATATAGAAACCAAGAAGCTAGACCCATCCAAATACCCATTTTTTCCATCTTTGTGTCAGTATTTGAACTCTTGAGACGATTATATGACAAAATAAATGACGCAACAAATAGGCAAAGAGTTATGACGTCAGCTGCGAGGAAGCCCAACCATGTAGTGTCTTTATGTTCCACCAGATAATAATCAACAATACTGAAATGGAGGATAATAACCAAAACACAAATCAAGCGAACAGGCAAGTGTTTCAATACACGACAGCACTTGATGAAGCAGTTCGCCATGTTTTCCTCTAAAGCGCCTCACTTCTTCACCTATAAGAGAATATTAATTCACATCAGCTTTTAAAGCTTAATAGAATACTCGTAATCAAATCTACATTACGAAACCACCTGAAAATAAATGGAAAATGTCAATAAATTCACACTTTAGAAATATTGATTGCACAGTAATCCATCCCCTGAACTGTTTAAAATGTTTACCTTCTAAACAAGAATACCCGAAAACCATTTAATTAATCAACGATGGACAAGATCTCCTCATAAGTAGGTCAATACCAATTAATATCTACAAATGAATCTAATTAAGAGACCGCAAGTACGAAGTTCTATGAGAAAGGCTGGCTGATTACATTAGACAACGAACACCCATTCTGAAATTTCAAAACATCTCAGTTCTTGTTTGTCAAACTTCCACCTACGTACACAAGTTTTTTTCGACGTGTGTTATTACCAAACAACAAAAAGAGAAGTTCCATTAACTGACAGCTCTGCAAACATGTACACTGTCCCAGATTATAAGATAAGCGTTCAGTTGACTTATTCTCGTGACTCTGTCATAGCAGTATTTTTAAAAAATTGTCGCTTCAAACTTTCAGTCGCATCTACGATTAATCTACATATATTTGTTTTGCAATTTTCAAGTAAAGAAATCTACAATGATTCATAGCAGAAATTTTGAAGCACGGGGAGAGAGAGAGAGAGAGCGCTTTATAATATGCATGCTTTTACTTATTGATCACGGAAGGAGTTTTTCATGTGTGTTGATTTAATCTCCATTGTTACGTAAATAAAACCATTAGTATTATCAACATGTACAAAGAAGATGAAGTCATATAATTTTTCCTTTCTTGTTAGTTTTGTTGAAACTAAGGATTTTAATTATGAAAACTGCGTTACTCAAACGGTTCGACGTGGAATTGAATTAGAAATCTTTAGAATTCTGGAAACGTATAAAGTTTTACAAGTTCCAACTTACACTCTACCTCTTGAGATTCTATCCATTAGATAACGTGTTGAATAAATATGTATGAAAACGTATTTGACAGTAGGTTAAAATCTGTATATTATAACAAGCATCGTTTATTAAAGTAAAGAGGAAATGACAAAAAATAAAACGTGGGGTAAACCTTATTACGTGTACTACAACTGAATAACCCACTATTCACTTTCCATGCTAAAGGTTTTCAGAACATGGTACATGTATTTATATCCAAATGGGTGTAGGAGCCGTTACAGCTTATTACTATGCGACCCACCGACGGGTTTTTATTTCACATTTACCTGTAGATCCTTACCTTTTAAGATAGATATTTCCCAACGCTTCACAAGTATTTTTGCACTAACAAGTTTGCGAAAAAATTGATCTTTAAATGCCGACCAAACGTTACGTCGACTCAGGAGTTGCAGATTATTTGTTCTCGTGTCGAAAGTCGAGTTATTATTATGGTTTGTTACACAATATTTACACGGTCTAATAATTATGAGGTTAAAGGTCATTAAGGAAGAAAGCCCTTCCAGGTAGTTTACTGAACGGTGAATTCTACGTACAGGACTCAAAACTAACCTATAGGTATACCTCTTTTAAAAGGGCAAACATTTTATATCCAAGTTGTGAAAATAACAACTGCACGGTAAAAATTTACCAAGACCACTAACATTTTGATTTCATTTAATTTAAACGTATTAAGTCGAATAAATTCAGTAAGGATTTTGGGAAACGGACAAAGCCTATATATTTTCTTTGTACATGTTTATTAATAGGTCAAAACAAAGAGTTATTTATTTTTACATGTTAATAAAACATACAAACATGCATACATACATACATTATATATATATATATATATATATATATATATATATATATATATATATATATATATAATTATATATATATATATATATATATATATATATATATATATATATATATATATATATATATATATATAGATATATATTTAAAATAAAGACGAAAATTACGAAAAACCTCAGTAAAGCTTTAGAGATAGAATGAAAGGCCTAAAGCTGAAAGTTAGATAATCCCGCAAAGCCACGCCTTTTAGTGATTTCTTTTTTACTTTTACATCCATTAAAACCAAGTAAAAACATAGATATATTGTCATTGAGAGCATATTTACATGTTTATACTGTACTACAATGTATATATATGTACTACAAGGAGACAGGATTTTTTTAATTTTTCACTCGTGCTTCGCACTCGTGAAAATATAAAAAAATCCTGTCCCACTCGTGAAATAAATTCCATATTCATCTACAAAACATTGAATATCCTCTATGTATTTCAAAAGTGAGTCTAAGGGAGATGAATCATTTGATACGAATATTTAATATAAATTTCACATTAGGTTACTCATGTGATGTGACACAATTGTTCCGTAAAATATACAAATTTAACTCATTTTTGTCAATTTTCTGATATCTTAATCTTATTTCAAATTCTATAGAGAGTGTTAAAAATGACGCCGGTGTAACTACGAAAAGTGACCCCCGTAGAATATTGACCGGGGATCATTTTTCGTTGTAGAAATCTGACCCCCCTGACACCGTAGAATAATGACCCTGTCATTTTTTGATAAAACATGGTTTTGTAAAGAAATTTTTTGTTAAACAAATACATAGGGGTCATTAAAATCACAAAGTCAAGTATTATTTGAAGTGTTTATTTCTAAAAGCTTTAAAGTTTAAATAACAAAATTAAAAGGTATTACTATACTTTACATAAATAATACAATGTGGTTTATCCCATTTAAAGGAAAACATAACAAGGCTATTATGATGTTCTTTGACTATTAGAACAAGAATACGCGCTTTCTTTGATTTGTTTTATCACATTTAAGGTTTTCCATCCCTAATAGGACCAAATTCTCTATCCTTAAATGTTCATCATGTACATAATACTTTGATATTAATTTAATTAAAGCATTTTATAGTACAAAAGGATTTACCGAAAGAAAGTTTCAAAAATGAAATTTACTAAGCAGTAATTAATTAACAAAAATTGCTTTGAAGTCTATGGAGACAAGAGAGTTTTTAAAAATTCAAATAATAATATCAATAAATATTGTGGTAGAAAGATGCATTAAACATTAGATATAGAATGACAATTGAAAATGGTACTTTTATCAGATAATTTTTTAAGATTAATCCTTCCATGCTTATAGTAATAAATGGGAATTATGTCTAAATATACTGAGTATTCAACACCGACACATCTGATATGTATTCAATTTCATTGAATCTTTTGCTATTAAGGATGGAATACCTTAATGACAATAACTTAAAAATTTTCAGTTTCCACAGTTTAAATTATCTAAATGTGCAATGAATCAAAATAAAGTCTTCTTTCTTCTTCATAAGTTATAAAAAAGATTAACGTTTTAAAACTCTTCCCAATTAGTTTTAAAAATAGCGATTGTTAAAAAAAATTGATCTCATACTCATCTTTTAATTTCTATGAATGAAGTCTTAAACTTCTTCTCATAAAAATATACTGAAGATTAAATATGTGAAATATATAAATCCAGATTAAATATGTGAAATATACAAATCTTAAAAATATCACACAGGACTGAATCAATATGCCTCTGACCTTCGATATCAGGGACACAAAACGTGATTAGCTCAAAACCTTTACCAGTGTCTTTTGTTGTTTGCTAGTGTCAACAAAGCTTTCACAAAATGAGGCTTTTTACAAAGAAAGAGGTGTTTAACACCAGTCTATACACGGTAATATCATCTTCTATCAATCTCCCTCCCTTTCCCCACTACTTCCCCACACCTCTCTCTCCCACTCTCCCCCAATTTCTCTCCCTTCCGACTTCCTCTCTCTCCTCACTGTCTCTCCACTCTCCCCCTCCCCACTCTCTCTCACCACTCTTTCTCTCTCCCACCCTCTCTCTCTCCCTCCCCACTCTCTTTCCCCTCTCTCCCTCCCCTCTCTCTGTCCCCTCACTCTCCCCCCGCTCTCTCTCTACCCACTCCACTCCCTGCCCCCACCCTCTCTTTCTCCCCACTCTATCTCTCTCTCCACTCTCTCTCTCTCTTCCCCCACTATCTCCCTCTCTCTTTATTTTTTTTTTTTGACCGTCTGACTCATTTATTATTAGGCCTTGTGAAAAAAAATATTATATATGCACAATACATAGATGTTTCAAAGTTATTTACAATTAAATTAATGAAAAAAATACTTATTCCAGAAGAAAGACAAAATTCTTACTGTTAACAGAAAAGAAATTATAAAATTTTTATTCTTGATCTTTTTACTTTAAACTGGATTTGGCAAATTTGTTTATTTTTGCAAAAAAATGAATGTAATTTAAAATTATAAGGGCGATAACTTCAAACAACAGAAAATACTGCTTCCCTGTTCACAATTTGTTCATTGCGTTATATGTTTGCGCATTTAATTTTATATGCTTGGAAACCAATATTTATATGCATACTAACATGCAAGGAACATACGTCAGCTTGAAATCTAAGTTAGATATTATTTGTTGTACCGTTATGAAAAATAGATGCCCTAAATTATCCACATACAAAGAGGAGGTTTATAAATATCCTTTATTTCATCTAGTATGTAATAAGGGTTTGACATTCACTATCCCTGTCCCTTGTAAGCTTTCAGTTTACTATATTTTCATAATTTTTATCTTGTTCAGACATTACTCTGCTAACCATAGATTTCAACATGTACTAAACGGTTTTGAATGGACGGTGTTAAATGATTAACCGTTGGGCTATCAACGTAATTTGAGTAAATGTTCACCTTATTACAGGTCCCAGCAAAGCCTCTGGGAAAATTAAAATCATTCACTTAAGTAATAGAGCAATTCAATCAAAAAAAGAGTCAAGCAAATTGTGGGCTTAAAAATTGTACCAAAGTTGCCTCTGTCGCGCATAGGAAACCTCCTCAATCTACATGTACTGTACATAACATTTTTGAGATAAAGTTTATAAATTGTAAAACACTTGAAGTAAGCATTTAATTCTAAGTCTGAAGGAAGAATTAAAGAAGGAATGCCACACCAATTTTTTTTTTTATAGATCTTTAAGACATCCCCTTTAAACTATGGTTTCAGCATTAAAAGGCCGACATTAGCTCTCAATTATTTTATAAGATTTTTTTCCTAATTTTTCATAGAAAATGCAAAAAAGTATTTATTTGCAAATAAGATGTTTTATAGTTAAAAATTTGCTATTAATAAATGCAGAAAATGAATATCTAATAAAATATGTACACAAAAGCAAGCTGGACATTTTAATTTTTTTACTAAAAAAATATTTATGGAAATAAAACACAGTATTTGCGAATATTTTCGAAACCTATGAATAATATATTCAAAAAAAGAAAACAAGTCACAGTTACAATGAATATGCTAGACAATCATATTTTATGAGGAAATTAAAATGAAAATACCAAATTTTAGAAAAATTATTATTTTTAATTTTGGCCAATCCCAATCGATAACATTTTCACAAGAATACTAGTTTGTTTAGGGGTTTTACGGATTAAAAGGTAAATGAACTTGACAATCAAATAGATTTCTTAGAGGTAAATACATAAAGAGGACGATAATAATTACTTTATTTATTTTGTGTTAATTTTGATCGGGATCAGTTTCATTTTGATCGGGATTGATCCAAATACAGCTATATTAAAATGATTATTTTCCCTTAATTTAGCAATTTCATTTCAATTTCTTTTTAAAATATGATTGACTAACATGTTCTCCCTAGTTGTGACTAGTTTTATAAAGATTTTATCCATAGGTACAAAAATATTTACAAATTTTGTATTTTATATTCATAAATAATATTTAATCTAAAAAATTAAAATGTCTATCCAACCTCTCTTTACACATTTTATTAGACATTCATATTATACATTTATTAATAGCAAATTTTAAACCATAAAGCATCTTTGATTTGAACGTATTTTATTGTCTATTAACTTTACAAATGGGATTGGGCAAAAGTTCTAAAAAAAAATTAATACGCCCTTTCCCTACAAATAAATTATACCAAACATATTTACATATATGGGTTTCAGCTTAAAATAAATAAATACAGAAAAGCATAATAATCAGAGAAACAATATTCAATTTGATACATTTCTTAAATAATACACAAGCTGTATAGAATTCGTAAAAAGTAATAATTGTATCAACCAAAACAACCTGACTTTTTAGTAAATGTTTGTACAATGGAAAATAGGTATTCATTTCCAACATCGTTTAACGTTTCACCTCCCCACAGTAAAGTGTGAGTATCAACTGTACGTAATTTTCCCATTCGCAGAAATGAGTCAAAAAATTCTTTTCTGGCCTCTGTATATTTTTTGCATGAAAAAAAAATAATGATGAGTATCCTCCACTCTTCCACAAGAACACAGGGGACTCAAAATTACATTACATCGAAAAAGATCGCTATTAAGCACACAGTTGTGTCGAAGCCTTGTATGTAATATATTTAAGCGTCGAATAAGAAAGAGGGTGGCATAGGTTTATTGTAAGAAATGGACTTTTTAAAAAAAGACAATGAGGAAGAATTTCTTACAGTAAGAGGTAATGAGTTCAATTCGTCAATAACAAGGGGGATGAAAGTTGACTTATATGTTTGCAATCTGCATTCAGGTATGCTATAGTTATACGAATTTCTCGTACTGTAACTTGATGAATTACAACGCAAATTTTAGATTATATCAGTTAGATATTCCAGAACTTGGTTATTGTATTCTAATTGGGGTCTAAGAAAGGTTGTGTACATGAGTGAAAGAGTTTTCCTATTTACAACAAATTTGATTTTTCTTATAAGCATCTTTGCAAATAAAACATTTTTTTTTTCATTTTCTCAGAAAAAATACCCCAAAATCGTATTAAATAATTAAGAGTTAATATCAGTTTTTAATGCTGCAACCATAGTTTAAAAGGGATGTCTTAAAGATCTATTAAATAAAATTTTGGTGTGGCATTCCTCCTTAAATTACAAAAAGGACTGGGGAAGGAGGTAGAAAACATGTTAGAAATTTTATAACTGCAGTGCATGATTTGGAGACAAGCCAAGGCCATCTTTAAAAAAATGTTTGTTAACCTTCTCCCAACCGACTGGCTAAAATGGCCCGACTCAATATTTTTTACCTCCAGAAAACAAAATATTTTTTTCTTTTCTAACCCGTCCACATGTATGTTGTACGAAAGCCCATTGAGCTCATTTTCGTAGGTTAAAAAAAAATATATTTTTCGCGTTATAACGCGAAACTTTCGCGAATAAACGCGTAACTTTCGCATTATAACTTTTCGCGAATAGTCTTTCGTTTTTCATTGTAACGAATAAACTAGATCATTAAAGTAAAAGAAAATGGAAACTTATGCAAATATATCTGTTTTACAGGGAAAGTTTCGCGTTAAAACGCGAAAGTTACGCGTTTATTCGCGCTTATTCGCGAAAAATTCGCGTTATAACGCGAAAGTTACGCGTTTATTCGCGAAATAAATGTATATTTTTTACCTACGAAAATAAGCTCAATGGGCTTTTAAAGTCTTGAGTAACATTTGTTGGTATATGTATTTATGCTAGAAATATTACTGAAAGTTATAATAACAAATTATAACTTTTGCCTAGTTTAAAATATCTAGTAATATCTTTCGGTGTTTCTTTTTACCCTAGGAAAAGTACCTATGTGTGGGAATTTTTAATTGTGTCTTATGTAAATCATTTTAATGGCTAATGTTAGATCTGTAAAAACATTCGTGGTGGGGGGGGGGGGGGGGGGCGTAACCACTAAATTTTCAACATATACTATATACAGTAGTTCTACCTTCAATAAAGACGCTTGTGACTTTTTTTTTTATTAATTGTCAAGGGAATTATGTTGGGTTGTGCGCCCCCCCCCCCTCTGAAATTGCTTTTCCTTGCCTGAAATCAACTGTTTTTACATAGAGTAAAGTAAAGGCCTTCATGATTTTTTATTAGTATTTATGTTTCCTCATGCTGCACAAACTCACCGCAGCTCTGTTTTTGCTGAGTTATAATCAATGAAATCAACACCATGTTGAGATGAAATATGTCATTTATTAAAAATGACGAAAATAAGAAATATATATACATAAACATGATAGGGGATCAGACCAAAAGGTATTCACACAATACATGTCAATATGCTGATCCCCTAAATTTACAGATAAACAATATTTGCAAAAAATATAAAAAACAGTAAGTATACAGCAAAAAGATGGCACATCAAAAATAAATATGCCAGTAAAATTAAAATATATAAATGCAAAATAAGGTAGGAAAGACTGGGGTGGTGGTGGGTGTGCCAAATTTTTTGTTGTTATCAGTAGCATAGATGAGGCGAGAATGACCCAACGCTGACTGGTCAGCTACCGACAGCATCAAAACACGTGACCATGATGGTCATTTCTGATTGGCTATTAGCTTACATAGGGGTAAGGTTTGACCATGGAAAATTTTGGAGTTGTGTAACAAGTAGCCGAAACTGAAGAAATGGGGAAAATTGCATAACGTGCACCTGACACCTGCAAGGCATGGGAGAATTCAAGCCAATGAAGAAAAATCAAAATATTGAGATTTAAAACAATACAAAATACAATATTTACTTACTTACATTTAAACAAAAGTAAACTAAACAGCATTCAACACATAAATGAAATTATTTACATAATTGTTGTTTTATGTTTCCTCATGCTGCACAAACTCACCGCAGCTCTGTTTTTGCTGAGTTATAATCAATGAAATCAACACCATGTTGAGATGAAATATGTCATTTATTAAAAATGACGAAAATAAGAAATATATATACATAAACATGATAGGGGATCAGACCAAAAGGTATTCACAAAAGTAAAGGCCTTCATGATTTTTTATTAGTATTTCTGATATAAATGCATATACCAACAAATATAACCCAATATCCTACTAAAAGCCCCCCCCCTTCCCCCCATTTTTCTGACGTTTATACGGTAAGCCTTCAATACCCCCCCCCCCCCGTCAAAAAATCTATTGATTTATGTGCCAGCAAGGAAATGTGGGAATTAGATGTATTGTATTTAAGAGAGAATACTCTTTCCTCCTATTTATTCCTTCCTTGCCTTCACTGTTTAAAAATTCCTGAATCCGCCAATTTATATTATTATTGTAATGTATCACAGGGTTTATTCAATTAAGCATGCGTATTAAAGATATTAAAGATAATAAAACAGGCAATATCATCTATGCGCAGTAGCAGTTGGCAGTAAGCAGTTGGCTGTCGTATATGGAATTCCATACTATGGGAAACCCTTTGGGGGGGGGGGGGGGACTACTAAACAGAGAACCCAAGAGAACTTTAAAGAATCTCAGAGAACCCTAATGATTTTTAATTATTTGTTATCTGTAAATGAAATATTAATGTTTTAAATAACCAATATATTACACAAAAACAAATTTAAATTTGAAAAAAGAATATTTTGCCACGTTTTATACCTAATTTCAACGGAATACAATCCATGATGACTTTATCATCTACCTTTTGTGATAAAAGTAATAAGAAATTAATTTTATGTTTTACTTAAGACATAAACAACGTTATTCAGTGAACATGGCGTTATGATTGAACAGCAATTGCTCTGCTGGCATATTCCATGAAGCGCTTGCGCACATGGAAAATATGCCAGCAGAGCTATTGCTATTCATAAGTCATGTTCACTGAATAATCGTTGTTTATTACATATACAAATGTATTTGCATTTTGTGATGTCAAGAATATTGAGGAAATCCTGGCTTACATAAGAGCACGGCTGCTTGTCTCCAGCGAAGAAAAACATGACAACTAAATAAGTAGACCTGATTAATCCACCTTTTCTCCAATAAATCACAAATAATATATGTGGTTTTTGTTTCTAAACTACAGTTATCTGGATACAAACCGCATCGTTTTCAAATTCTCGTTATTTTTGTTTTGATGCAGTTGTGACCCTCTAACACTACAGCATGTTTCTATGTTGATTTTAACTTGAGGATGTTTTTACTATGTTTTTTTTTTAAGTTTTAAAATTCATTTGAAGAGCTAAAATCGTTATTGAAATAGATATACTATATTACAGAAACATCGCTTTGTCTGAACGTAAAACACCCTAGCGTGAAGAGTTGTCGTTCTTTGCATAAATATGCGTGAATATGAAGAGAAAAATTCAAGATATAGAAGTTATTTTCAATTTGTAAATGGTTTTTGTATACAATTAAATACATTGACCAAAATTTACTTTTAAAAAATATAAATCATCAATTTTAATAATTTTGAATTTCTTTTTTATTCTGGAGGATTTTTTTAAAAACTAAGATTTATTCCTTTTGCACAACATTTCATACATATTCGAGGGCTGTTCAGTAAATTATGTCCTGAACTCTATGACATACAACATAGAAATCATATGACATTAACCTTGGCTTTCTCTCATTATAAACTGATAACCGTTTATGTGACCACCTTTCATCATATGGTTTCATTATGAGAAGATGGAAAACAAGGGCTATTAGAGACCAGACACTGCATTAAAAATGAATGGGAAAGAATCAGTAAAAAAGAGTGATGTTAGAAGCTTCATTAAAGCTGCTGTAAAACTTGGTAAGAATCCCAAAGAAAAATTCACTGAAATATGGAATGTTTACAACAACCAATGTATGTCTTATAAGTAATATATAGAGTACCTTTTAACTCGTGTATCTTCAGATATCAGACGAGGGGGCTTGTCCCCCGAGTCTGATATCTGAAGATGCACGAGTTAAAAGGTACTCTATATGTTTTGTATCATTGTTCTCAGGTATTGAGCTACCCATGATCTATCAAATTCACGTTAATAGCACTTAATTCAACTACATGATCTATCAAAATTTCATCATATCATTTTATATAACCAATGAAAAAAGAGCACTTGATTCGAAAAGTAAAGCGCGCTGTATTTCTTGAACTTTCTACCTCGTCCATTCATATTCTGAACGCCATGGACGAAGGTTGTGATTTTATGCTTTCGCAATTCTTATAGATACGGAAACCGAAATTATGAAGGAAAATTCCTTAGACCAGTTAGGAAACCAGATGCAGGTTGAAGATTCTTTGGGAAGTATGACGCTTGATCTACCGGAACTAAAAATTGAACCTTTTATGGATTTCGATATAGGATATATTTTAGACACGATGGAGACTGAGTTGAGTGCGCTAATTTCACCAGTCCTGAGGTCGACACGAAGACGAAAAATGAAAGGTTTGCACAAGTGTCCGATTATGAATTCAGCGTTTGATAGACTCTCAAAAAATATCCTCGTAACGTTCAAGCTAAGGAGTGGCGTGCGGCACGGGAAAATATCCACTTTTGACCGAGATGAACAGCGACTCTCTAAATTACTGGATGCAGCGATTTGTGTTGGAATTAAAAACAAGGAATATCCACCTCGCTCCCTGTACTACATTGAGTGTGGTTTGTTACGCTTCAAAGGATGACTGCACTTAACGCCGGTTTTTGGGTCTTTTTCGGTTGCTTCTGTTGCTTTTATATCTAAACCTTAATTCACTTTTGTATATTTATGAAAGAATCCTGTCAATTTGGAACCAAATTTAAATCTTAAAATGATTTTAGACTGTGAAACAATAAAATGATTCAATGTTTTTTGTCCTTACTGCTTTCCAAATATAGAGAATTTACACTTACCTGCCCTTGATTGAACATTAGATATGCATGAGAGGTGGAGCTAACATTGTAAGAATGGGTCTAAAATTAGACTAGATAAATAACAATGACATGTTTGAAATAAGGAATGTGATCACTCTTTCCCATCTCCATCTCCATTCTATATGGCACAAATACACTACTGTCAAAGGTTTCAAAGCGAAATTAACAATATGATCACGTCCATGTAATTAAAGCAGATTTTTTATCAATGCCAGATGACTTAACGTGTTCGAACACAATGTCCTAGTTAGCACAAAACATGCTACCTTACAAGTCACGTGACGGAATTTAGTATTCACAGAGTTACCTGAGGTAGGAAATCACGTGGTGAATTATAATATTCAACATGTCACAACCCTTGGTTACAACACAGAGAGCGAATGTAAGAAGAAGCAGTTTTTTTCTCTTTTTAACCATGAGCGCATGTTTGTCTATTAATCTCCTTTTGAAACATTATTATTTATGCAAATATACAACTACTGTTAAACGTAGAACAATAGACAAACATGCGCTGACTATGTATGAAGTCAGTAAAAAAGTGGGCGTCCTCATTATCGAACGGAGATTCAAGAAATTGTGATGACCCCTGCCTTTGAAAACAGATTCGAACTTCGTAAATACACACTTTTATTAAACGTAATTACATAAAGTTGTAGATTGGATGTTGACCATTCTTGCAATGAAAAGAAAAATGCTTGTTTTGAAAGTTTATTTTGTCGCAAATTTCGCATATCCTTAAGTGCAGTCATCCTTTATGAGAGACGAAAACATTCATTTATAAAAATGTGCTTGTGTGAATTTCGTTACGGATTAAAAAAAAAAAATTGACGTGCAAAATTTAGAATTTTTTATGTAGACCTAAGGAAAGGTATACCTTCACTATGTTTATAGTTATGTGCTTGTATTTTGCTCATAAAGTCAGCTACTTTGTTTATATTCAATGTAAGGTCAAGGGTCATTGGAATTGTTGCATCATTACCCTGGTGTGTTCTATCTTGATAGAGCATGGTTGTTAGAGCACAGTTAGTCATGGTGTATCAAAAATAAAAACACAGTGGATATCAAAGGAAAAACACCGCAGCAATGATACAAAGATGATTACCGTCCTTGGCGACTAGGACTTACAAAAATCGATGTAATGTTTGCCAAAATTCGATAAATTATCACTGACGATGTTTGATTGATTTTAAAACGCATTGCAAATTTGGTAGGCATATTTTTTTTTTGGGGGGGGGGGGAGGGGTATTTCACTCTTTTAAAGAAACATTTGCCACTGAAAAAGCTGAGTACTCAATGGTTACCCTATGTTTTGACAAATGAGTGAAAAACGGCAGCGTGTAAGAATATCCAAACAATTTATTTTAAAAAAATCAAAAATTGTAGTTATCCACGTTTGTCTGAAATTCTAACAGAAAATGAAACCTGAATCCATTGCTTTGATCCCCAATGAAAAATTTACACAAAAATGCACTTGACCAAAAAAGCAAAGGTCTTGAAAGAGCAAAGAATTGCCAGAGCACAAGGAACGTTTTATATGCCATTTTTAGTCAATAGTAGTGGTCTTGTTGTTCAGATTCTTATTCGATAAGGCCCTTCAGTTTATGGACGAGTCTGAAAACCACAATTGTTGCAAAAAATTCAAATCGTTTATAAGAGGACGGAACCAGAATGTAACATATATGTTGTTTCCATTAAAGGAGAGTTTTTAAGGGAAATCATTAGGACAAATTCATTGAAAAGTATCTTTGGTTTCTTTCAATACACCGAGGACATAATTTATTGAACAGCCCTCGTAAAAGCAGGTAAAATTCCTGGGAAAGATGGTTTCACAGTCATGAAAAAAACTCTGGATTTTTCTATCAACAATTTTGATCTATCTCTACTTACAGGATCCTTCTCTGTTGTCGGGGTCAGCAACAACTTCCTGATTCTCTGGCATTCAGCTGAAGACCATGGCTGCCTATAACAGATTTCATCATCAACAAATACTTTGTTACACGGTAAACACAAGAGGTGCATTCACGGCATCCAGTGAAGCAGAAGGTTGCGGTCCGATAGCTATTTCTTCGTATCTTCTTTCTACAATAACAAAATATGGATAGAGATGACAATTTATAATTTGCATAATTCATCAAAACTTTTCAGGTGAAATTATAAAATGACCTTACTGGATAACGGATAAAGTCAGATCACTGCAGTTCCAAATATTATTCTCAAGACGAAACACTGAAAGAATGAACAAGCGGACCTTGTTTAACATTACACATGTATAATGTTATTACTGGTCTTGGTTTGTATTTATCTTACTGATGAGAACGGCCATGCTAACTATTTTTGCAAGGCGTTTGCGAGTAGTCTGTGTGCATATTCTAAATGATTGATGAAGACATGACCAAATCGACAGCTGCAGACAGATGTATTCGATCTTTTTCAGGCAAATAGTGGGGGGGGGGGGGGGGGGTTATAGGCTGCCCCTCGACTTTTTCCGTTCTCTGTTTTGCAGCTAATTTAGTATGAAAATGTTTATTGAAAGTCCATTTACGACCCCCACCCCCATCCTCTCTTTTTGTTGTAGAATGGTTAAATCCTCCCACGGTAAACAGGAAAAGGAAATGAAGTGCAGAAAAAATTGGCAGGAGGGGGGGGGGGATCTGTAAGGTCCTGGTGGGTCAAGGCGAAGCCTTGATTGGGGCACAGGGCCCATTTAGCTCCCAGAAGCTCGATCCTGTGTTTACCAAATATTTCCTTTAATCTTTATATATATCATATATCGCATTTCCTTCGAAATTTATTGATTCAAAAAAAATCTTCTGGCTTTTTTTTTAAAGGAAAATACAGACATAAAATAAATTAATTTCTCTGTGAAAACTTTATACCTCCAAAGGGACTAAAATTGTATGTAAAGTTGAGGCTGAATATTATATGAATACATTCATATACATGTGCATGTAGTTCAATCGTGATGATTCCAGTATATTAAACGTCATTGAACAAAAAATAATTCTGATTTTATATCATTTATATGTCTTTTGTATATAACATTGTATTTCACAAAGATATTTATGAATTATATGGATGGATGTTCAGACCATATTCAGTCAGTTTTATCTATTTTCTACTTTTATCTTTCTCTTTTCTCGTTATATTATTTTCTTTGATTGAAAGAGAAACGATTGAAGTTTTGAAATAAAATTCACGAAGTTCTATAAATCATAATTTCGGTGAAAATATTGATTGTAAGTAACGATAGATGTAGATGCTGTAATTTGAAAGTTTAAATTTATTTATTGTCTTTAAACGCCATTATAATAAGTATCTGTTGTCCCTGTAATTATTGTTTTATACAGGTTCAGATTGTATATAAGTATTAATGAAGTGCAGATGTATAGCTTTCTTAATTCAAGAAAACTACTTGTATATATGTTTTTAGATAAACTCTGATAAATTATGCAAATTCAATTAAATGTTATTTATAAGAGTTATTTCCCTTTTTACGCATTGAATCATTCAGAGAAGTGGTTGGGATTGGGCAGCTTTAGTCCTCTCCCTACTTTGTCAAGGTCGGGGTGAATACATATAGTTTTGATATTCAATAAACCAAGCAAAAAGTAGAAAAAGTAATAAAACGTCTTAAATATCACGGTTACACAAACTTTTTAAATAGTTAAATGACAACAGAAACTTTCTTCGAATTCCGACAATATTTTTTTTATATCTGGAAAAAAATATGTGGATTTAATTAGACTGTAAGTTCAATCAATCCTAAAACAATCTTCTTACCTTTTTAATTTCAATTTTTCAATTTTGCTTACTTTTCTTTACCTTTCTTTAAATTTCAAATACCTATTTACTTACAGAAGTCTAGTTCTAAGACAATTTAAACATTTGTCATTTTTAAAGAAATTCATGAAATTATTTGACTTACCAATAAAGCGTAAGTTTTATCAACTTTGTTTCGGACATAGATATCTGATATATAACTTCAACTTTACAGCAAACTTCCTCATGCTATATATTAAAAATATTAATTAGAATATTATTCATTCAATTAAGAACCCAATAAAAAAAATTAATTTCAATATAAATTAATTGAACTTGAATATATGTACTTGTTCATAACATTTAAAAACTATTGGACACAATGAAATGGTTAATTTAAGAAAGTCATATCTGTTGTCTCAAGACTCCACGAGAATATTAACAAGAAATTTTTTTTTTTATTGATGAAAAAGAAGATAAAGGATTAAGATTTTTCAAACTTTTATAATAATCATAAAAAATCATAAAAGCATGTTTCAGATGACGTATACTCAGAAATATTTTCTGATGGAGCTACTTCACCCAAAGTGGATAACAGAACAAACGTCATAATAACTCTGACGTCACTATAAAGCTAATCAATAATACTTCTAGCGTGAATAGCAGAGAAGATCTCCAGTTTGGTAAGTGATCTCTAAAGTTTGTTTGTTTTTTTTTTTTTTGGTTTTTTTGTTTTGTTTTTGTTTTTGTTTTTTTTTTGGGGGGGGGGGTTTGGGGGGGTGTACATGGGGTTAATAATATTTAATCACCCAAGTTGATCACTCATAGTTTGCTTTTTTGTTTCCGTGCGGTACAAAACTAGTGTCTACATGTACATGTCAAAATAAGCAAAGCTATTCAGTCTTGAAAACATTTTAATTGCAGAATACAATTTACAAACATGAAAACATTTTCCCTTTTCGTTTCTGTACATTTATTAGAAGTTGAATACATGTACTTGCATTGGTAAAAAAAATATACCTCCGATATATTATGTTTCCTAAGAATATGTTTGTAAATTTTACACGTCATAAACAGACAAACGTCACAATACATGTAGTTTAAGGAGGCTGGGGGGTCAACAAATTAACCACAAAGTAACCACCAGATTTAACTTAATTTTTTAGAGATGATATCTTAAGCTGTCAACTATCATTTGGCAAAGAAAAATTTCAAAAATTTTAGTTTTAAAATTTGATCATTTTCTATATCTTCATATGGAGCTCTTCTTCTAAAGGAGATCAATGTACTGTGGAATCCTCATTGTTCGTGGGGGATCAATGTTCGTGGATTTCATGGGGCACCCTTACCCACGAATTTATTTCCCCACGAACAATTTTTTTGTCAACGTACTGATTAATTAAATCTACCAAATAAACGAGCTGCCCACGAAATTACATCCCCACGAACCAATAAAATTTTGCTTGCCCACGAACATTGACCCCCACGAATTTAAATGATTCCACAGTAGTCTAAAAATGGCCACAACCCCCAGCCTCTTTAATACTAAGTTTACCGGCATTGTGAAGAGGAATGCAGAAATTGGTATGTAAAGTTTTGTTTTCATTTATGCTGAGAAATTTGCTTATAGACACTGTATTGTCCATATATATATATATATATATAATAGGCAGCTGTTTCAAAATAATTGCAGAATAACAACAATGGTAAGATTTATAACATGCTACATGTATTTTAGTTTTTAAGTGAAATATATCTGTGTGTTTCATCCCTAGTACCCCATGAATTGCATCAAGCAGTACAATATTTGATTTACTAATAACTATTTAATTTACAATTTACAAAAACAATAAAAAAAAGTTTGTCTTTTTATTTTTAGTTTTAAAATGTGAGATTCTTTTATAAATCACAATAATTCTAGCAATGACAGCATATCAAGATAAACGTCACAATACTTATGACGTCACAATTACAGTTTGTGATATTGTTACGAAGGCGAACCATTGTGTTTTGTAAGTTCCAACAGCATGTACATTGTATGAAAGGCGGAAATTCTGTGTGTTGCTTTGGTTACTTTATTTTTTAACCCTCTATTTGATTGCAAGGGGAGGGGAGGGGTTTAAAAATACTATTTTTACAAATATTGCCTTTTATACACAAATTAAATCATATTTCGTCTTATTTCAGGAAAAGATGGGACCAAAGTCCCTTAACATGAAACTTGATAAACCTTGGTTGTTTGCGGAGGATCTTGAGATGTGTCAGGTAATTTTTTTTTTCTTGCAATAGAATAGAATAAATTTTTACTCTGGTTAAGAACATACATGTATTGTACTTATTGAAAAAAAATTATCAGACACAAGAATATTAGAATTTTCCTGGTTAGAAAGGGGGGGGGGTAAGAGGAATAGTGGAGGTGGGTGGTAACCTTTATTTCCTGATGTATAGAAAAGAAAGGATAAAGGACAACATAACAGCCTTTCTTTGCCTTAGTTATCGCTTTTTGAATTAAATATATATTTGTCGACCAAGCATCGAGAGTTTCTTTAATCACTTCTGCTGTAGATGATCTTAGAAGATATACTCGACAGAGTTGAACAGGAGTACAACGCCAAGAGGACATTGGATGACTTGATGGCTAGAGCCAAGGTAATAAAAATAAAATGTTAACTGAGAATTACTTTACTTAGTATCTTCTTTATTTCATTTTTATGGGCGTTTGGGTGTAGGGGATGGGGTCTTAAATCACTATATAATTTCAATCATAGTTTAAAGAATAATAGTATGAAATTTAAGGACCCTCTATACACTCATGAAATTTTTTATTTGGACTTTGAGAACGTAGCATGAAGGAGGATATTTTGAAATTAATTCATTCATTTTTTATAGGGCGCGTGCTCTTTTTTTTTTTATCAAGGAAAATTCTTCGAAAACAAAGAAGTACTGAGTAATGAAAAAGAAAAATAATGCTTTTATTTGCTTACTCAGTAGAGAAAATACATGCAAAAAAAGTTTTCAATTACTTTATCTTGGTCTAACATAATGTTTAGAATACTTGAATTTATTTCAAATTATGTCATATAATGCAGATTACAATTTATTCTATTTTATGTCAAATGGTGGACCAGTCTAACTACACGAAAGTACACTAAAATTAGGTTCCTTAAAAGGAAAAATATTCGATTTGTTTAAACATATGATTTATTTAATTATTTTAATATTATTATAAATCTCTCCAATTTGCTTTATAGCAAAGAAATGAAATATTAAAGATCCTAAAAATCGACAAACCTGAGCATGTCATAATTGAAGAAGAAGAAGAAAGGCTGAAGGTAATAACAAAATTAACAAAACAAAATATTTTTCCGTATATTTCTTTATTTAGATTTACATTTAAAAAAAAATAAAAATATTGTTTTTCGTCAATGAAGTAAAGTTCAAAAGAATTAAGTTTTTTTTACTTTCAACATATCAGAATCAATTATATATTATATGAATTTCGTAATGATTTCCTATAATATTGGCTATAAAACAATTATACAATGTATTAGCAATGACAGCATGTCATAAAGTGGGTAAAAGTCACAATACCCCTGACTTTAAAGTTACATTCTTAATTGTAATTATTCCTAAGCTCGAGGTTGTGGAGGGGGGAAAGGGGTTAAAAATTACAAAATAATGAAAGAGCTATATTCATTGATTTTTTTTTTTAAATATACCAATACATATTATTTCATTTTATTTCAGGAGAACATAGAAACCAAACCCCTGAACATGAAACTTGATAAACCATGGTTGTTTGTTGGGGATCTGGAGATTTGTCAGGTAAATAAGTTTTTTCAAAGAAAAAACTCCAAAATTTAAAAACAAGAGTCTTAAAATGTTTTGAAGGGGGATAGTAAAGGGAATCAAAGATAGGAATGTGGAATAGAAGAATGGATTGATTTCCTGTATTTCCATATGTATTGAAAAGATGGGGAACAAAAGTCCTTTTTCTTCCTTAATTATCGAATGCTTTAATTTTTAATTAAATGCATACATGTAGAAGGATGTAAAGAAATGTCTTCAACGCAGTTGATTTTAGAAAAAAAAAATCTAACGATTTAAGATAGTACACAATAGGTAAGCCAAATTTTTCCTCAAATTCAATTTTCTTGAAACTTTGATATTTTGTTGTAGGATACAAAATTTCTTTATATGTAATATGAAATTCAACCACAAATTTTTTGCCCGCATAGTTTGAAATATGGCCAGTCAGACCTATGTAAGAAGATTGTGAAATCAGACATTCGAACTGTGAATGTGGATTATCTAAAAATTACCAATTTATTGCAAACTTGTGTTATGCTGTTTATAAAAGCAACCTTTTTGTTACAAAAATACAGTAAAATATATTGATAACAATATATTTGAGGAAAATATGATGTAAAAATAAAAAATTCAATGCAAAAAAAAATGAAAAAGAATCAGTAGATGATGTCACTATATTTGAGTTTTGACCTCATGACCTTGACTTTTGTTGTACAAAAAGAGTGGCGGTTCCTTGCAAACATTTCCAAAAGGTCTCTACTATAAATGGATCAAAATTTACTTTGCATTTACTAACAGATGGTCATACGGCATGTAGATGGAATAAAGACAATCCAAAATATAGGCTTTCAATTGACCAATACATAGGAATCTCTATTTTTTAATAACATGTCACAGCTTATGGTTTTTCATTCAAAGATCATCAATTATTGACAATATAGTGGTATTATTCTTTTTTTCTGGTGTACTTCAGAAGAAATGAGTTTAAAAAATATTTCATGGGTGTTTTGTACCACCTTATAAAACATTGAAAATTCGTAGTTTGTACATAATGTATACTCACTTATTTTCTTCGGGTCATTCTAAATTATGACTTAACAGTTACATTTTTGTAATAATTTCGAAACTCATGAGAGAGCCATGAACTTGAAACTTGATAATTCTTGCTTGCTTGTTGAGGATCTGGAGATGTGTCAGGTAAATAAATTTATTCACAGAAAAAAAAAAAAAATTAAAACACAAAAGTTTAAAAATATTTCGAGGGAGTATATAATTAATTTATGATGTTTGATGTTTCGAGGGAGTTGTAGATATAATTAATCAAAGGAAATGCTGTATGAAGAAGAATGGATTGATTCCCTGTATTTTCATGTATATTGAAAAGAAAGGTTGTGGGATAAAAGTCCTTTTCTGTGAGATAAAAGTCCTTTTCTGCATTAATTATCGCTTTTTGAATTGAATTAATATTTGTATGAGGAATTTAATGCAAGTAGAGAAATACATGTTGATTTTTTAAAAAAACGAAAAATATAAAATGCCTTACAAGTTCATAGATTGTTTATACTGTAAACTTAAATATTTTCTTAGACCATTCTTTGTATGAAACACATTGGTTTGTTTTGATTTCATTTCATTGTTGAAGAAGTGTTGAGTCGTTATATATTTCAAATTTTACAATGCATGCTGGGCATAAATTTATGAATCTCTTCATGCTGTGAAAACAAGAAAAAATTAACCCCCCCCCCACCCCCATAAAATTACTGATTTAACTTAATGGTGAGTTTATTTGTAGATGATCTTTGAAGACATACTCGACAGAGTTGAACAGGAGCACAAAACAAAGAAAACATCAAATGACTTAATAGTTAGAGCTAAGGTATAACCATCAATGTGTTAGCTGATTTCTTTTTTTACCATCTTATTTATTTAATTTTTTTGTTTTATTGGGTAAAGGGGAAGGGAGTTACTTGTTCAAGTCTCAATCATGTTAGTTTACAGAATAATCAATGAGAATTATGAAGAAAAATATTCGATTTTTCCATCCAAAAGCTGTATGATTTAGTTAATATAAAACACTTAATTCATTATTTTTTTTTCTTGAGCTATCAGATTAACATTCAAAATTAAAAAAAATTGTTTTCAGCCAACCCACACCACTCTGAAAGACGAAAAATCCAGAGAATTGAAATGTAATGACATTATCGAAAAAGAAGAGAAGATGCAGGGAATAATTCATCCAGCTTGCCACATCAAAGCGGAAAACAAAGAAGAATATCAGGTCTTTAATACAGTTTGAAATTTCCTATTCCTGTAGGATTTATACTCCTATCCCTTATATATCCCCGTCCTGTTTAAAATCCTTGTCCCATTTGTAAATGTTTCTAGTCTTTTATAGTCCATATGCTAGTAATTTTATTTATTGAAAATAACTGAAAATTATTTTACTATCTTCTTTATTTTATCTTTATGGGGTGATGAGTGTTAGGGGGTGTTCTTAATGCACTATAGTTTCTTGTTAGTTTACAGAATTATACTATAAAATTTGAAAGGAAAAAATCTTCTTTGGGGGGGGGGGGGCAAATGATTTAGTTAATCTCATTATAAAATTACTCCAATTTGCTTTATAGCAAAGAAATGAACTATTTAAGATCCTAAAGATCAACAAGCCTGAACATGTCATGGTTGAAGAGGAAGACAAAAGGTTACAGGTAAGTACAAAAAATTTAGCAAAACATTATAATTTTTCCATATTTTATTTCCTTAGAATCACATTTAAAAAAAGAAAAATATTTTGTATTCAGACAATAATATAAATCCCAAAAGTTTTGTTTTTTTTTTACTGTCAACATATCAGAATCTTTTATATATTATATGAACACTGTTGTGAAATTTTTACCCACAATTGGCTATAAAACCTTAATATTAGCAAAGACAATATTCATAAACATGATAAACTTCACAATACCTATGACTGAATTTCAGGTAATCAAGGAAGTCGACCCCCTTTACATGAAACTTGATAATTCTTGGTTGTTTGTTAAGGATCTGGAGATGTGTCAGGTAAATAAGTTTATTCACAGAAAAAAAAAACAAAATCAAAACACAAGAATCTCAGAATGTTCCGAGAGAGTTGTAGATATAATAAAATGAAGGAATTGCGGGCTGAAGGAGTATGAATTGATTCCCTTTATTTCAGTGTATATTGAAAAGAAAGATTGTGGGATAAAAGTCCTTTTCTGCATTAATTATCGCTTTTTGAATTGAATTAATATTTGTATGAGGACTTTAATGCAAGTAGAGAAATACGTTTGATTTAAAAAAAATGAATAATCTACAATGCATTAAAAGTTCATAGATTGTTTATACTGTAAACTTACATATTTTCTAAGACCATTCTTTGTGTGAAACATATTGACTTGTTTTGATTTCATTTCATTGTTGAAGAAGCGTTGAGTCGTTATATATTTCAAATTTCACAATGCATGCATATGGTGGGCATAAATTTATGAATCTCTTCATGCTATGAAAAACAAGAAAATTAAATCCACATGAAAATTGCAGATTTAACTTAATGGTGAGTTTATTTGTAGATGATCTTTGAAGCCATACTCGACAGAGTTGAACATGAGCACAACATAAAGAAAACATCGAACGACTTGGTGGTTAGAGCCAAAGTATAACCAACAAAATTAATGTCAACTGATTTTTTTTACCATCTTCTTTATTTAATTTTTTTGAGGGGTGAAGGTGAAGGGAATTAAATGCTCGTGCAGGTCTCATGTAAGTTTACAGCATAATCAATGAAAATTCGAATTTTTTGTTTGTCCAAAATCTGGTATGATTTAGTTAATATTAAAATACTCTTATTTGTTTTATAGCAAAGAAATGAAATGTCAAACATCCTAAAATTCGACGAACCTGCGCATGTCATGCTTGAAGAAGAAGAAATGTTGCAGGTGATTACAAAACAATTCAACAAAACTATTTTTCTTTTCTTGAGCTACCAGATTCACATTTAAATTTTTTTAATGGTTTTCAGCCAACCTACACCATTCTGAAAGACGAAAACTCCACCGAATTGGAATGTAATGACACTATCGAAAAAGAGGAGAAGACGCAGAGAATAATTCATCAAGCTTGCCACATCAAAGCGGAAAACAAAGAGGAATATCAGGTTTGGTCTTTGATACGGTTTGAAATGTCCTATTCCTATAGGATTTATACCCCTATCCCATATATATTCCCTCCTGTTTTAAACGTCCCATTTGTAAATGTTTCTATTCCTTTGTAGTCCGTATGCTAGTAATTTTATTTATAAAATAATAACTGAAATTATTTTACCATCTTCTTTATTTTATCTTTATGGAGTGCATGGTGGGTGTAAAGGGGGGGGGGGGGGGGTCTTAAAGCACTATAGTTTCGTGCTAGTTTACAGAATAATATTATGAAATTTGAAAGGAAAAAATCTCCTTTTTTGTAAACATATTATTTAGTTAATTTCATTACAAATTTACTTCGTTTTGCTTTATAGCAAAGAAATGAACTATTTAATATCCTAAAGATCAACAAACCTGGGAATGTCGTTGCTGAGGAAAAAGACAAAAGGTCACATGTAATTACAAAACAATTCTGCAAAACATTGTAATTTTTTTTTATATTTTATTCCCTCTGATTCATATTTGATAAATATTTTTTTGTATTCAGTCAATAACAGTGTTATTTCTTTTACTTTCAGCATATAAGAATCTATTATATGAGTACTGTTTTGAAATTATCACCCATACATGTAATTGGCAATGAAACAATAATATTAGCAAAGACAATGTGTCATAAACGGAATAAACGTCACAATACTTTTGACTGAATTTCAGGTAAACAGGGAAGTCGAACCCCTGAACATAAAACTTGATAAACCTTGCTTATTTGTTGAGGATCTGGAGATGTGTCAGGTAAATAAATTCATTCACAGAAAAAAAAAATTAAAACACAAGAATCTCAGAATGTTTCGAGGGAGTTGTAGATATAATTAATTAAGGGAAATGCTGTCTGAAGAAGAATGGATTGATTCCCTGTATTTTCATGTATATTGAAAAGAAAGATTGTGGTCCTTTTCTGCATTAATTATCGCTTTTTGAATTGAATTAGTATTTGTATGTGGACTTCAATGCTAGTTGAAAAATACGTGTTGATTTTTGATAAAAAAGCAAGCATAGATTGTTTATACTGTAAACTTACATATTTCTTTGAATGAAACATATTGGTTTGTTTTGATTTTATTTCATTGTTGAAGAAGTGTTGAGTCGTTATATATTTAATATTTTACAATGCATGGTGGACATAAATTTATGGGTCTCTCCATGCTGTGAAAAACAAGAAAAATTAAACACCGATGAAAATTACTGATTAAACCTATTGCTAAGTTTATTAAACATATCTATTTTAGATGATCTTTGAAGACATACTCGACAGAGTTGAACAGGAGCACAACATAAAGAAATCATTGAATGACTTGATGGTTCGAGCCAAGCTATAACTATCAAAATTTTAACTGAATTTTTTTTTAAAACATCTTCTTTCTTTTTTTGTGGGGTGAGGGGGAAGGGAATTAAATGCTCAAGTCTTATGCCAGATTACAGAATAATCTATGAAATTTATGAATAAAAAATAATCTTTTTTCCCTCCAAAATTTGTATGATTTAGTTTGTATAAAAACACTCTTATTTGCTTTATAGCAAAGAAATGAAATATCAAACATCCTAAAATTCGACGAACCTGTGCATGCCATGCTTGAAAAAGAAGAAATGTTGCAGGTGATTACAAAACAATTCAGCATAACACTAAAATTCATTCCCTATTTTTTTTCCTTGAGCTATCAGATTCACATTGAAAATTTTAAAAAAGATTGTTTTTCGGCCAAATCAAACCACTCTGAAAGACGAAAAATCCACAGAATTGGAATATAATGACATTATCAAAAACGAAGAAAAATTGCAGAGAATAATTCATCAAGCTTGTCATATCAAAGCCGAAAACAAAGAAGAATATCAGGTCTTTAATACAGTTTGAAATTTCCTACGATTTATACCCCTATCCCTTATATATCCTCAACATTTTTAAACCTATTGTCCAATTCGTAAATGTTTCTATTCCTTTGTAGTCCTGTGCTAGTAATTTTTATATCCATATACTTTTTATACCCTCTAGTATCTGTTTCATATCTATATCCAATTCTTTTTTATGATCCTTTTTTATATCCCTATTTTATTTAAACCCTTTCTTTTCTATTTGCCTAATCTATTTAAACCTCTATCCTTTTTATATCCTTATTCTAGTTATACCCATATCCTATCTTCTTTTTACCCCTCTCCTCCTTATATCCATAATCCCTTAAGACTATATCATTTCACAATATATGGATCAATTCTTAGACAAATGAACCAAATGAACAATTAATATGAATTTAATGTAAATTTTTGCTGAGAATTAATAAAATTAAAATATTTATTTACATTTTATCTCTACTGTTTCAGGAAAACATCGAAAATAAAGTTCCACAAAGAAAAATTGACAAACCATGGTTATTATCAGAGGATCTTGAGATGTGCCAGGTAAATGTTATCAATTTTTAAAATTTTATTAGACATTACGTGTTAAACAGAGCCTTTTAGTGTGAATGGTAGCTTTGAAGGTAAATTTGGAAGACAAATAATTATATATATGGTCAACTGTCCATTCCAATTACTTCTGGAGGAAGGGGGTGTCACTAACTGTAAAATGCAACGTACAGAAAAATCTGGATGATTTGATAGAAAAAAACAGAAGTATTTATAATGCTTTTTTTTCCCAAATTTTTCTTTTCTTTGCAACAGAACAAGTTCTAACATTTGTGTTATAGAGGATTTTAAAAATTTTCTTGATTCTTCAAATTCTATGATGACGGTTCATTTCAGGAGAGAAATGAAATATCTAAGATTCTCAAATTTGACAAACCTTGGCATGTTGAAGATGAAGAGATGGTACAGGTAAAGAAAAGAAAAATAAATAAAAATACCTTGTATCCAACTCCCTGAAAAAAAAATCTTTGTCTGCAATTTACATTCAATAATCATTCATTTTTTGTTAGAATGAGATGAAAAGAAAAAAAATTACAAATGTAAATGTGTATGAAATAAAAAGATGTATATTAAAATATTTTTTTCAGAATCTGTATAAATAACATGTCTAAAATGAGATTTCAAGAAAAAGTCACTTAAGTAAAATCTTTTTAATAATTAATTACCAAAGGCAAATTTTACTATGACCATAGATGTTTATAAACAAGATAAATGTGTATTTTTTCTATAGGGTATAATCAATAATTTAATGGAAAGAGTTGAAGAGGAAGTTGAAAGAAAAAGAATGAAGACACTGATGGCAAAAGTTCTAGAAGAATTGAACGTACTCTCTCACCTTCAAAATTGAGATATAATTTTTTTCCATGCCATCTAAATTTAAAAACCAAAATATTGAAGCTAGAGAATTTAAAAATTTAAAAAAAAGTTCTATTTATATTTACTTTTCACAATACAATATGCCATGGTTTGTGTTTTAGTCTAGGGTAACTATCATTCATTTTGAGGAAAATCCCAACAATACGAAAAGCTGTCCACTGAAATTTAATGACGAAAAGGTTCAGAAGAACATTAAACCATGTCACATTGGTTCAGATAGAGAAGAATTTTGTCAGGTACAATACATAATATAATAATTTTTTTAAAAAATGAGCAACGCATATTGTTTATTTCTTAAATGTATAGATGGCTGATATTTTATACAATTTCAAATCTTAATGACAATAAGTGTTTACTCTTTTCCTGATTTCCTCTGAAAGAATTGCTTATTTTTTCAATATCTATGATTAATGTGCATATTTAAGTAAATTGTTTTGTTTTTCTCTAGAGCATACATGCTGAATTTAAGAAGAGAATTGAAAGAGAGGTAGAAATTGGAAAAGTCAAGTCTATGATGGCAGAAGTCTATCAGGAATTAAAGGTATGTTAGCAATGCCAATTATATTATTGGAACCATAACTTGGAAAATGAAGGATATGAATTTTAGTCATAAAGGACATAGAATTTTAGTCATAAAGGACATACAAAAGCTTTG
Organism: Saccostrea echinata; assembly: GCF_033153115.1. Lineage (NCBI taxonomy): Eukaryota > Metazoa > Mollusca > Bivalvia > Ostreida > Ostreidae > Saccostrea > Saccostrea echinata. The sequence continues at coordinate 11,334,832 of NW_026889774.1, forward strand.
TTTTGTAAATATATTTTTGAAGAATGTCAATCAATTATTTATACCATATTACAGGGTTTTTTTTTGTATAAACACAATTTTTGCAAAAATATGCCAAACGTGTTAGTTTAACTTGTGTAGTCCTATTTTTGTGATTGTCCCAGTAGTTTAATATATTATCTATGCAATATATATGATACACAATCAGTGACAATTTTATGTAAGTTTAATTTTTTGCATTCTATTTAAGATGCTCACAAAGACAGTAAAAATTGGATCATTGCAAAAATAACCCGGTATAAAGTCGAAAATCTAAAAAAAAAAAATTACCATAAATAGAACATACGTACAGTGCAACTTATTTCATAAACTTCAGTTAACATAAAAAAGAAGTAGATGTTCTTTGATATGTCTCCCAATACGCAGTATTTTTTATTTATAGTTGAAAGTGCCTGTTGTCCTGAGTGTGTCAAATCCCCTTGAAGATGCTCATCATGCAAATCTGAAAGAATATATTGAGACAAAACAAGGCAAGAAATGCCACATAAGCAAGAAAAATGACAAGGTAAATACTGCAGAACATTTCTATGAATATATATTTTTTCATATGATATTGCAATTATTTCCTTAAAATATACATAGAATATCACTTCTGAATCTTTAATGAAGGTGTGTTGTATTATGGAATTTTTATACCCGTCCGGTAATTTAAAATTAGAATTCTTATTTGAAAGCATTGAAACATTCATGAGGCTAATTGCATAATCAGCTTTGTATTATATATTTGAACATAAAATTGTAATGACTCATCCAAATTGGACATTTTTAAGTTATTAATTAATTTCAAGGAAGCTCTAAACACTGCACACTAAAGAGTTCTACTTGTAGGGTAGTTTTGTGCAGTTAGAGCTGATCTGCCCTTAGAGGAAAGATTAAAAAATTGTTATTTACAGTTAATTACACAATTTATTATAGATTAAAATATTCTGAGCATTATATTTGACTAAGATTAAGTAATTGAATTCATTATTTTCAATATTTTTCCCAATGTAAGTGAACAACAGAGGTTTCTGTTCATGAATAGTCCATTGTCTTTGAACATTTTTCCTGCGGAAATAAGGCAGGTACTAAATAGTATCAATGTGCACATCTTTATATGATATATTTTTCTCCAAGTCCAAAAAGCACTTTTTGTTAGTGTTTAAAGCTTCCTTAAACCTTCTTTGAACAGGTCCCTAGAAGAAAGTACTTTAAGAACTTGAAGAAGAGGTTTCGACGATTATTCCATTGCGGTGTTTCCCCTTCATCAGAGAATGAGATCTAGTCAAGTTTATCCATTAATTTTATAGACATTTTGTATTTATTGGTACTATTTTTTCCTTAAATAAATAAATAGATTAATTTAGCATAAAATAAAGTGTTTTATTGTGCCTACCAAATTTGATTTTTTTTTAAATTTTATTTTATGTAGTGCATTTTTAACATTTCCTCTGATTCTGAAAAAGGTCAGTGATTAAATATGCCTTTTTGAACGACGATATTCTTCTTAAAACATTAGTATCGATATGTGTCATTTTAATAGATTTTATTTATTTATATCTATATCAATATCAATAACTAAATTTTCACAATCCTTCAATGATACAAATTCAACAATTATTATACATGGAAATATAATCCACTTGTGATATGTATCATCCATAAGTGATACAATCCATGTCAATATTTACCCATGGAGATATCAACCATGCCTCCAAGGTGTATTAATGCACTTATCCAGTGGCTGTGGAGTGAATAGCTCTATCCCACACAGCAAGTGAACTTTTTTTTATTATACTGGTTTATATTATAATTTCTGAGGGTTGGATAGCACAATTTATACACCCAGGATATAGCTCTGTGGAACTCTTCACTATTAGAGAAGTCGCAGTTCGTTATCTTCACCTTTTTAATGATACAGTTTATGGCAACACTAACCGATGGAGACATCAACCACCCAGAATATATATATATATATATATATATATATATATATATATATATATATATATATATATATATATATATATATATATATATATATAATCCCTTGATGATATAATCTCTATTTACAGTGATAGATATAGATATCAAACACCCAGGATATATAGCACCTTTTGATGATGCAATCAATGTCAATATTTACTAATGGAGATATCAGTCACTCAGGTAACATCATCCTTTGATGATACGATCGATGTCAACATTTACTGAGAGATTTAAACCACTCAGGATATTTATATATCATCCTTTGATGATAAAAAGAGTCTAGATATTCAAAGATGAGGATATCAACCACTCAGAATGTTTATCATCCTTTATGATACAATCATGGGTGGAAATATCAACCACTTAGGATGTATCATACTTTGATTATAAGATAAATTCAAAATTCACAAATGGCGATATCAACCATTCGGTCTATATATCAACCTTTGATCATACAATCGATGTCACCATTTTCAGATGGAGATATCAACCACCCAAAATATATACATGGATACAATCTACAGTTATGGATGGAGATGGTTATGTTGACATTTAATGTCAACATTTATGGAAATACCCAGCAGCTACAAGAAGGATATATCATCACTTGATGAAACAATTGATGTCATCATTTAAGCATGGAGATATATCAACGTAGCAGGATATATATCATCCCTTGATGATACAGTTGATGTCAACATTTACTGATTTTGATGTGACAATTAATGTTAACAGTTATGAATGAAGATAGATAAGTTGACAATTAATGTCAACATTTATAGTTGGAGATATCAACCACTCAGGATATATATATGATCCTTTGATGATACAATGTCTGTAAATGTCTATGGATGACAATGTCAACCAATCAGAAGATTTATTATATGATTGAATAAATTCTTACTCTCTGATTGACCGAGATCCAGCAATGTTAGAAAAATATAAGGATTTATTTTCTCTACATTGGTCTAAAAATAGATCAGGAAAGTCCAAAGTGATACAAATGGTTTTTGAAGGGAATTTCACTTGCTACCAACTTCCACTCAGGTGGACATAAAATTAGGGATTACAAAATTTGGTGGTCGAAGGAGGGTCAGGGTGCCCCCCCCCCCCCCCCATCCAAACTTTTTTTTTCTGAATGTAATTATAAATTTTTTACTTATAATTTAGACTAAAAATATTCATTGTAAGTTAATCAAACTTTGGTGGAATTATTATGCAACGCAAAATTTCAAAATGTGACTGCATGTGTTTTTAATTTAAATGTAACCTCAGCCTAAAATTTTAATTCTTTATTTTTTATGGAAAATCCTATAGCATAATGGTACAATGTATGCGTTATCAGTAGAAGAAATTTCTTTTTTTTCCTTCTTCAAATATAAAAGTGATGTGCAAATTTACTCCCTTAATTTTTAATTTCAGTCCACACATGTTAAATTTTAAAAATTCTATTTCATTTATCTCTTTCTCTTAATTTTTTCCTCCCTTAAACGTTCTCATCTAGTTGCTAAATAAAACGATAGGAAATTTAGTGTACATTTCTAAACTTTTAAATGCATAACCATCTTCAGTCAAATCTTGCTGCAGCAGGAATGAACCAGGATTTTTAAAATTACCCCATTTTTGTTAATATGTTAACATTACAGCTATATGTTTGTGACATCTTTTAAATTGTTGCAAATTTAACAGAGAAAAAAATAACTCAGAGTGCAGAGAATAACTTTATTGTGTAAACATTATACATGTACAAGTATTTATTTTCAACTGCCACAAAAAGATACTATCTTGTTTAGTAGGCACATCAGCAGATGTAAATTTTATCACAGATGATTTGTAAATTGTCTATCTAACACAGGAAATAGCATGTAGAAGGTGACAAAGAAATTAAGAGAAAGGAACTTCAGCAATATTAAGCTACAGGGAATAAATGAAGTCAAAATACTGATGCTTTACTCAAATAAATATCTTAAAAATAATAAAATGGACGGATTTATTTTCCATCGTGGAAAGAGTGCACACACTGAAGTGAATGCATAACCAAATACATATGTAGTAGGTCAAAATTTATCACGCCATGATTTGTGAGTATGTAAATAAGACTTAAGTTGACAATTAGATTTCAATTATAAATCAACAAAACAAACAACAAAATATAAAATATGAATATAAATAATCAAAAATCAAATGCAATCAATATTTTATCACAGTCTTGTTATGGAGGAAGTCTCGTTTAATTTCACTTTCATTGACCCATTTTTCTTCTTAGATTGACTATGCAGCAATCTATAAATTTTATAGATAATGCCTCTTAAATCATTCACTTTCTTCAATGAAATAAAAACAATATATAGTGTTTAGTTTGACACACCAATGAGAAGAGATCGGTGAAAAACGATAGCACACAACGATATTGGACACAATAAAATTCAATCAGTTTAAATATAGATGGCCTCTTTTCAAATGCTTTATAAAAAATTCATCCACAAAGTCTCCAGGACTGTTGAATAAATCACCATAATTTAATTTTTTTTGGTGAAAATCCATTACACAGAGCACAAAGTATTTATTTTTTGAAGGGGGGGATGACTTAGTCATCAAGCTGACAGAGTAGAGCCACGCCTCTCCTGATCCAGTGGTCCTGGGATTTGTCGGACGGTAGTGACATGGCAATGACAAAGTTTGTGGAGTGACCAGTAGTGGACAGCACACCACGACGTTCTGATGTTTTGTACACGGGGGACACGTAGATTTTCTTGGCAGGAATTTCTGACCTCTTACAAGGCTTGACCCAGACCTACAATGTACAAAAAATATTTGTTAAGATTCTCTTTTTATTGGTAATAACTATTTTAGTCATCATTTTTATCATTTGACAAATGACACAAATAAATGACTAAATACAGGAAAATAAAGACCTGATGTCAAGGATTATTACTAATTAAAGCATAGATTGCATGCCTTGACATGTACATGTACAGTAAAATTTGTCTAATTTGGACTTTACCAATTCCATAAAAAGAGGTGGATTAGACAACATTCTTGATTAGACAGCATTTTAAACAACTGCATTTTACGAATATGAGCTTGATGTTTACAGTTTACATCGTATTAGGCAAGATTACGGAATACACAACCTCTGGATTAGACAAGTTTCACTGTAGTGTAAAGTGTGTCTATATTATGTAACAAACCTTAGGCATGGCATCAAACAAAACTTTGGGTTTGGATTCTGCCAATATCTTATCATCTCTGTCCCATCTTGCTCCATCCACAAACAATCCATAAACATACACTCCTAAGGGAAAAATAGAAAAAGAGACAGCATATCAAAGATATGATTAACAAAAATTACATCATAAACTCCATGTTTTTAATTTAAAAATAGTAACCCTCCCCAGTCAAAAAATGAGGATACAAGATTAGGAAAACTAACCATCTTCAGGTGGCGTGTCCTTGTCTGCATCATCTAGAATCTCATAATCAAAGCCTAGCAAGTCAATGGGAATGGTGTACTTTCTGGCAAAGTTCTGTTGTGCACCAGTCAAGAAAGCCTGTGTGAAGTAAAAGCCGGAAATCCAGAACTGTGGAGGTGCTCCGTCATCGTACCAGTCCTGGAGGAACTTTAGGCGAGCGATGAAATCGTTGACGTAGCTTCCCAGAGGTTTCAGGGAGGGGTAGGAACGCTTCATCCACATGCCGGGAATCTTACCCTTCAAGATACTGAGGACGACCTCCTCCAGATCAGCTGACATGACCACCAATCCCTGTAAAATATAGGTGGAGAAAACTGAAAAGGATTATAAATACTCATACTCACTGGAAGAAACTGCATGGAGCTCAGCTCTTTGTGAAGTAAAAAAAAAACAACAAACAAAGGCATTAATCATATCTTTGAAGAATCCCATGGAAATTTGGAAATTGAAAGTTTCTTTTATAAAAGAACCTTAAATTAATAACTGTCTAGATAAATACATAGAATCCAATTCAAATTGCAATGTTTGAAATGACACAGAAATGAAACCCATGCAGCTCAATCAGCATAAAACTTTTCATGCAGTTACCCCTAATATACATTATTGGACATAGTTGTGAAAACAAAGTACTTGATAAATTTTCCCAGAATTCCTACAAACCTTGATGGCTTTCCTGATGTTTTGTAAGCTGGAGCGTACAATACTAAGCAGTCTGTTGAAGCGCACCATTTCCTGTACCAGTACAGTGTTCATGCTCTGTTTGTAAGATGTCGGGTATTTCCGCAGAGCTGCATCAGTGTCAAAGTTTCCTGGAATCTTGGACAAGATATCCTGGGCCACTTCATCCACAATTTCGTCTGTGGATTTTCCACCTCCAGATGAAGCTTTTGCCTATGCAGAAAAATAAAACAAAAATGTTTCATTTTTGTCCATTTAACTTTTATTTCAATATAAAGTTAAGGGAATATTTTAAATCTACCAAGAATCTTTAAGATCAGAACTTTCTTTGATAGGTATAATCACTGAAACTCTTTAAAACATTTGCAAATAAACTTTTTTGAATAAAATAATGTCTATCCTTGTCAAAAGTAGAAAGTTTAAACTTTAAAATCAATGAATTCTAACAAAATCAGTGAGTAACACTGAGTGTTACACATTTTACATATACATGCATGTGCTTGACATGAAATTCCTACAAAGTTGTACAAGTGATAAGCTTTTTATACAGTTTTGTGTTCAATATCAATATTTGGCAAAGAATCTAACAGTGGATGTGAGCCATTTTTTTCCCTGATCATGCTAATAATATTTAACACACTTATTTCATGTCATATGCAGAATTTTTAAAAATATTTAACAGAGAATTTAAATATACTGAGTGAAGATTTACAAAACTGAAACCTTTGAACAAAATTCCATGAATTTTAAACCAACCAAAACATAACGGCAAAACTGAAATTTAACAATTAAAATAAATTGAAATTTGTATCAAAACATAGTAAGAACAAACTTTTATCAATTAACTCAACGAAATACTTTTAACTGAAATATTGTAATCAAATTCAAAAATCATAAACTTCAATCAACTTTCAAAAATTTATTGAAAATAAAAAAATATTATTCACCGCGCCTTGCTGAAATGTGAAAATTAGACATTTACAGTGAAATAGATAAAGAAGAAGTACCATATACCATATGTCTAAGTTATTAAGCCTACAAAGAATGATGAAACAGCTAGGATAGAAAAGGATAGAAAATCAGCAGATTCTAATAGATTGGGATTGTAATTAAGACTAAATGATATTGAGAGAGAGTCGTTTATATATACAGCACTTCAAGATTTAATGTAAAATTGGGGGCTATATAGTTCAGAAATTTTGTTGCAGGAATTTTGTAAATAATATTCAAATATTCAATTTCATTAACAAACAATTCTATGAATATTTTGTGCATATAAAGGACAAACTGAATACGTATACAATTTTCAATGAAGTTTTAAACTGCACCCTAAATTCTTGGCTTCCATAATTTTGTGTTTATCACTGTGGTATTAAAAAACGGGTGCCTCATAAATACACTTTCCATGTCTATCTCTTATAATTATTGAAATTCCTGAATTTTGTGATATTTGAAAATTAATAGAAAGGCTTGTCATTACTACTGCCAAAGTTTCACAGGGATAAACCTATTTGCTCTAGAGTAAAAGGAGATATATAAAGCTGAATCTATACCTATAGTATAGCTAAAGAGCTGCTAAGATAAATAATGGATAACATATGTGTATATATAATCGCTATGGTTACCCTTTTCTGTATCACACGAGATACATCAAGTGGTTGTCGGGATCAAAAATGACATTTTGTACAGCAAACACACATAAAAGCAAAAAATAAAAATAAAAACAATGCATTAGTTTCATCAATAATTTGATTAATTATAAAAATTGGGATTGAATATCTAATAAAAATAATACATGTATATATATATATATATATATATATATATATATATATATATATATATATATATATATATATATATATATATATATATATATATATATAAACCTAAAGGAATCAGAAGCGGAATCACCATATATGTATGTCACAATATACTTGACTTCTACATATGCAAATTAATATATACCAAAAATTAATGATTATACACATCCAAATGAGGCCCTTTCATACTTCTTGAGCTTAGAGGCTTAAACTGATAGTAGTATATTATGCAGGATTCAAGATAACTACTTCCAATTATCATTAGACATTTCTGTTCCAATTTTCATCATTCTATTTTTAAAATACTTTTTATTCTAATCATTGTTCCTTCCTCATTTTGTAATACATGTAATGTAACAAAATGTTATGAGTAAAATAAAATGTAACCATTCACATAACATATAGTCTTTTAGCTCAGTAAAGATATTTTGCTCTACCTTAAATATTGATTGACCTCTAGATCAGAAATCTTAAATATTTTAGGCATTTAATTGTCTTAAAAGACTCAGTCCCTGAAGAAAAGCTCTTGATTTACAGAGTCCACAGTCACTCTCTTTTTTAAAAGCTACTTTAACCACAACACTCTTTTGATCTGAATTAGGTTCAAACACTCCAAACTTCCACACATAATAAATACTGACCTGAGTCAAAAGAATGTTGTCAAATAACTGTTTAGTTTCGCCCTGATCCTTGGTGATGTCAGCGTTGTCATGCATACCAAAGATTCCTGGCTTGGGGTTGTGTGGTAGACTCTTGATGTACTCAAGATAGCTCTCATACTGGTGAAAAAAGTTTACGATTAGAGATTAAACTTCATATAATTTAATGTTGATTCTTGGCCGTACTTATGATGCGGAAAATTAAGAGATTCTTAAAAAATACAGAGGGTAGCGTTTCATCTTTTCTCAAATAATCACAACTTTAATCCCTTTATCCTGTATGAATTTCCTGCTGAATAACAAGCTGTTCAAAGTCTTAAAAATGAAGCAGTAAAAAAAGTATTCCCAAACTAGAGTTACATAAACTTATTACTTTAAAATCACTTATTTTATGTGGGGGTCAAATTCACATGGCTTAAGGGGGAAAAAAAATTGGTATAAGGGTATTTGATTTCGTGAGTGGAGGATAGACTTTATATTGTTGTTTAGTTTTATAATATTTCATGGGGACATGAATTAATGGGTCTCTTCATACCTCGAAATCAACAAAATTTAAACACCTCCCCCCTCCCAACAAAAATTCACAGTATAAAACAGGAATAAGTGTATTGCCACTAACCTCGCCATCAGGGGGTGCATAATAGACTTTAGATTCATCAAAGAAGTAGTCCTCCTTCTGGATGATGTCTTTACAGTAGAATCTGTCCAGGGTACTGTGTAACATTCTCCTGTCCCAGTCGTCAGTGACACGACCTCCATAGTTACACTCGCCTGTCAGGTATCGCAGGGCGTCGTACTGAACTTCCTATAAAAGTCATAACAAAGGTAAAAACTTACTTCTACTTGTGTTTGTTCAATACAATTTAATCTTAATTCTTTTTTTTCTCCTATCATGTTAATATAAAGAAAATCATCAAAATACTGTAAATGTACTTTTTTTTTAATACGTGATCTTATTCAGCAGAATCACAATTTCTGATCAATCCACAAGTAGAAAATTAAGAAGATTTCTTGGATTGCATTTGTATGCATGTCTTCCATGTACATAAAATATGCAGTGACAAATTTCCGCGGAAAATTGTGACCATGTACATAGCATTAATTAATCTCACACAGAAAAATGTATGTGTCTACAGTGGACTTGAAATATACCCATAACTTGGCCCAGTAAATTTAAATAGATTTACATCACATCTTAAAATACTTGAGTTATTTTTTAACAATTAATTAACAAAATGTCATTAAGACCCTTGAACTATCTTACTTCATACTGGTTGAGGAACATATGCAGCTGTCTGACACTGATTCTCAAGTCTGTCTCATTGAATTCATACGGAATGTTCCATCCCAGAGGGCCAAACTTTCTCCTCTCCTGAACGATACCGTGGAAGAAACATAAACCAAACAGCAGCTTCTTGAAGGCTCTCTGAAAATTTTCAAAAAAGTAAACGTGAGATTATTCACTTCAGTTATTTAATGACCAATTAAGAGCATTTATATATTGTATATTCTGAAATCTGTAAATGGGGATATAAACGCATGTTTATAATTACACAAATTAATCACTAGCATATATTCTGAAATTCTGTAAAAGTGGATAATAATCCAAAGCTATAAAAAAAAAATATGTTGTATCAAAAATTGAAAGTTTTTTTTATTTGAGTTTTAAATTTATCTCTGAAAAAAAACAAACAAAACTAGACAAATATACATGATTCCTCGTTCTTTTACAATATAGTCAGAAAGGAAACTGAAATTGGCAGAAGACAATGGGAAAAGTAATGTATTTCCGAAGAATTTTAACATGGTAACAATGTTCATCAAGGTAATAAACAACACATACTGCATTCTGAGGTTTAACTCCGTTGAAGAAATCCATGTCAGAGACTGGATCGGAGAGGTATGACCTTAGGATGTTAAATCGGAGCCCTTTCGGTGGCTCGTTCGTCATCTTGACACCATTCTGCAGAATGGACACAGGAAACTGGTTGGAAGGGTAGCTGGTCAACCATAATCTGAAGTCTGGATGGATTTGCTCGGGGTTGAACTCCTAAATAATGACAAATTTAGATAATTATGATGTGAGATTTCATATGTAATTCTGAATATACATATATACAGCAAAACTACTTACTTACAATAACAGTTTATCCACTCATTCAATATTGAAGAAAATTTACAGTGAATATTCACAAAAGCAATGTCATGGCAAATCTCTAGGAAAAACCACTCATTTTCTATTTTCATTAAAACCTTAATTCATCATATACAACTTAAAATTTCACCGTTTTGCATTACTTGATGAAAAAAATAGGACCCTTTTTTTATAATGAGCAGGTATACACAATAAATAGGTCTATATTTCTAACATGTTTTACAGTTGAAAAATAACAGAAAATCCTTCATTTTATCCATAAGAGTTTCAATAAAATTACCTCACAGATCTTTTCCAGGGTAGGCATCCAGGAGGGAGCCAAGTGGCAATTCTGCAACATGACCCAGGTGCCTTCTTTAATACCCTTTTCGATCATTGCCAAGGCGATGGGACCCTGACCTTGACCTAGAGACAGAGAGTCAAATTTAGCTCCCCCAAATCCCTGATCATCGGCAAACTTGAGCAGGGCCGACATGGGATCTGCTCCTGGGGACAGCACAAACAACAGAGGAGATGTGGGATTACTGTCATTGAAGGAATTGGGTAAGTCAAAGGGTGGAGGCTCAATGAATTTTTTGCCCAGTTTTTCTGTGACAAACTCCTGTACTGCTGGTGTTATCTGTGAATGGAGAAAATTCATAATTTAAAAAAATTATTTAAAAAAAATGGCACATGTACTTGTAAGTAATTGTTTATCAATCACTGTCAAATGATCAAAATTGATCATATGATAAATAGATTGTACTCCTTAGATTTATATCCAATGTTCATATACTTAGAATGTTAGCTTTTTTTTTTTTGCTGATCTCCATGAAAATAAGAGAATTGTCCAGCTATGAATGAAATCATACCTTGTCAGGCCTCAGGCACCTCAGAACCAGCAGTTTCTGGAAAGTTTGTAATTTGTCACTCCAATCTCCAGGCATTGTCTGATGGAATGGATCCTAAAAAAACAAAATATCCACTCAGAATGAAACTTATGATATATTTTTGATAGAAAATTTCCCACTTCAATAGTTTATTAAGTACTGTGGAATCAACATTTATTTGTGGGTGTATTTTGTGGGTCATCCTTACCCATGAATTTATATCCCTACAAATGATAATGTTCAATTGCATTCAATCAACAAAGTTTAATAGTATATGTATATGCACCAAATTTAAAGAGATTCACAGTACCCTGTCTGTTTGAAATCTGACATTAAATTTCAAAATAAATCTTTACTTTATTTAAAAAAATTCTATAATTCCTGCTCCCGTTAAACATAAGAAAAAAAAGAAAACACAATTTATAGATTGTACACACACAATTGACATGTATATTTATGTACATGTATATATATACAAATACCTACCAATGAATCGTACACCTCTCTCCAGCCATCTTTCTGTGAGATAAATTTGGTTCTCATTCCTTTGAAATGGCTCAGATCCTCCAGCCTACAAATTTCATCCCAGGCTTTGGAAGGCAGCCAGTCACATGGGTTAGCATGTGGATTATCCAATCCGATTCCTCCAGTCAGTAGGAATCTCCATTCCTCCTCATTAATCAGTTTGTCATGCTTCAGGATGTTGACGCATAGCAGGAATGAGAATAACAACTAGAAACAACAAAAACGCAGGTATTACTAAGGCAAAAAAGTACATTTTATATCAGCAAAAACCTGTTAAAATTTGTTTATCATGTTGGAGCATGGCTGGCAGCCATAATGTCCTTTCAAAGACTAAGATTAACTCAATAAATAACCAAGAATCATTTATGCTGGAATCAATTTCTTTGAGTCTGTGAAAATTTTGCTTAACATAAAAGCTAATACCAAAATTTGGACTACAAAAGAATTTTGAAAAAAAAAAAATCTTTAAAGATCTAACATAATTTTATCTATAAAAATAAATTGATTTGGTACATAGAAACTTACTTTATCTTTCTCAAACAAGGACCTGCAGATATTGCAGTAGAGGGAATAAGTGAAGTGATTGTGGAGATTTTTAAGGCGGGTCTCAAGATCATCAGACTTTTCAGCATTGTCTATTGACATAATAAAAAGGTTTATGAACCAAGCCAGGGAGTACTGGTACATAGGCTCAATATTGGCCAGGTCAGCAATGGAGAAGAACAGAATGGTAGAATGGATAGCGATTGGGGTGTATCCCATTCTAGCTGTGTCAATCTTCTTCTCGGTTTCTTCAGCAATGGCCTGTTTTAAAAATTTACATATATTTCATTTATCCAAATTCTTTTTTAATAAAAGCTGATGATCAAAGTTTGTTCTAGATGGATACAAAAAGTTTGACATATGGTTCAATGAAAGATTTGTAAAATAAACTGTCTGTTATATTTCAAGTCAATTAGATAGAATGTTCCAAGAAATTATTTAGATTTTGCATCATCTTGATGGAAAGAAATTGAGGAAGAAGATTATGATAAATAATTTTAATCTGAATCAAATAACTCACCTGTTTCTCAGAAATCTCATTAGCAAGAACTTTGGAAGAGGATAGTACTTTGATAGCTGTCTCGTCCTCAAGGATATTCCCCTCTGAGGAGGACAAGACCTCAAGGATCTTGTCCTCAATTTCTTTGAGCTGCCTCTTATTGTCAGCACTCTGTATAATGAGGGCATTCTTCTCCTCCTCCAGCTCCGGCCTCTCCCTGGCGACTACGATACCCAGTAACTGATCCTGCAGACCCTCAGGGGTAATCATGAAGTTGAGGAGAGTCACTTTCACTGCAGTTTCTGGTAAATAGTGGGGGTTCCTCAGTTTTGTGGTGATGTAAAATTTGAAGTCCTGGGAGTACTCAATGGTACTGTCACCAAGTCGGATGCACATAGCTCCTGCTTGTTTGAAGATCTGTTTTAGTAAGAGAGGTTCCAACAGGGGGTCCATTTCCTCCCCAATGTTTTCAAGAAGAACCTGTAACATTTATTGTCAGTACTTTAAGATCTTTAGAATTTGTTCTGTAATAAGTTCATTAAAATGGTCTTGAATGAAATTGCAGTACATGAAGAAAGATCAATGCAAATAAGCAAAATCTGAAAAAATGTCCATTAAAAATAATTTGCTGGAAAAGTTTATTGGAGATTTCAAACTTACAGGAGTTCCAAACTGGATGCAGTTCTCCAGCGTTCTGACAAAATCTGAGTCACTGAGTTTGATTACATGAATGTTGTTGGCTTTCTCCATGTTCTTGATCCATTTGTTGGCCTGACCCTGGGGATCAATCATCAGTGGCCAACGCCTGGCATTGCTGAAAAACCGATAAAAAAGGTCTTAGAATACACCATGGAACAATTCTATGGTAGGATAGACATTTTATGCATTTCTCTTTAAACATGTAAACAGCATAAAATTCTGAGATGTTCTCTTCTGTCGAAACTCAGCAATTCGGAGGCTAATAATCAGGGCACTTTATGTTTCCAAAAAAAATTGTTGAAAACAGAATTTACTTTTATATCTTCAAATTAAAAAGGTACAATTTACATTTCATCTGGACTTTTCATTATTCCAGATGATTTGCTTGGCAACACAAGCATCTGTATTAATGGGGCATGACTGTATACATTTATTTAGATGTGCATTCAGTTTAAGAAATGGAAAATCATACCAGTGACAAATGTTTTTAAAAACTTTCAGGCTAGTATCTCTCCCTACCCTACCTCATCCTCCCCCTCCCCTCCAAAAAAGAAAGAAAGTAAAGGATACTTACGCTAAAATGATACCATTTTCCAGTGAGAAGCTATCTGTTGGAAGACCTGAGATATTCCAAGCCCGCATTTTAACAGGTTCTCCCAGCGTGTTAATGAGGGAAAAGTCATCAGAACACAAGATTCCTTGCTTCTTTACCATATTTATCCAAGATTCAACTTGATCCTACAAAAGATTCGAAGAAAACATAATTTTGATTCTTACATCCCAATCAGTTTGTTATTGATTGACTCTTTTGTTTTCACTATAACCCTGTTACTTTTTTAATAATAACTTGGTTTTTTAAATTCATGTAATCCAATTACTCTTGATTAATTGTAATTAAATAACTGAAATCACCTGTCTAAAGGCAGAAGTGAAGGCACCAAGATAAGCCACAGTTCCAGAGGAAATCAGGATATCTCCTGTGAGATTATTATACTTGATTCCCAGTGATCTAGCATTCTGACTCCACCTGTCCCTCTCCCCACCCAGTCCACTGATAAGCTGCTCGGCTCTCTCCAGTTTCTTGGTACACAAGTCCACCTGGGTCTCCAGGTCAGCCTTCTTCTTCTTGTTATTCTCTAAAGTCTCCTGCAACTTGGCCAATTTGTCCTGTACCTCTCTCAAGGAAGCTCGCTTCTTCTCCAAGTGAGACATGGCCACTGCCAGTTCAGCTTCAGCTTTCTTCAGTTGCTCTTTCTTTGGTGCCACAATCTTGGCAACTCTGGAATAAAAAGTTTCATTGTCATTTGACAATTTATAAATGCATTCTTATCTTTGTATAAATGTTGAGGTTTTGACATTTAGGTTGAATAAGATGCAAAACTACAATTGAACAAGTTTGCAGAATTACCTATCATATACATCCATAGCTTTAATCCATTTACACAATCCTTCACAAGCTGTGGAGGCTACTTTTACTTTCTCTGGTTCAAAATCTGGATTGGTGATGTATTTTGCCCGAATTTGTTTCATATTGGCTGGTGGAATGTTATCCTGTACAAAATAAAAGTGCATTAAGTCCTCTGACTTCTGACTTTCAAAGACAAACATATTACAGAAGTGATTCAAGTTAATCTTAATACCTTGTCAAAGTTATGCAAAGATTCCAAAAACTTCATGTCACCCAACATTTTCTTGGCAGGGCCCCAGTAGTCCTCAATCTTCTTTCCAGATCCAGATGGATCCGGAACACGTTCAGGTTTTATTCCTTTGATGACACATACAGCCTCCAGCACTAACTTGATCATATATGGAGGCTGTTTCATGGTTTTGACAATGGTGATATCCTGTGGGGTCAGGGTATCTAAGGCAGCCAGAGCTGAGTTCAGAGCAGGTATAGCTTCTGCCAAGTCCGAATCACATTCATCTTTGATGGCTTTAGCTGCCTTGGCTGTTTCATTAGCAACTGCCTCATCAGCTTTAACAACCTATATTGTGTTAAAAAAAGGAAAGGATCAGAAAAATGGATTTAACTGTAATGTCTGATAGTAGCTATAGGGCATTGGTATTTGAAAGTACATGCACAAACCTGAATTTTTTCAAAAACAAGTTTCAGTTCTGCTCTCTCTCATTCTCTCACTCTCAAAATTTTTTTATTACCTTCTCTACTTTTGCTACTTCTATAGAGTCCTTTTCAATGACCACCATTATTTCGTCCACTTCCTTACTGGCCTCTCTCAGCTGGGGCTGTAGATCAGTCAATTCCTTCTGCATGACAGATACTTGGGATGCAGCAGAGTCCAGCTTCTCTAAACCCTTTTCATACCTCTTCTTTTGTTTCATCACCTCACTGAGGAAAATTGCAAAGGACAATATTTAATAGACATCAAATTTTTTAAGACTAAATTACTCCATTTTTTTTCAATAAAAACGCCCTTAAGGCTCACAATCACTCACGTACAAATGTTGCTTTTAACGCTAATGATTCTCCAAAAGAAACAATAAAAAATGAACATAATTTCAGTATTGCGTTGAAAATTTTTGACAGATATGCATGGTCTTTCAACTTAACAAATTTATAAATTCTTTGCCAACTTTTCCTGCAAGTCAGGTTATGACAAGGCTACTAATTTACCAATGAGCAATCATACCCATTGTTTTATAAAGGAATATAATAGTCATTAATCTCATTGTCTCTCTTATCAAAAAGGTCAATGACCCTTAAATGAAGACCAATCAAAATGCTTCTTACTCTCTTTTCTTGCTGAGTAAGGTTTTGAAGGTGCTGATCAACTCTAGGTAGGAGGTGGGTGTGACATAGTTATGGCGCTCCAGCTCGAGGAAGAACCTCTGGGACAGTTCCCTGGTGGTGGTGTGGAAGGTCTTACAGATGTCTGTACAACCCTTTCTCTCATCGTCATCTAGTTCTACATCCTCCAAGAAACGGTTGGCCACGGCTTCCAAAGCATCCTCTGGCCAAGACTGAAAAAACATTCAAAATTTAGTGTTGGTAGATACCCACACGGTAAATTAAGATATACTTTTTATAATTCAATAAATTGGGAATGGCAATGCATCATTATGAGTTCAAACAGAAACTATAACATGGATACAATGCCACTCTGAGAAATTCTTTTCAGTTGTTGATTCTTTGTTATAAAATTTAAAACTGAAATTTTGAAAGGCAGCTAAATTTTCCCCCTTTGGGAAATCTACTCTTAAATCTTTAAAAGGAAATTATGCCTATAACAAGTTCCAAATATGAAGAAGATGTCACATTTCTGCACTTTTGAAGTTTTTTTTTAAGCATTTACCTGGAACCAATCTATAGTACAGCAATTGACAAGTGAGGGAAATTTACGTAATCTGTTACGGAAAGCATCTCCAATAGGACTCATTGCCAACACAATGTGTAGCTGATCTCGGACACGTTGAATAAAGAAGTTAAATAGGGCGACTGGTGTACCATCTGTTTGTTTAGATTTATCTCTTTGTCTGCAATGATAATTGTTTTTATTAATACTGCATCATTGTTAGTGAAATTACCAAAAAAGGTACATAATTTCACTGTATGACACTGAAATCTTGTCATCTTTGCAAACAATAAAATTTAATATCTAATGGACTTAATATTTTTAAAATTTGGTAATATTTCTAAGACCTTAATAGTTTTACCTGTCCAATTGTCTCATTTTCTCACATATTTCTTGCTTCTCATCAAGAGGGAATAAATTAGGCACTTCACCAGCATTTAGCAAATTGTTGATATCTTCAAGGAATGATTCTTGTTTTATCTAGAAAATACAAGAGTTAAAATTGATTTTGTAAATAAATCACAGTCTTGAGTAACTATATGAAAACAATTTTAGAAAACTATGAAACAAATATTTCGAAGAAAATGCTTTGTACATGTATATTGACAAAAAATGCAAGTTGTCTTTTTTAACACTGATATATTTATATCCCTGAATGAAGAAAGAAATTATAGCTTTTAGCTTTTTTTTTTTCAGGTGACCTAAACAATTTCAGGATTTTCCAACAAACCTGTGTATCAGAGAATAAGAAGACACCATGGTTGTCAGTTTCAGTGGATTTCCTAAGAATTCTCTTTAAATCCTCCCTCCACTCATTAGAGGTGTAACTTTTAGAGATCTCAACTTGGAATAGATCATAGTCAGCCATATGAGCTGCTAATCGTGTAAGTGATTGACGACCAGAACCACCCACTCCCACCAGGAGGGCATGGCTTCTCTTTTGTTTTATCACACGGGCAATTCTGGAAACATGCTCAATGGCAAATCTGAAAGTAGATATTTTCAGAATATTAATTTTGCATTGTTCTGTACATTTTTTTCCAAAGTTATTAACATTTTTCCCAAATAATGATACCCAATAAACGTGATATTGTATGCAGAGAGTAAATGTCTGCAGAACTCTAATCAAAACACATACAGTACTAAAATTATACCTTATTCTGAAGTATATGAAATGTCAAAATTAGTGTTAAATATATCAACAATAGGCAGATAAGTTGAATTTTCCTTTAAAATCTTACCTGAAAAGTACAAGGTTCATAGGTTTTTTACTCAAATTGTTGAATTCCTCCAGGTAACCTTCTACTGTGACTCTCAACTGTTCCAAGTCCCTAACTTCAACATAATGCTTAGCATCCGATTTAGGATCAGCAAAGTCACAATACACTAAACTACGCAGGTCATCTTCTGTGACCTTTCCATCATTATCAAAATCCAAGTGAATAAATAACTGATCAAAGTCCTCTCTCAGACATGTCTTACTGACTTCACGGACATAATTAAATAACCAGTTCCTATCAGAATCGTCCACCAAACGATCATAGAATACACGGAAAACCTAACAAGAAATGAAAAGAAAACCTTTCCTAGAAAAATTTCAATAAACCTCTAAAGACTTACTGTACAGTTCAAAATATATAAATATATAATCATTGTACTTAATAGTTAACAATCATAATTTTTGCAAGCAAAAAATTTGTCAATGTTAGTGTCAATTGGAAAACGCTGGGTAGAAGGGGCAATAATGCAGTCAAATTAGCATATTGCCCCCCACACCATGGGCAATCAGGGCAATATTACAATCATACCTCATGCACCCAGAGCCTCTTCATGGAAGCTGGCTCCTCCATGGTCTCTGGGGTGGATAGTAAGACTCCGTTGATGACCCTGCTGAAATCTCTCAGATTGAAGAGGTAGTGGGACTTCGCGGGGGTGGGGAGGAGGTTCTTCATGGCCTCTTTGTAGGTAGTGAGGGTTCCCTGTACAAGCTGATCTACACAGGGTTTGAACTCATTACTGAAACCTCTGTGAACAGAACAAATTTAAATTGTTAATAAATTTTCTTTTTCTGGGGAAACTAAGACTGAGAAAGTTGTTCTTGTACATGTATATAGGAAATATTCAGAAGTGAAGAAGCTTGAAAAAAAAAAAATAAAAAAAAAAAACAAACAAACTAACTAAACAAAAATAATTGTAGCTTTTAAAATCCTCAATAGTTTTCACTGAATGGTGGTCTACAGTGTAGAACTTAATATTTCAAAGCATAAATTATATAAAATGTGCTGACAATTGCAGTACTTCATCAGGGTAGACGGCGGAAGATTTACAAGTTTCAAGCTGCATGATTGCTATACTGCCGAATGTCGCTTGGAATCTTAGGGAGGGGTGTATATCCTTATACTTTTCCTATTGGCTATTGAGATTACGTTCTGGTATATAACTGTATATTTATATGTCGCAATCAAAATTGTAAAACAATAAACTGCATGCAGTTATTATCTAAAACAAATAATAAATTGCATTTTTCTTTCTAGATCTGAGATTATTACACATATTTCAGACTGGGGTTATCATAAGTAATAAACTAGAGGGATAGGCCTAAACACAGTATTAATACTTTATTTTTATCAACATGTCACCTGTCATGACCTTGACCTTTTGTGACCTTGAGCTTCATATGGCATTTCATCTCATTGTGATGAATATTTACATGAAAATGTGAAGTTAAGATTGCATAAAAAGTATGATTCTCCTTAATTCAGACAGACAGACACACTAGTTAAACTGATTCCTTTTATCCAACATGAAGACAGCTGACATATAAAAATTGGTAAGTTTTTTTCGTTTAAAATTCTATTTCTTCTTAAGTGCAACTTTATGCTCTTTCACATGGTAAGTGTGCTGGTATGACTTATTTCAGTCCAGTGCTTTAAAGACAATAAACTTTCAAAGTGAATAGTGTATTGATTAATGTTAAATAAACATTCAAGGTATTCCTATCACAGTCATGAAGTAACTAGTACACGTATACTGCCTGTATCATAAGGGGATTACAAGATTAACCATGCATGGTTGTTCTACTGTACTAATATTTATTAACAAGTATAGTATATATAAGGGAAGACTAATTTATAAACTAAAAGGAATTATTAGTACATGTACTGGTATAGAGAAATACTGCCATTTTTCAGAAGGAAAAAGATTGAATAAATGTAATACTAATTATGTGTAACAATTTGAAAGAATATTTAAATACATATGTAATAAAATATTCTGAAAGTGAAAATGATACGAGTGAATAAAATGAAGATGAAGCATGCTTATGTATGGTTACTTACGGGGACATCCTGAACAAAAAGCAACGAAAAGAAAAATAATCAGAAACATTTAGAGGAAAGAGGAACAAATACAAAGGAATTAATTAACACATTTACAACAGTTACAAATTACATACAACACATGTACAACAGTTACAAATTACATATAACACATTAACAACTGTTACAAATTACAAAAATATTAATACATTTACTGTTTCATTAATATTACATATTTCATTACACACAAATAAAGACGCACAACATTATTACAACATTGATAATGAATGTGCATAAAAAACTTCACATTTATATAGACCAAGGAAATGAGATAAAAATGTGAAATTTATGGGTAAGGTTGAGTAAATTTTTTGCCCCTGCACTGAAAAGGGTCAAAGTTCAACACGAATCTTACCTTGAAGAAATATGCCACTCCATGATTTTTCTGAAGATTGTAATCATGGAATCATCGTCAAATTCATTAATTGTAATTGTGTTGAAGTGTCTCAGGAAACGTGGGGTCACAGGGTTTCTGCCACCACCGGGTGGTCCCATGGCAGCCATGACCTGGATGTCAATCAACTTCATTGGTGTGGTCTCCTTCAGGTCGTACCAGTTCCAGTGATCCAACCACTGTCTCAGTAACTCAATGGGAGGCTGGGCTCCAAACTGTTCCAGCATGGGCATGTTCAAGTCATCCACAAACACAATCTACAAGCACAGAATTTTCATGAAATTCCTGTCAATGTATTTAAAAACAATATAAACAGACATTTCAAAACTTTCAAGATGAAGCCTCTTTCTATGAAGGGAGAGAAAGATTTTGATAATCATGCACTTGCACATCATAATGCATATGGAATTGTCCAGTCTCATTGGCCTTAAAATTGACAACGAATATCTTTCAGGGATATACCATACAAGGCACAATAAGAATATATTAAATTGCTCACAGCTCTCTTGCCCAGGGGTGGACCAAACACTCCCTTTCTTCTCTTGTCCAGTTTAGACATGATGATATTCTGTGTCTGTTGGGCAGTGGTCTGAGCTGAGAAGTTGATGATGTTGGGTTTGAATACCTCTTTATCTAGTTTGTTCAACAGGAAGTCCTAAAAAAGAGAAAAATATGTATACAATTCAATATGCTGATTCTCACATATTCCAATAACAGAATGAATTTCCGTGAAAGATAGCATTAAAAAGGCATGAAAATTTATCTCTTGCAAAACAGATAACTTTCTTAACATTATACTGATAAAATAAATAATTCTAATGTAATTGTACTTACACAGATGTAGACACTTTTACCAGTACCGGTTGGTCCCACAAACAACACCGGTTTCTGGTGCTGAACCAGCATGTTCATCAGAGCTGTGTACCTCACTGTGTCTACTGTTGGCACAATGATTTCATTGAATTCTGCCTCCTTGGGGATGGGTGGGGAATCCTTGATTTCCTCAGCCCACTGTACCCATCTACCAGCTCCCTACAATTTTTTTCCTCCAAATTTAATTAATTAATTCACTAGATGCAAGAAGATTTATTTTTTTTCTTTCCATGGATCATTTGGCTTTTATTTTTAAAATAACATAACTGCCAGTTCATTACCTCTTTAACAAATTTGTAGTCATAGCAACGACCTTTGGGAGGGAATGGGTTCAGGTAAGGTTTCTCCGGGGGCTCCACTAGTTCTGTCAGACTCAGTTTGATTCTCGTTTCCTCTGTCATTCCTCCCTAATGAAGAAAAGAAGAATGTTGAAGGTTAAGCTATTTGAGGATTTCAATTCCAAGCACACCTCACTGGTTTGATATTTTTATGTTGTATAAATTACTAGGCTATTTTTTTTACTGACCGAAATAAGTTCCCTGAGTAGCTTGTCAAAGTGTACTCTGCCAGCGTCATTGATAGATGCTCCAATGGACCAGGTACACGCAAAGAAGAAGATGCACTGAAAAAAAAAATACAAAACAGTGATGTTTGGATGTCTTCTAAATAAAAAAAATAGTAAAATAAAAAGTAAATAAATAATAAATAGTAAAAAAAAAAAATTAATTTGTAATGCATGAATTCTCCTCCTTGAAATCAAGCAATAGTGAATTGTACTTTAAAAAAACATGTGGCTTCTCCAAAAACTCACCTCTAGCCATGACATAATTTCTCTCTCCTCCATCTGGGAAATCTTAGCTTCATCCTTGAATTCATCCATGAGAGAATCCATAAGGTTCATCAAGCTCTTCACGAGAGCTGTGTCAGAAGTGGGAGACAACTCCTATAAAAAAAAAATTCATCAAATTTAATCAAGAACTAACATTTCAATGTTACAGCATCACTATATTTGAACCTACGTTCCAGCGTAATGATTGGATAATTCATCAGATCAGCTGATATGTACTTGCCTTGACTCCGCCTTTTCTGATGAGGCTAATGCAGGGGTCACAGAATCGTTCAAACATGTCATTGATTGTTGATCTGTGCATCTCTGTGACTGCGGCGGGCATGTCATTCAGCCAGGATTTGACAACTGGCCGCCAGCCCAAGGAGGATGGTTCCATGTAAATCATACCACATCTTGAGACCTGAAAAAAAAAATTGTTTTAATTTGCATCACCTTCATCTTGTAGACGAATTAAAAGAAAATTTTTACTTCATTAATTCAATGGAACTTAATAGAAATATAGAGGACTCAAACTTTGTATTTTATGTAAACTGAGGAATAAAATTCTATGTGTCTGTAATTGAAATTCAAGCTTTATTATTTTTCATCCAAATGAAGCAATTTTTTTTATGAAAATATCTTTTAAAGATGCTTTTGGTTTTTCTTCCATCACTAAACAAATCTTTACGCTACAGCTTGTTTAACAGTACGTAAACAAAAAATTCAAGATTTGTTTAAAAAGGAAGATAACTTACAGTGGCAGGGGAGGCAACTTCCAGATCCATGGGTTCAAACATAAGGTTGGTTGTGTTGGCCAACTGGATGATTTCACCGCTCATCAAACACAGCTTCTTGTTATCATCCAGTACAGTGTTCATGTTTTCAATCCAGATGGCATCCACAGGGCCATCAAAAATCAACCACTTCCTGTCTGGAGTCTGAAAAAAAAATCACAAAGAAACGTTACCATCAAGATTTAGTTACAAGAGAAAAGACATTTTCATATTTTGAAATTTAAAAAGTGGATGACAAAATAAACAAGAGGCCCATGGGCCACAACGCTCACCTGAGTAACAATGGCCTTGCTGTTTTTCACCTGATCTCCCCCCCCCCCTTGTAGTACTTATTGTGGCCCCGCCCTACCCCAAGGGGTCATGATTTAAACAATTAGAATCAACACTACCCCAAGATGCTTCCTTATACGTTTCAGCCTTTCTGGTCCAGTGGTTCTTGAGAAGAAGATATTTAAAGATTTTTTCTGCATATTTCAATGTAAAACTGGGATTCCCTATTTTGGCCAACCCTACCCCCGGGGGTCATGATTTAAACAACTTAGAGTCTACACTACCCCAAGATGCTTCCACATAAGTTTTAGCTTTTCTGGCCCAGTGGTTCTTGAGAAGAAGATTTTTAAAGATTTTTACAACATATTTCAATGTAAAACTTGGATTCCCTATTGTGGCCCCGCCCTATCCCCGGGGGTCATGATTTAAACAACTTAGAGTCTACACTACCCCAAGATGCTTCCACATAAGTTTCAGCTTTTCTGGCCCAGTGGTTCTTGAAAAGAAGATTTTTAAAGATTTTTACAACATATTTCAATGTAAAACTTGGATTCCCTTTTGTGGCCCCGCCCTATCCCCGGGGGTCATGATTTAAACAATTTACAATTTACACTACCCAAGGATTCTTCCACATAAGTTTCAGCCTTTCTGGCCCCTTGGTTCTTGAGAAGAAGATTTTAAAAGATTTTTACTATATATTTCAATGTAAAACTTGAATTCCCTATTGTGGCCCCGCCCTACCCCCAGGGGTCATGATTTGAACAATTTACAATCTACACTACCCAAGGATGTTTCCACATAAGTTTCAGACTTTCTGGCCCAGTGGTTCTTGAGAAGAAGATTTTTAAAAGATTTTTACAACATATTTCAATGTAAAACTTGGATTTCCTATTGTGGCCCCGCCCTACCCCCAGGGGTCATGATTTGAACAATTTAGAATCTACCCTACCCAAGGATGCTTCCACATAAGTTTCAGCTTTTCTGGCCCAGTGGTTCTTGAGAAGAAGATTTTTTAATGACCCCACCCAATATTTGTATTTTCTTGATTATCTCCCCTTTGAAGGGGACTTGGCCTTTATTTTAACAATTTAAACTCCCCTTCACCCAAGGATGTTTTGTACTAAGTTTGGTTAAAATTGGCCCAGTGGTTCTTGAGAAGAAGTTGAAAATGTGAAAAGTTTACAGACGGACGGACGGACGGACGACGGACAACGGGTGATCAGAAAAGCTCACTTGAGCTTTCAGCTCAGGTGAGCTAAAAAGGAAAAAAAAACTTACTGTTGAGGTGGCAAAAGCTCTGTAGGAGACAGCAAGGACACCATCTGACCACTCATGAGAAACTGGGTCAAACTGACCATATAACTGACCCATAGTGATGGCCTTAGGATTGATGACTGTAATCTGGACTTTGTTTTCTTCCATTAATCCCTACAGACAAACATATACACAAACCTTATCAAAATATGCTGCATAACAATTAAATTTCCAAATTTTTCAATGAAATAGTAGACAACATAGATACATTTTATAGGATGGAATGCAATATCTTTGCATCTATTAATTGGACAGAGCAACAATTCAGGGATACAGTAAAACAAGCTTTTAACGAAATGACAGCAATGGACGATTTTGCTGTAATAAAGGTAATTCATTATATCCGTTAAGTTCATGACGTATTTTAAAGCCAAGAGGAATTAATCACTTCATTGTAAGGGTAAATTTATTATAAGCATGTTTGCTATAAGTGTGTTTTACTGTATTAGGTTTGGTAGACAAGGCAATATCTTTATACCTCTATATTTTGGATGAAGTGATATTTTTTTGGATGTAACATACGTACCTTCTCGTGGATATCGCCAAGAGCAGCTGCAAGAACTTTATAGGCACTAGTTTTGCCACCAAATGGTTCTCCAACTATCATAAAACCGTGTCTGACAATCATCATTTCATAGATCTGAAAAATTTTCATGCAATTATAAAATAAATTTATCAATCATCCTTGACTGCATAAGAATAAAAGAAAATAGCAAGATCATTCAAAACACATTTTTAGACCAGTTATACAGTAATAAAAAAAAAGATTACATTTCAACTAAAGAACTGATGAACAAACGAAATGTTTCTACAAAGGGAAAAGAAATAAATGTTGAAAGCAGTACTGTCTGACAGCAAAAAAAATTTACCTGTTGAATCTTCTCAAGGAAGAAATTTGTACATTGAAGGTTCATCTTTTTACAGTTCTCCATTACATTTTCATTCAGGATCTTGTAGTCTGGTTCTGGGAGCTTCACTCCTGGGAACAGATCAGATGTAATACCATGGAACAGTGGTAAGTCGTGATTCAAGAACTTGGGCAAATTGACGTCAATAATGGAACGCAACATCAGAATGTTCTCGTCTTCTTCGGGGTATTTTAGCTGTCAAAAAAAGATTTCAGATCAAGAATTACCATCAGAATGTAGGGAAAAGGAAACCCTAGATCTGTTAAAATCTTCATCATTGCAACTTGGGGAAGGGAATGGGGAGTTAAATTCATAGCATACACTTATCAAGGGTTCATATATTTTGGTAAAACAACTACCAGTATATGCTTGAAATTTTTTCCTTTTTTTTTTTTTTTTAGTTAAATTTAATACTGGATCAATTTATTTAGAACTAATAAATCTTCTGTAACAAAATTAACATCAAACACCCCTTGACATAGCCCCCCCCCCCCTTTACAGTCATATTCTTATGCCTTTTGGTAAAACATGTAAAGAGTCCATGTATTCCACATTTTATGTCTATACGAGTAGTCACTTTCTTCCTTTCCTCCCCCTCCCCCTTACCTTGAGATTTCCTGCTGCAGTCAACACAGATTTGACAGCTCTCATTCCGTAGTCGTAATGGTGCTGAGAGGACAGCTGCTCGGAACACAGTCTGTAGACAGCCACGATCTTGACGGACAACGGACGAGCTTGTACAAAACCACAGGAATAGAGGGAAATCTCGGCAATGAGGGCATAATCTGGTACCATCATTGCCACAGTTCTGAAGAGGGCCTAGAAAATCAAATAGCATTTTAGAAGTATCCCAGGGTTGTATATTTCTAGATATAATATTATGAGTGAATCTTGTATGCATCAGATTTTTACATGTTCTATCCAAAATTAAATTTTTTTGAGTGTCCATAAATTTTTATGCAAATGTGGAAATTAAGATAATCAATAATGACTCTGTTCTAAAATCTAAGATAAAATGTATTGCAGACAAAAATAGAGATTGAACTTTATTATCATTATAATGAGACTGTCAAAAACTTTTTGAGATATCAAAATGCCTGAAATATCAAAGTCGACATTGACATATTAGAAATAAGGACAGTCAACTCACTTGGAGTCACCCATTCAGAATATTCGAAAAGATAAATGTTTGAGATATAGAAATTCAGCTGCACAAGTATATATTATAGTGACATTGTTCTTTTGATTTCTACCTTAAGGTTGTCTGGCAATTCTGAACGTCCAGCGTAACCTGGGTTCATTGTGATAAACACAGAGCAAGTGGGGTCCAGTTTGATTTCTGTCCCTTCAAACAGCAGAGTGTCTGCACCAGAGTTAATACCTATCATAGAAAAATAAGACATTTAACCACTGATTTACATTTTTGCTGAACTGCTTTCAAAAATAAAATGCCCCAATTCTGCAGTTAAAGCAAATAAGAAACTGATTGAAATATTGTTTTTATTTACTGGTATTTGTGATTATAATTTGCATTTTTAAAATATTAAGTTCAAAGCACCAAAACTTTTTGATATATGAATTCCAATTTTTTTTTTTTTTTACCTCTTTGAATAGTCAGAATCTGTTGAGCTACCACAGACAACACTTCCAGATCAATTCTGTTAAACTCATCAAAACAAGACCAGGCTCCACAAGAGGCCAAACCCTGAGAAAAAAAAAACAAACAATTAATGGTCATCAACATATTGACCAACAACCTCTCCCTTAATTCCCCCTTAATCCAACAAACATTTCTCAAAATCTTACTTTGAAGAATTTTCCCAAAGCGAGGTAATCCAAACCATCGGAGCAATTGAACACCACACACTGTTTGGCCACAGCTTTAGCCAAATCCTTGGTGGTCTCTGTTTTGCCTGTACCAGCAGGGCCTTCTGGGGCACCACCCAAGTGTAAATGTAAAGCCCCGAATAGAGTTCTGAAAATGGTTCAAATGTTTGTATAAAGTCTCAACTCTCCTGTTTTTGCAGTAAAACTACTTTACTTTTATTTTCCTTTTTGCATCCTTTTGGAATGGATTAAAAAGAAAGAGATTTTGTTATGTTTACATGGATAAAATACCTGTAACATCTGTCCGTTAGAGGAGTAATGACAAGACGCCCTGTGTTTCCAAGGTATTCATATCCATATTTCAACATGGAGTTGATCATACGAGTCACCATTTTGGAATCCTTGAAAAATCAAAATCAAACCTTGTAACAAAAATGTCAATAGGATTTAAGTTCACAAAAAAATATCAATAGGATTAAAGTTCAAACTGCACAACAAAAATATAAACAGGATCCAAGTCCAAAGTTCACAACAAAAATATATATAGGATTCCTTCCAAATAGATTACAGCAGTATTGAATACTTCTATGCTCTGTAATTCTAAGTTTCTTACCTCCCAGTAGTATCGAAGTTGACTCAGCCACTGGAAGTCCAGATCAGATCTGATGTCATTTTCTACAAGTTTAGCCAACACATCCTTTGCATGGACATCCAATACAATAAGAGCCTGCAATGTCACACGGTTCTGTTTGGACAGAGTGCCACGGACCATGGCCACAATCTCATCAATCTGCTTTAAGTTCAAATCCAGATAATCCTTCAGGGCAGTTCCTCCTTTTTTGAAGGCATCCTCAATGAAATCAGTCCAGTATTTGGCAGTCACACAAAGTACAGCCTGTCCAGGCCACTTTTTGACCCACTCTTTTCTTTCCTCTTTCATGTAAGCTTCAAGTGACTCTCCAATGACTTTGCACAGAGAAGAAAGCATGTCGCTTTCCAGTTCCAGGAGCCATTTTTCCACCTGCCCTCTAGCTTTAGAGGTGGAAATGACATCTCTCAGTTCTACAACCTCTCCTTCACTGCTTTTCATGTGAGTGATATCCAGTGTGTCTGTGAATTCCAATTTGGCAATGCCTTCAAAGCACTTTTTCAAGTGAGGCTGTACTCTGCAAAAAGGCAGAAAAATTCATTATTTGACTAACTCACCCGACAGCAATTGTTGCAGATAATGAAATTTTCATGATTCAGTTACAAATTTTGGTATGCAAAAATTTAAATATTTTACTTTTCATGGAAGTACATGTAAAACACTGGGTATTCCCTGCAAAATTTCAAAAGCCTCATCTGTTTATCAACTACATTTTTACCTTTTGGGGTCTTTAGTCTCAGACAAGATTTCCAGCAACTCATCATTGGACAAGAAGAAGAACCTTGGGAAGTACAGTCTCTTCTTCTCCAAGTAGTCATTCAAACCCTAAAGAAAATTTACTTCAAGTTTCCATCAACTTGTTTCCAAAAAAAATTTACATTCCATTACAAAAATCTGAGCTGTCTGAATTCTTAAAACCACAAAAATTTGCTCATTTGAGGAAAAAAATGGAGGGGGAAGGGGATTTTATGCAAGGACATTAAGCTAAACTCTGCATACCTTTTGGATAAGCTCCAGAAGTTCATTGGATTTCTTAAGTTTCTCCAGCATCTTATCAATAGCAATGACACTGAGCACTTTCTTATCCTGTAGAGCCTGCTTCATGATATCCTTCCAGTTCTTGTCCACTGTGGTAAATCTACGTCCCTCCTCTGGCATCTGGGCCATGATATCTGGGGAGCTGAAGATGGGCTCCAAGTAGAGCCAGGTGGCCTGGACTTTCAACCACTCATCCAGAATGTCCTGAAGAAGCATAAGCTTGGCTTCCCATTCTCTGTAATAAGGATTGTTTTAAAGATTTTAATGGATTTCATATTCATCATCTCTTTGAGAACAAATCTCTATGTTTACAATGCAAGAAATTTTTAAATAAATTTGTCTTTTTTTGCCAGTGGTTCATGAAAAGATTTTGAATTTTACCCAGCATTTACCATTTTTTAATTATCTCTCCTTGTAAAGGGATAATTTTCTTCAATTGAAAAATTCTGAATTCCATTTACCCACCAGACATGCATTCAGGCAAGTAACAATGAAATTGACCCAGTAGTTCAGAAGAAGGTGGAAATTTTACATTTTCAGACGACAAGAAACAATAAACATACAGGCACTGCAGACTCTTTGGTTAGAAAAAAATTTACTGTCTTTTGTTTGAGTCAGTTATAACTTTTTTATTATTACATACTTGATTTCTTCCTCGAATGGCTTGATGAATGGTGATCCTCTCATGGTTTGTGTCTTCACTATGTGATCATCCAGAAGCAGCTGAATGTCATCCACGGAGGACAGGATACTGGTGCCGGTGTCTCGGTACGGGATCATGACAAACTCGATCTAAAAGTGTCACAAAAAAACAAATGAACACATGAGTTTAACCAAATCTGCAGATGCCAAATTCAAATAGTTTGAAAGAGCAATTAAAACTTCCCCCCCCCCCCCAGAGAAACTAAGAGAGACAGACTAAGTTAAATAAACTTACAGGGGCCCATTCTGTCTTCATCTTTTCCATGGCTTTCTCCAGTGAGTACTCTTTGCTGGCAGCTTCACTGATGCTCTCAAACTGGGGAACGTACTTCATGAGGTCAAACTCAAGCATCTTATCCAGTGTGTATGTATCGTCTGGTTTGAGGGGATATTTGACCACCTCGGAGATCTGTTCCCAATGGCGGTCCCTGAGACCAGGGTTGAACAAGGTCTGTACCAGTGGCATGTATTCTCTGAACTCTTCCACTTTTGCTTTAACCTAATTAAAAGAAAATTATTTTTTTAAATGATATATATCAATTACTTTGCAATTTGTTTCTACTTTCAGAATCACATTTTCTGACTTTTGTCCCTGTCTCAATTATAGAAACTTTCTTTTCATTCTTTTTTTTTTTTTATAAAGAAATAACCAAAGTTATTGTAGTAGGTTTTGGCTAATTTGAGGAATTAAGAAATAAAAATAATCCAAGTTTTTACCTTAGAGGCGATTTTCTTGGCTGCTGGTACAGAGTCAAACTGCTTCTCTAACTTGTACAGATTTCTCCAGAAATTTCCAACTTCGTTTTCTACTTCATCGGGATTGACATTTCCCATGGGACCATGCATCCATTCACTGTTAACAAATTACAAAATCAATCAATACCAAATAGGTTTCTTTAATTATTCATTTCACATAATTACAGCAAAACACAAATCTCTCAGACTGAGATTTTTTATGCTATGCTATGCACTATAGTAAAACTTCACTAATCTGGATGCTGTGTATTTTGAAATTTTGCATAATATGATGAACACAATTTGTCCCTTTCAGTAAATTCAATTGATTAAAATGTCTACTAATCCAGAATATTGTTTAATCTGTAAAGTCAGTGTCTGCATTAGACAAGTTTAACTGTATATAGATATAGAAGATTGTTCTTTTTTATCAAACGATTAAAAAATAACCTAATTCTTAAGTATTAAACATTTTGGAAATTTCAATACAGGAATTTCATGAAAGAAAATTAAGCAAAAAAAAAAAAAAAAAAAAAAAAAAAATCCATAAAATCAGGCTCCGGGGCCATAAAACTTAGATGATCTCACTTTTGATCTCAGTCTCACTTTTCCACTATATATTCCTTTTATAAAAGTGAGACAAATCAAAAGTGAGCTCATCTAAGATTTATGGCCTAAGAGCCTGATCTTACTTATATTTGTTGTTGAATTCCACAGTGAGTTCGTAGAGACTGAGGTATGGTTTCAGAGTGTTCTGTATGGTCTGTCTCTGTGGATATGCTGTCGTCTGCCAGCCAAAGGCTTCTTCTTCATTGTTGAAGGCCTCAATCTAAAATTAGATCAATTGAACAAAAATTCTTCAAAATAATGTTTACACTTAGTTTTTTTTTGGTTTGATTTCTAAAAATAAAGTCTTGCTTAGCCACAACCATTTTTTTTCCAAATAAGCCTATTAATGATTATTTTGTGTGTTTGTATACATTAATTTGTATTTCTCAAGACATAAAGATGAAAGGAATAAAGATGAAAGTCATCAAAAATACAATTTGATTTGCATATTATTTTTGAAGTAATAAAAAATGACCCTGACCTTCTCTGCAGCAGCATTGAGTTTGTTTTCAAGATTCTGTGATTTCTTGAGATATTTTTGGATGTCATTCATGTCACCATATGTGGCAAATTCATCCACTTGTTTCTGGTAGCTCTCTAACTCTTCAATGAATCTCTCTCTCCTCACCTATAAAAATATCAAAAAAAGAAATGTCAATCTATACATCCATACCATCTTCCTGCAAATACAAAGAATACTTAAAGATTCTGGAGGCTCGGGTTACATATACAAAGAATATAACAAGAACACATTTAAACTGAGACCATCCTATCCTTTCCTTTTCATTCTTCATGCAACAAATGTATACCCTTGAAATACGTATAAACTTATGTCCGCTTTTAATCAAGTTAAATTCAGTTGACATATATTTTAGTGTTCCATTTGGAAGACTATTCATTTACACCTTGACATCTATGTGAATTTCATTTTTCATATCAATTTACTCTGAAAGTGCAATATATAAGCTATCACAAACCAACTTTCTACATTACATTTATTATTTTGTTAATCAAACAATATTTTAAATACCTTCAAAGCCTCTTCATATTGTGTCCTTCTGTCAGCAACAATCATTTTGTGTTCCTCAAATATTGTTGGCATTCTGCCATGCCATTTGAAAACACTTGCATTCAGCCTCATTTCAGCTGGAGAGAACTGGGCAAAATCTGACAGGAAAGTCAACCTGTCCTTCGACTCCATTAGTCTTTTCTCCATGGTAAAAATAATGTCTGATTCCACCTTTTCAATGTAGGCTTTCAGCTCCATCAGATGTTCTGTGTTGCTTGGAGTGGTCAAAGCTTTTTCTGCTATCTGTTCATAATCATCACATAACCTGAAGAAATGAAAAATTAGAGTTAGTTCCCTTTGACTCTGTTAGCTTTAATTTTCCAGAGGAGAATGAATTTTATCATAAATATACTGTAGCAATTGTTTATTTTTTTATCCTGACTTTAAAAATGGAGGGATATGAATTGAAAGACTTGATTTGCAAATTATAATTAAGCCACATAAAAATTCATATAACTTTCAGGTGAAGCAAAGACATAGGGATGACAAATTTGGAATTTTATTGATACCTTGGCTTTTATGTAAATTTGTTTGTTTGTTTTAATTATTTTGGAAAATAAATCCAGACTTACTTTTTGTTTGCCTCTTTGTGATCTTCAGACATTTTGCCCAAAAGTCTTTGACAGAGGGCCTCTGATCGTTTGGCTAATGAACGAATCAGATCATCGCAGTGGACTTCAAACATCCCAAGCCTCATAACCTGTGGTTAAAAAAAATCAAAAGATTAAAAAAAAATGCTTCAGTTACAAACAATTATATCATTTATAAAAAATATTTTGGTGAAAATGTAAATATAAGTTATTCATGTAACATTCATTTTCAATACAAATTTTATCCACAGTAAAGTACATTGAAGTCAGTTTTGAAACTATAGACAAAGGTATAATGCTGTCCAATAGAAATCTAAGTGCAGTTGTCAAACCTTAATTTTACTCTAGGTCAGGTGTATGCATTACAAATTATTAAAACTATGAAAAGGTAATTTTTTTCTCCTCTTTTTTTGTAGTTTACTGCTATCTGAATTCAAACACTTCTGCATTATTTTGTAAACTCAATGAAAAATAATATGAAACTTAAAAATTTGCACATTTAAAAAAAGAAGTCAGTGTGAAAAGGAAATATTTATCTAGAAAAGGCCAGGTGTTTCATGCAAACATCAGTGATGTATAAGAACATTACATCAGATCTTTATTTTACACATGCTGATATTTTCTTTTCTATAATAGATCTGCATTCAGTAAACTATTATCCTGATAAATATATACAGATACAGTTCAGTTTACCAGAAAGTTTCTATATAGCATTCACTGTGGAACATTTTACAATATCTGTGTACTTACAATACAGTAAGCTGATCAATTATGTAGAACTATGAATGTGCTTATCATACATATATATTCATTATTTATCAAATATATCTTGAACAAATAAAGCTGTATTTAATGCACATTGCTTATTTCTGAAATTTCCATTAGAAAAACATCAAATGTACCGGCTTATAGATTTCCTGAGATGGGAGAATTAATTAAACAAGAAAGATTAAATTAAAATATTAGAGGCTGTAGTTATATACTATGGAATTTTATGAACTGTGTAGCCAGCACCTTTATCAAAGTCCCGTTTAAAAATAAAACACATTCAATTAATTTATGCTCTCTAAAAATGTTCCCAAACTTGACTTTTTAGCAGTCTGGAAGAATTCAAAATTTGCTAAAATATATCCTAGTCACCCATTTAATAAAAAAACATTCCACTTCATACAATAAATGTTATTAAGATAGCCTGCTTATTATGGTACTTGTAGTTATCATAAATGGTCACTGGATACACAGTATAGTTCAATTTAGGAAAGAGTGTCTATCTCAAGAAGTTGTGTACTTGTATACCTTAAAAAACCCTCCTCTCTGTGATAAGTTAATTAAGTAAAAGAATTAAAATAATATTAATACATAAGTAATTAAAGATTGTGTTCATCAGCTGAAATAAAACTAAGTATGTTACAGGTCATAAGGTATTTATATTAATAGATGTGTAAAGAAAGTGGATTAAAAGTATACACATATATATCAATTATAAAGTAGTTCCTTCTAAAATCATTGTGCTGTGTTTAAAAGATACATCCTTAACTTAAATGACGTATTTTGTGCAAAACATAATCTTATAAAAAAGTTCTGTTTACATCCAAATACATTTTTTGCAGCTCTCTAAACATAGCAAGTAAGCATAAACTGTGCTCCTACATTAAACTGTATATTAATATCTACAAAAATATACATTAACTTTTTCTTATAAATAAATGTAAATTACAATATTTATCTACTGTCTAGTTGACAATATAATATCAAGCTTCTGAATGATACAATTATAGATGACGTACACTACTGTAAATACACTAGCACAATTAATTGATCTTTTTATTGTTGAATATTCTACAAATATCATGAGGCATACTGAAATTATTTTATCTTTATTTTTTTTAAATCTTAAAAAAGTTTACATTATAAAATGTTTTAAGAATATAAATTAATTTTTTTATAGTTATTTTTTTTCATTCTGAATTTTTTTAAATGTTAAGTACAGGAAGGAATAGCCAAAATCCAGCTGATATATTTTAGTTTGCCTTGATGCTTTCTTGATAAAATCATCATATCTTGGTCAAGTATATCTAAATGACTCAGTTATTATTCTGATACTTAGAGACTTGATAAATGAATTGAGAAGGCCATACAAGATAGTTCAACAAAATTGACAAATTTTCGTATTTGATTTCAACACTTTCCAAATCACACATGGCATTCTCTTCCAATTTCTAATAATTATAAACTTTGGATTCAATTTACTCATATAAAGCATTTGGCAAAAAAAAAAAAAAATCAACTACATTTTACTTTTTAACTATATGTTTTACTTTTGAGCTAGTTAGATCAAATATGGTAGCCCCAAAATAAAAAAAAGGACATAATTTCATCAGAGAAAGATAAAGGCTTTTAGTCTTATTGGATGAAAATTAAATGAATTATGAATGAAGAATTTTTAAAAATCTAGACAATTAATACGACTATATTCTAAGAAAAAGAATCATCGAGTTCACAAACCGATGTTCCTCGCTGTAAAAATGAGGAAGAAGATTAAGACCGTGTTATTAAAAATTTCTGAAACGTCAACACAACAACCAAAAAAATGAAGAAAAAAAACCCATTATACATGATTTTATTTTCCCTGACATAAAATAGATATGAATTTTTCGATAAAATTAAATATGAATATTTCAACAAAATTTGATTTAAATAATGTGTCAAGAAAAGTGCATTGTCAGTTATCTCCCTTGTAAGAGAATGAGGTAGATTTGATATTTACCTTGTCTAAGTTGTAGGTGACTTCATCCACGAGTTTCTTGTATTTGGTGATTTCCTTTGCATATTCATCAAAAGAGTGGGTTTCTCCCAGGAATACATCAACATCAGCATCAGCCTACAATCAAAATTTAATCAAAATTCATTGATAAATTAGACCTTAATGCCCTTTAAATTACCCAGTGTAGTCTATAGAAAAATAATATGCAACCAGCATGAATATGAATGCAGAAAATACATTCATGGTTTCAAAATTTTTGGGGGGTTATTAAGTTAACGAGTAATTAAATCTGATTCCTGTTTCTATAGACTTTCAATACCGGTACAATCAATGCATGTATTTTCGTACCTGTTTTGAGATGAGGAAGTTGTATTTATCGTAGATTTTACAGTGCTCCACTGGTCCAACACTTTCTTTCTTAATCAATTCCTTCACTTTCTGTTTGTGAGCCTCTAGAATTTCTTTCAGAACAACTGGTTGCAAGTTGGACTTGGCTTTGTTTCCACTCTACAGGAGAAAAAAAATTCTTTGAATTAAATCTAAATAAATTATGACTTACTGAAATTTCACAAAGCCTTGCCAGATTTTTATTCAACATGTAACATAAATTGCTTGAATTATCTATGTCTTCACATTTTGGTACTCAACAATTTATTTTAAATATTAAAATTTGGGGGAAAATTGAATTATTTTCACAATTACATTTAACCTGGTTGCCTTTACTGTCTTACCCAATCCAGATACAGTTTTGTCTCCACTCTGGGTACTTGCTGGGAGGCTTTAATCATGACATCATACACATTTAGGATGATGACTTCAAACTCCTTGAAGGTTGGCTCAAATTTGATGGAGGTTCCATCCAAGATGAGGCGCAGAACAAATCCTGGGTGCTCATATGCACGAGTAGAAGTCTATAGAGTAAAAAAAAATTAGAAATCATAATTGACAAAACAGAAGTGCATTATTATCATAGACTCAGTGGCACTGAGATCACTATTATAATACATTATTTAACCTAATTCCAAGAGAGGAGATCTCAGCATTTCCTCTTTACAAAAATGAGTATGGTAATAAAACAGTTGTTCTTTTGATTTTGAAATGTTGGCTACAACAATACTGTATACAGGGTCATTTTCCCCCGTGTTTTCGCCCTTTATTACTTTAAAACAATCTTGCCCAGTTTTAAATTCGCCCAGACATAGTTGTGTACAAGAGATAATGTTGTCTTCTTTGAATTTACCCCATTTTAAATTCACTCTCTTGCAATGAGGGTGAAAAAGGCAAAAATAAAATGGGAGTGAAAAATTCCATTGTATTCAGTACCCCCAACCCAACCAATCCCCTAAAAAATGCTATGTTAACATTTATAATCCCTGCTCACAATAATTTTCATGTAAGAGTTATGGGCCTTACAGGTGGTTGGCACAAGAGATCTGTGTAATCGTCCAGTGAATTCAGGGTCAGCTGCTGAAGATTGTCGGTCATCAGCGTAGCAGCACAATTGAAGAAGGACTCTAGTTTCTCTGGATCCTGGTTGCTAGGAACCTGTTTCCTTTTGTTTCCTTCATAAAACATCACCTGGACTTCTGGGAACCATCTAGAAGGTTGCACAGAATTATGCATGATTTTTTTTTTCCATTTATTTTGATTGGTTCTTAATTGATACTTTGGTATTCAATATCTAAATTTATGAGCTAGGAAAAAAAAATATGAGTGAATTTACTAAGGTATGCACATGTTGTGTTGAAAACTGTGTATGTATATCTGACAGTAATAAAATAGGGATAAAACTTGGAATGGTAAATATTTCTTTTTTAAAAATCAATCAAGATCAAGTTATTAGGTTAAGTAAGGTAAAATAAAAATGGCCGATAAAGAAATACCATATTTAATCTGCAGATCGTGGAATAAATATTTTAGCAACATTATTTTATTTTGAAAACAGACACCTTCCAGAACAAGGACATGTTGTCTGAACTAAAAGACTTAACATCAAAATAATGGTGTTATAAAATTTGGCAAACTTTTCACCATATGTTCAGTATATCAAGATGTAAATAGCGATGACTTTGTTTCAAAAAACGTTGACCTCCTTTTCTAGCAATTTAAACACGGGGTTAGGATTTGGGATTTTATAAATGTGTAATACGACAATCTGAACTTGTGATGGGCCAAAACAGTCTATCTGGATCTGTTCCAATTCCAGGTTCTTTAAATTTGCATTCAATGGTATGAGTCATGCATGGCCATGATCAAGACTGGAGTGTTGGAACAGATTAGAAATTATGTAAACATCATCCCATTTGTCTCTCTATCTTATCCTACATATGCAAAATAATGCTCATTTATATGTAGAACAAAAAATTTTTTGACATTCATTAGCTATTCAATTTTAACTGTTTAATCCATTAATCTTTTGTATATATGTGGAACAACATAACTCAGTTGGAATTTCCAAATTACAAATATTGATATTCAAATTATTTCGTTGTCGTAATCAGACCTAGATCCTTGTATCTTGATTATATTTAGGCCATGAAGTTAAAATTTCTAAAATGCATTAAAAGCTTAAACATGACTCAGTTGGAATTTCCGAATATTGTTAAAAAATTTTTGCTGTCGTAAACAGATCTCATTATATCTTGATTATTTTTGGTCATGAAGTTTGTTCTAAAATGCATAAGAGGCTTAAAACAATTAATATTTATGTAGTTTTTTCTGATTTCTCATCGCCTTTCATACTGCTTAATTACTGACTCACTTTTTCATTAATTGGTCCTTGGCATTCTCAATATGCCGCATGCAGAGATTTTGGAAGGTTCCCAATTCCATGGAGTCCACTCTGTTATGAAACTCATTGATGTCAATAAAACGCAACCCCCTGAAACAAAACAACAAAGTCTTTTTAAGTCCATGTAAGTAACATGACATTTGTTGTAAAAAAATTCTTAAAAGAAAAAAAAAACCAAGAGAGCCCATTGTGTGGTTATATATGTAAACTTATATTTACTTCTAACTCAGTTGTATTAAAAGCAACAAATAATCATTCCTTTTAGAAAACAGAGTAGAAAAATGTTTAGGATTATTTATCATAATAAAGATGGGAAAATCTCTTTTTTTAAGCTAGCTAAAAAGAAAAACCTCATTTCACTGATCAAAGGGAAAAAGAAAAAAAAAGATTTTTGTGGTGATTGATAGATTGTTCATACAGTCATCTGACAACTAGGTGGAGCTTTGGTACCAGTAAATAAAAAAATAAATAAATAGATTTTTTTTTAGAAAAAGAAAACTTACCCAAATTTGGTGTGCCAGAAATCTAGCACCTGTAACATGCATGGGGTGGTGATGTGAAGTTTCTGGGACATAGCTTCCAGGCCAGCAACGTAGTCCTTATGCCAGGGTTTGGGTACCACATCCATCTCTTCCCTGTGGGGAGGGCGTTTTTCCTCCACATCTTTTTCTTTTTCTCTCTGATCCTTTAGGACAAAATCAACTGGAACAGAAAGAATTCTTTGTAGATGCAAAATCAATTGGCTCATGTTAATGGAAAGTTATAAAAATGTCTAAGTCACGACCTTCTTAGCTTTTTTCAAATTAATTTATATTTTTAATGTACATCTGAAATGAAGGTCTGAGACTATAAGCAACAAATTGACAGCATCTATTTATTTGGTAGATAAAATGTTATAGTTTAAACTAATTATTATGATCAAATCAAGGTGAAAATCTTGATTCTTACCAATTGCTTTCTTTACACTTAAAAGATAGTCCTCTCTCATCTCATCTGATAAGTTTTCAATGGTATCAGAGTGCCCTCTCTGGAAAACAAAGATATCTCATTCAAAATCTTAAGAAAATCACCGAGATGAAAATCCACTTTTTTTTTAAAAGGGGGCCAGAGTGTAGACAATATTCAATATTTACTTTACAAAGAAATAATGAGATACTTTCTCAAACAAACCTTTAAATCCTCTGAGACAAGCCCTAGGACATTTTCAAGCCAAGAGTCCTCCATTGGAGCTACATGCTCTGTGTCAATTCCATTGTGAATGTAGTAGTAATATCTCTGTAAAGAGCGTAAATAAATGGTGTCTTACTATCCAAAAAATTACAAAATTAAAAAATTTTCTTATATAAGTCTTTTTATAAACATATTTTGACACAAAGATGAGAGAAAACTTAATTAATGAACAAACACATATATTAATGGGATGATTTATCGAACTAAAATAAAGCAGTTTGAAATATGTGACTACAGATACATTGGAGGGGGCAACTTCTTTACAAATGAACAGATATAGATGAAATAATGTGATATACCAGGATATCTTTATCAGCAGCTGTGGGTGATCCCGTTCTGGACAAGGGAGGTAACTCTCCATTAACGGAGCCTGGTGCACTGTGGGGCTGAATTCCATCCTCTTGCCTAAGAACAGTAATAAACTTCAAAATGAAGCATTCATAACATATTTTACATTTAATTTCTTTTAATTATTCTTCTTATTTAATATGAAGATCTCTTTTTTGATCATTCTTCTAGATGATGACAAACTTACATGATGATGTCAACCAAAGCCTTTCTAAAATTTTCTCTGTCTTTCTTTGGTTGCTGAAACTGGGTGATGTCTGCATCTGTGCCATTCTGTTTCTCTATTGGTTTTAATTGATTGGGCTTTCTACGTTTTGGTTCTCCTGTTCAAAAACAATCAATATTAATAATCAAGATAATACAGTGAAAAATATAATGTTGTAAATTTTAATACAGACGTATATTCTCTTCAACAGATCATGAGATGACTCTGCATGAGGTCATGTTCTGGCCCCAGGATCATGAAAAAAACTTAGACTTAAGTCAAATTTTCAACTGCCTGTAAATTAAATGTTTCATAATTGTCAACTTAATCTCTAAATCTGCAGATAACAACACTTTTGTAAAGCAATAATGAAAAATATTTTAATTTTGCTCTGCTTGACTTCTATAACATTTTAGAACAACATGAAGATTTTGACTTAAGCCTAAGATGTTTCATGATCGCAGGGTCAGAACTACTAAGTTAAGAAAATATATAATGGTTTTCCTTAATTTGTGCAATTTGTGTTTATCTATAATTATATAAACTAATAGATGAGGTAAAAAAGGACATCTCCATATCCGAAAGGATATTTTTCTGTAATTCTTCAAACCCTGACATTAAAAATAAACAGTATGTTATTCCAAGGTTGCATGTTGCCAAATAGCATTTAATATCTAATACCTAAAGAACAATTAATTTTCCCATCTGATGAAAGAAAGAAAGAAATCCATACCTAATTCACTTCATGATATGCAAAAATGAAATAAGATGTTCACTTATGATGGTCAGTAAATAATGAACTTACTTGCAGTGAGTTCTCCTACAAGATCTATTCCATTTTTATCCTCTCCAAGAATTTTTCCTGATAGTTCAAAATTAGGTTGAACTTGA
Source organism: Saccostrea echinata (assembly GCF_033153115.1). Taxonomy (NCBI): domain Eukaryota; kingdom Metazoa; phylum Mollusca; class Bivalvia; order Ostreida; family Ostreidae; genus Saccostrea; species Saccostrea echinata. Next base: position 11,376,280 of record NW_026889774.1, read on the forward strand.
TGCCATGCTGGTTTAGTTCTTTTAGAAGGTAAAACGGGGAGGAACCTAATGGGGTCATCAGTGCCCTTCCCTTTACTCCTTCCATTTGCTCTACGTGGAGTAAGCTATATATAAAAAAAGAAATATGTACAATAACATAAATATAACCTCATTGTCACAAACTATGGCAAAATGCAAGATCCTCTACCATTCTGGAAAAAACTAACATTATATATGGACTCCAACAAGTGGCGACCATGAGATGGTAACATTACTCTATACCTTATATAATTATATAAACAGATACATTATAATTTAACCATATTTTTTGTATATCAAATTATCAATGATACGTACTCCTACAAAATCAAGGCTAAGTTTGCAATGTATAGAAAAAAACTTTCTTTCTTTTATAGAACAAACTTTTTTGTACAAGTAATATGTAACTCCGAGGTGTTAGATAAGCAATCAAAATATTGAATAACAAATCAGATATATTATTTTCAATGGTTTAATTAGCTGCAGCATATCAATTGAACTATGAAATAAATTGACATTTTTGACTGAATTCTTGTATGTGAAAAACACGTTCATTCGATTGAAATGTGTATTCGACCGAGTGCACCGTTATATTTTGACAACAGAAACCTTGCTTACTCAGTTATTGTACATTTTTGCACTCGCATGATCTTTATATAGATATGAATTCAATTAAAAAATGTACTTACATCAAAGTCTGCCATTTTTCAATTACCGTGACCATATACCAATGACATTTAATCAATTAGTCGCGTGTGTCCTTCATTTGTTTGGTATCGATGGGTCATTGAAACTTCCTCTGAGCATAAGAAAATGGCGGACATATGCGTTGCGTTGCTAAGCAATAATCAATAATCTCTTTAAAATAGATAAAAACGTTTTAATTTGTAAAAACATAAATCTTATTATTGTAATTACAAAATGTGCGAGAAAAGTTTCTTTCAGCTCATTATAAGTTAAAGATGTTATTTCCGTAAACTACCGAAATCACTCGAGAAATATTCAAATTTGATGACGTCATATTCGTCGTTACAAATTTTAGATAAGTCGTACTATATTTGCGTTTTTCCATCTCAAAGTCAAAATGAGTATTTTGAACGAAATGAATCAACATCTGTTAAGAATCAGTGTGGCAGGTATTGCTGCACTTCTAGGATTGAATAGTTATATGGGATTCAAACAACACAGTAAGAAAATCAATATATTCTAACTTATATGACTTAGTTCGAATTTCCTATAAAAATTAGCCCGAATTTCCTATACAATATGTAGTCAAAGCAAAGCATAATATTCTAATATTGTTTCTTTAACGCCATGAAAATTCAGATAAGGTCAGAGGAAAAAATAATTTTTTTTATCAAGTACGTATATAAAAATCAGGGCTGTTTCGAGATAGCAGCAAGTAGATGTCTGTTAGACTTTGGATGTAAATGTCTCAGTAATAGCTAACTTTGGAACGAAGTGAGCTGAACTCAAGTGAAAATGGATATCACTGACAGATCTTGGTCCATATATTTATGGCACACATCTTTATTGGTCCTCTGCTGCCCGTTCCAATGTTCCCAACATGTTCTGTTTTCCCCAGGGTTGTAAAATTGTTGTTGGTCCAGGTCAACAATGTGGTTCTTGGTTTTGTAGCTCATCAACAGCCTGTGCTTGGTATGGTGTACTTGGAATGTTTCCTACCTGAGCCTGTCCAACATCGCAGTACATTATACACGCTGCTGCATCCCTCTAGTTCCTTATCTTATGGTACGTACACCAGGCAATCATCTTCAAAGAGCCTTGCATCTGATGTGGTGAACTGGGGGAGGTCATTGATGTAAAAGTAGAGGAACAAGAACTGTACCCTGCCCTCCAGACAAGACTTCTAATAGTTCAGACTTTGACCTTCCAGTAAGACAGATTGTGTTCTATTACTGAGTAACTGTCCTCTATCCACTGTAATGTTGATCCTCTAATTCAACAATATTTTCATGTGGGAGATGGAGTGGACCTTGTCAAATGCCTTCGAGAAGTCTATTAGTACAGTGTTGGTGTGGGACCCCTCATCCAGGTTTTTGGCTATCTGGTATATTGTCTGGATAAGCTGAGTTTCTGTAGACCTCCAAGATCTAAACCAATGTTGTTCATCACAGAAAACAGTGGTCCATGGTGGTACTGTGGACTGTATGTTCAAGAATCTTACATGCAATGGATATTAGTGACACAGGTCTATAGTTGGAGGTAAGTGTTTCTCCCACTTCTTGGATATATTGTACACCAGTTGTCCGGTATTCTTCCATTGTCTAAAGACATCTGGAAGAGCCGGGTGAAGTATGGAGAAAGGGTATCTGCTGCAGTCTTTAGGATAAAGGCAGATACTTCATGAGGTCTTAAAGCCTTGTAAGGTATTACAGAATTATGTAGGTTCCTGAGTAATTTCTCTTCTCCCCTCTCATGAATGATGGAATGGAAGTTTGGATGATTGTTGGTTCCCAGATCTGGTAATGAGGACAAGACCTCTCTGGTATATACTGACTGAAACTGGTTGTTGAGGATGAAAATTAAATGTGAATTTACATATTTATACATTTTAGCTTGAGTTCAGTTTACTTGTTCCCAAAAATAATTACAAGTATTATTGATGTATTTTATCAAAAATCTAACTTGTGGCTAGGTGAGTTGTCCATTCGAAAAAAGCTAGCTCGATATTTACCACTAAGGTGCTAGGTTAACCGCTATGATCTTGAACTCACCCCTGGGCAAGCTCTGTCTCTATCACTTTCAATATCACTTGACATGGGTCCTTTTAACCATAAATCAGCCTACACTGATGTTTGTAATTTTATCAGTTTTTGATTTCAATGAAGGTGTTGCTTGGTTACTGAAAAATAGAAATTTCAGTAAATTCTTTCAAAATGCTACCGGGTACTTCTCCTAAAGTTTTGGTCAGATTTCAATGAAACTTTTTATAGGAGTAGACGACACTAAAGATGCATAATTCTGTGCATTGTGTTTTTATTTCATTAAACAGTGTTGATTCTGAAAAGATAAACCCTAATGTCATGATACATTTGTCATTAATGCATCAGAATATCAATCCCTAATTAATCAAGGAGCATACAAGTATCCTATATGTGACTTGAATATTCTCCAGCTACTGTATCCATCCCAGCTAATATGTTTTTATGCCCCCATAATTGGAGAGTCAGGGGCATATATTTTTTGGTCTGTCCATCTATCTGTTTGTCCACAAAAACTTAAACCTTGTCATACTCGTGTATTCCTTTTGACAAGACCTTTCTTAGGGTACCGACATTTTTTACCTCATGACCTTTACCTTTGAGTTTCACTTACAATTTGAAAATTTTTAACCTTGCCCATAACTTTTGAACAGTTGGTGCTAGGGCTTTCATATTTCAATTGTGTATTCCTTGTAATAAGACCTTTCTTTGAGTATCAACATTTTTCACGACCTTGACCTTCGAGTTCCACCTTTTGAAAAACTTGAACTTTGGCCATGAGTTGCCATTCATTATCATCAGACTGTTTCACAAACACAACCTTGTTGTCATTCAATAACATGAATAATGAATCTCTAGTTCTCATAAATATTTTTATACTCTGTAGGAAAAGTCAGAGAATCGGGATTCTACAAAGACTCACTGGAGTTGGTCAGGAACTATCCTCCAGCAGTTCAGCATTTAGGGGAACCAATCACAGGAGGGAGGGTAACCTACTCAGACTCCTCAAACACACTGACAGACACAGATGTTTGTGTAAGCTTGTTCAATACTACAATCATAATCTCCATGTATAGTAGATTCAAAATTGTTAAAGTTATTGCTCCCAGGGCTAAGATTTGGGAATTTATTATGCATGGGGATGATGAGTGCCCCTTCATTTGCACAGATTTAAATTCCCATTACATAGGAATACTTTTTGGAAGTTTCATTGGAATTAATCCAGTGGTTCTTGAGAAGTTGTGAATGTAAAAGAGTTCAATGCAACAAAGGACATGGAAACTTTGACACAAAAACTCTTTTGAGCTTTCATTTCATGTGAGAAAAAAAAACAAAACCTGCAATGAAAAACGGTGTATTTTAACCTTTAAAAGTTGAGATGCTTTCAGGTTATACAGTTGAACTTCGGTGTCTTGAACACAGATATCTAGAATACCCTGGATATGTCGAAGTGATATTTAAGTCCCAACTTCTTATTCTTTAAAGGATTTTACTCTGGATATCTTGAATCCTTGGATATCTCAAAGTTTCTTCTTGGTCCCATCAAGTTCCGCATTAACTAGGTTTGACTGTATTTTCCTTCCTATTTTCAATATCAAACAATATATACTTGAGAAACTTAATAACCTTGGAGATGCCACATTTTGGCCTTGACCTCAAAATATGACCTTGATCTGACACAAAACACTTAGACTAAATGCACAGTTTCTCTCTTGCACAGCTGCAAGTTATGGCCAAAGTTAAAAATTTTGTTTGGACAAAAAAGCAACAATTGTGCTGTAACTGCACATGAATCCTTTTATAAGGAAAACTAAAATAAAACAAAGCTAAACAATAACTGTGTAATATTTACTCCACCAATTTTTTGGGAATACATAAAACAGTCCCAGCAACATTTTGACTTATGCATTCAGCATCTGCATCCGAAGTACATGGTGATCTCACTGTACAGGCAGCAAAGGTGTTTGCCAAATTCACCTGAAATCCCCCCACATTGACATCAATCTCGCTCTGGAGGTCAGCCAGTGCCTCTTGCATAACAGCATCTCTAACTTCTGTAGCTTCTAGTTCACATTTTACTTTTATTTCAGCATTTCTATCAGAAATTATTTTTGTGCATTCTTTCTCGGCTTCCTGAATTCCCTCTGCTTGTCCCATGTTTCCTCCATCGGTTTTTCCTTCCTTCTTGCCATCTTCTAATCCTGATTCTCGTGCCCTCCCTGGAATCAAAAGAAAAACAATTTTAATTTTAAGGGATAAGCTTTTTTTTCTTTTTGGTGGTGGGGGGAGGAGCAAATGCAAATATGCAAATTATCAAGCCTTAGGACAGAATTTGGTATCATAAAGAAACAATACATAATCAAAGGATCAAATTCCATTTTCCTTTTAAATACAATGGGATCACATATATTTGTCATTTTGACACTTAACAATTAATGCAAAATAGGACATTAATCTAAATGTTTAATTTGTGTAATAATTGAAATCACAGGAGTCCCCCTTCCATTGTGTTGAAGGTCTTTTAAGTACTTAAGCTACTTGAGTTATAGAAATTAGTTTTGATCCAGAACTTTGAATTTTGTTGGTGAAATATTATAGAAGTACTTAGTGTGATGTTTTCTGCTCTACCATAATTGTTTCTTGAATCATACACACTACACAGAATACAATACATAGACATACTTTAAACCAACTTTTATTTGCATGCGAAAAATATGCTCCAGCTTCACAACCCAATTTTTAAATTACTCAAGAATATTCATTACTGTATACAGTACTTTCTTCAATAACTATCAAGAAGTGAGTTTACTTTTCTTTGCCTCTTTGCATGTACATAGTGTATATGTAATGTTTGTCATATCTTGTCTTTCTGTCTATCCCCTATACATGTGACTTATATTTTCCAGATCAGTAAATACATGTATAGATAAGATTTTAAAATTCCAAAGGTTTGGACTCGGTGAGTATTGTACTCCTCAGGTGGCTAAATCATTGTATTGACCTAAAAAATAGCAATAATTGTATAATATTGCTAACATAATCCAAATTTAAATGTGAACGACATATAACAGGTACTGTACAGCAGGTTAAAATCGCGGTCGGAAAAGATTGCGATTTGTTCAACTTGCAGCAAATCGCGATCGTTTGAATTCGCAGAAAGGAAAAATTATACATAAACTTTTCCAGCACTGAAAGTATTTTCCTTGCCTATTTGTGTCGATTCTGAACCCAATTAAATAGAACAAAACTTACACCGTACTGGTCTTGATAAGAAGATAAAATGTTGTACGATTTATAATGTTACGCATTCAGATAAATTTTCTTTCTTTCTTTCACTTGTTTTCTTTCTTTCTTTCTTTTTATCATATATTTTTGAAATACATTTGACTCGACTGATTTATTCAATTGATTTCAAGTCGTATCCAAAACATTTATGTAAAAAAAGAAGCCCTTTGGCAGGTGTTCATTCATGAATAGGTATGTTTTGAATAGAGTACAGAGTAGTATTTACTGCAGTATATTTAATACATCCCTCTGAATCTAAACCAGGTGTCAGTACCGATAGTCAAAATTTGACTGTTAATAAAATTGAATTAATGTGTAACAGTCTTGTCTTTACTACGTAAGTGCCTTGATTAAAGATAAGACTGAGTGATAAGCACGGGTGAAATATGAAACAATACATATTTTATAGATAATTACATTGCACCTCTACTAAGTGGTTTCAATTTATCCTTATCAATTTTTGAAGAATTATTCACTGTATGTTGAATTCGCGGAATTAAAATTCCTGCAAATATAGTGAAAATTAACTCCGCAAGTTAATTTCCTGCTGTACAGTATATGCACCAAGTGGGTCCAAAAATAAAGGATTTTTCAAGTAACCCTACATTTAACTCACTCAAAGCAATGCAGATATAACTATTAATCCAGAAAGTAGTTTCTGTCCATTAGATCTGAAGTTTTAGCACTAAGCACTGAGCTCATAAAATGATACCCCCCATATGAGTATAATGGCAGAGTCCATGTTTTGCTATGGAAAAGCCCTAATATGTGTCTGATCAAAACATAAAATAGGAGATGCACTTTGAGACTGTGTAATAAAGATTGTTGGAAAGTCTCATTAAATGTTATTCAGTGATATACATATAGGAGGAGCTGTGGATAAGAGATGGGCACCCCCAATGTTATAGAAAGAATGGCAGTGCCCTTGTTTTCCTATGAGAAACTCAAAATATGTGTCTGATCAAAACATAAAATAGGAGGTGCACAATAGCACTATGTAATAAAGATTCTCTGATGGTTTCATTGAATTTTATGCAGTGGTATAGGAGGAGCTGCGAATAAGATATGGATACTTCCAAGCATAACGGACAGACAGACAGAGGAATGAATATACAGACAGATGGACAGACAAAACCCTCATTCCCTGTATACATTTTCCCTGCTTACCAGTTTCCACAAAAAATTCCACCAGACAGACACCAATATATCCCAAAGAAGCAAAGGCAGTGGACGCTGTTATAACTGTGAGCCCTGCAGTCGCCAGATCAGACTGTTGGTTTGTAGAGGATGGAGCAACGGCAATCAACAGACAAGCTGTGGCAACCCCATAAAACCACAACCATATCTAAAGATACAAAAGAAATAAATTCTGCAGAAATATTATTTTTTTGTTTGATCATGTGTAGTTTAACATCCCTTTTGAGAATTTTTCACTCATATAGAGATGTCACCATATGCTGGTGAAGGGCTTGTAATTTAGATCTATGCTCAGCACTCAGGGCCATTGAGCAGTAAGGGTTCTTTATTGTGCAGATGCCTACCATGACACGGGACCTTGGTTTTTAAGGTGTCATCTGAAAGAACAGTAAATTTCTCTTCTAATGCCAGGCGTTTGGCAAAGGAACAGTCACTACCTATGTTTAAGTCTTAGGTTTGATGCGGCATGGCAAACGAGAATCAAACCCAGGCCTCCCAATCACAAAGTGTATTGTTTTTTAAATATGTTATTAAAACAAGATACTGTGAGTCATGTTATTACAGGTATATTGTGAAATTCTGACAGTAATTTTAATTTTTTACAGCAAAAAAATCCTTCCTTCAGACTAACTAAAGGTATAAAAAAAAATATATCAAGTAATGGATTCAGATATACACTTCACAATCATTTTAAATTTAACTGAACTTACCATCTTTTATGTTAAGTTTTTTTCCTCTACATGTCAACATTCATTATTTGTTTCGGTTACCTTACAATGATTTTTGTCTGATTAGTTACCCATCAAGGATAGGTGTTGTATAATACACAGTCGCCCTCAGCTAACGTGTTTTTTGATATCATGTCATCCAATGCTTATTTGCTTGTCAGTTACTTTACATTATGTATACCATCCTGAACACACAGAAATTTGACTAAGGATGTAATAATAAGTGTAGACACAGAAATTTCTCGAACAATAAGTTAAAAAGGGTGGGGGTGGGTGGGTTGGGGTGTAAAATCAGGGTCAGTGGCAATTAATATACAGGTGTCATAAAGATACTGATTTCTTGAAAGAGACTCAATTAATATGATGTGGTAGATTGTAGCTTAGGGTTCTTCTTTGGAAAAATTCTAATCCTTTAAGGTCCATTTGTGATTTACATGCAGAAGATGCTGAGTTGGATGTATTACCCACTCATACTCTTGAACACATCTGCTTTGTAACAAATGAGTTAAAACATGAAGTCTATACTTTGACAAAAAGTGTTGTTGTTGTTTTTTAATTTTGCTTTATTGTTTATTAAGCTGAATAAAAAGACATTTACTCTAAAAATTGTGCTAGTTCAAAAAAAGAATGAGATTATTTCATGAATTTCCTACCACAAACAATGATGTCTGATTTTTCTTTTGAGTAAAATTTGAAAAGTCATATCCTTCTGGCAATGGAGTCTGTAATGCTCTTAAATTTTTTAAATTCTTTTGCTAATGCAAAGAGGGGTCTTGTCTATGCTCTCAACAATTATCCTGCAAACCCTTCTGTGAAATTCTTTTCATTTGGATGTAAATAAATTGATTATCATTTAATGTTAAATTTACTTTCATTTTTTTTTTTACGTTCAGGTGTCAGTACCTCTCTATGGTCCCAAAGGAGAAGCAGCGATGCAGATATGGTCACGTAGAAATTCAATAAAGGAAGAGTGAGTTCATGTTGTTCCAGCGAATCATTTGATTGAAAATATGTGTATATATCTTTCCTCATTCCCGTGTTTTCTGAAATAGGCTAGAAATGATAAGTTCACTTACACCAATATTACCCAATCGTTAATTTGTACATGTAGGATACTGGGGGAAAAAAATGTTATAAAAATTTGTAAAACAGTCTATACAGTCTTTATGATAGGTAAACCACAAACATTGTATTTATAACAAAATTTTCGTTTTAACCCCATCCTTAGTGCATTCTCCCCAAAATTTATATTTTCAAAACCAGAAATTGCCATTAAAAACTGAAGTAAAAGTCTGAAATATTTGAGATTACTTTTCAATAAATTTAACATTATGTTCCCTGTCTGATTTAAATAAATGAGGAGGACTGTGTTCTCACGTTTTAGAGCCCCACTACCACCCCCACCCCCCAAAAAAACACATTGACAAAGATATTTATCTGAAAAGTTTGTTATATGCAGAACCATTGACAAGCTTCCATTAATTCTTTTTTCTCTACCTTTAAGCTCTGCTGGTGGAAGACCAGAAGAGCTTATGCAATGGTCCATAGTCCTCAGTCTGTCTGTAAACAATTTTCAAAATGCTACTCCTCCTACAATTTTAGTCCAATTTCAATGAAACTTTGTACACAAGTAGAATACACTTAGCATGCCAAGTTACAAACTTCTAATTTAGTTTTTGATTTTTTGTGAAAGGTGTTGGCGTGATTAAAAAATAGACATTTCTGTGAAATTCTTTCGAAAACTCATTGAAATTTTTAACACAATTTAAGTAGACATCGCTAATTAAGTTTCATGTTTCTTGTAATAATTTTGTAAATGCTTAAAAAAAGGGGTTTCAAGTCTTGGTGTTACTTTTCTCTTCCTTCTGCAAACCAGTAAATCAAGTTACATTCTCATCAGAGACTTCTGGGTTTTTTTTCTTTGTTTTGGTTTTTTTTTTCCATTTAACTGATAATTGTCTTTTCTGATCCATGTTACTCTTTTACTAACAACACAACTTTAAGGGAATATCTTTATCTAATGTCATTTCTTTTGCAGCTGGATCATTGACAAATTAGTTCTAAAGGTGCCCAATATAGGTGACTGGACATTTTATACCAAAGATGGGCAAACTGGAAAGTAGGAGTAAATATCATTAATAAAAGTGACTCTTAATTAAGGTGGTCTGTGATATTTGTGAAGATGAAATAGGCAGCTCAGTAATAAAAATGACAGGATGGCAGTTTTACCTACCAGAGATTGGGTATACATACATGTCAATGACCTGTGAACCCATCATGTGAAAAGTTACTGTTTTTATCGACCCCAACATTGTGAGTAATGCAATGATCATGGAGTGTTTTGACATACCTGATGGTATTTTGTGTACTTGTTTTAAAGTTGAAGTTGCTGAAACTTTTATGAATATACAGAAAATGAAATGTATGAAAAATGTTGATTTTAAATAAACTGGAGGAAAAAAAATAAGTTTGGAAGTTCAATTTCTTTTTAACCAGTGTTTAGTTTTAAAAATATTGTTTGACTGATCAAGAAACTGGGAAGAAATTAATGCAAAATAGCTTTTCTTTTTAAAGAATTTCCATTGTTAATCACCATAACATGTTTAGCAAAATTATAAATTTAAGGTAAAAACAGAGAGGGATTAAAATTTATTTTTAGGGTTGATTTTGAATAAGTATAGATTTGCCAGTGATAAAGAATTAATATATTTGTAAAAGTAATGTGAAACATTTATATACATGTACTTGAGCTTTATTCAGTCTTGGCAATGTCATGGAATCTGTACTTACTTTGCACTACACTGTATGTTCCAACTATAAAAGAGGTGGATTGCATTGTGCTGTGTATGCCAACAAAGAAACAAAGCATAGTTCTGTGCTACATGCAAAAGTTAGAGATCAAGACCCATTTTGTGCTATATATCAAATACAGCATCTTCACTAGCCATCTGATCCACTACTCTCCCCACAAACAGAAGAGTAGCGGATCAGAAACCCTTAGCTAGAGAAGATGCAAATACAGAGGCACTGCTTTGTACTATAGGTCAAGTGCAGAAGCACAGCTTTGTACTATATGTCAAGTGCAGAGACACAGCTTTGAGCTATTTGTCAAGTGCAGAGGTACACCTTTGATCTATATGTCAAGTGCAGAGGTACACCTTTGATCTATATGTCAAGTGCAGAGGCAGTGCTTTAAGGTTTTGTCAAAGGTCAAGATGTCCAAAAATTTATTTTTACAATAGCTCCAATAAAACACTGTGCTATGTGTCAAGTACAAAGGCACTATTTTTGCTATATGCCAAATACAGACGCACTGATTTGTACTCTATGTCAAGTATAGAGACATTGCTTTGTTCTGTATGATGAGCACAAAGGCACTGCATTGTGCTTTATTTCAAGCACAGGGGCACTGAATTAAGCCTTACGCTAAGTACAGAGGCACTGCTTTCTGCTGCATTTCAAGTACAAGAAACACTGCTTTGTTCTTTTGACAAGTACAGAGGCACTGGTTTGTGCTTTGTTCCAAGTATATACACATTTAGCCTGGTTCCCTGGCTCATCCTTGCCAAGGCAGGAGAGCCAGGTGGAGTTCATCCAATGCTTTCATATGATTAGTCAGCACAGTTTGTGCTAAATCTTGATTTTTGAACTGTTGTCGTTACCCAGGGAAATAAATATCGACATCACAATATTACAGGTGTAGAAAAATAGATACTACATTGACAGTACAGCTAAATACGACATCATAATGGCATAGATTTAGGGCAGAATCTCCCAAATTGATTTTTTGTCCACCTGGCCCTAGTGTTGTGGAGTACATGATGAATATCAGGAACTGGGAACCAGGCTAATATACTTTTACTGAATTTAGGTATATCTGTACAATAATGAACAAAAATAAGCATAATTTGAATATTTTAATGTTCATAATTATGAAAAATTCATCCAACAAGACAATAGAACTGCAATGAAAATATTTCTCAGCAAGATTTTCCATGTTTATATCTGAAGACACATTCTGAGACTCCACATTATTCTTTCTCAACACACAGTTTATTATTGTTCTAGGTTAGCAGTAGAAATCATAGGAACTCACATTTTCTATGAGTTTGTGTGTCAATCTCTGAACCATGGACCAATCAGTTCTTCCAAGTCTTTGGACTAAAAAATAATTTTAATAATTTAGAATAAAAAAATCAACCTATGTGTTTTAAGTAATGCAAAATTTCCTATACATATAAAAGAAATATAGTAGATTCCTTATTTTACATGAGTATACTTAATACTGTGAAATCACTTATTGATGTCAGTGTGCGACAACATGATTTTGTGAGTGGACTGCTGAGTAATGAGTGAGTAATTTTATTTTGTGAATGGTGATTCTTCAAAATTACACAAAAATAAATTCTTCATAAATATATTTAGATATCTACAGTATGATGTAAAAATACATTACCTTCTAGAAAGATGCCCTCTGTTACTGCTGTATTGGTAATGTCTAATTCCTGGTAGATTCTATTGTAATATTATCACTTGACTGCCTCCTTGTAGTTGTCAATGATGGAGGCAGTTTCTTCCATTGCTTCATTAAAATCATCCTTCAATACAGAGTGAAGCATCTCAAAATTTTGGCAGATACATTGTAAACCACATATTCTAAATTTTCTCACAATTTTTATTTTTTTTATTTTTTTACTTTTAGATGTCAAAATTTTCAAGGGAAGATGTAATTTATCACCAAATATCTAAATCATGTAATTTTGCTTGCAGTAAAATACCCATAAATTGGAGAGAAAAAATTAAAGTAGACAGCAAAATTTCAATAGTATGAATTAAAAAATTGTCTTTTTAATTACAGTGATCGTTTTAAGTTTTTGCTCATATGACATGAATACCTCTGTGGCCCCATATCTCCAGTACCAGTGTAAGTAAGCCCCTGCCTTGTACATTGTCCGAGATCTAGAGAGAAGGAATTCTAGGTAGTCTGTCACAGAGCTGCTATTGGAAGCCACAGTCAGAGAAGCAGATTTAGAGCCAGATAGATTGTTCCTTGCTGCAAATAAAAGTTAGGCTTCATATGAAATGGAAATACATGTGATGTAAATATGTACCAATATAAAATAAACCACAACTACCAAGGTTCATGCTATGTTGGCCTGTGTCTCCCAATAACAATACTGCATCAGGTATATCCTAGGATGAATTTTTTGCTGGATACTGTCACATTTCATCTGCATATCAACAACTCTTCAATCTAAGTCTTACATAATGAACAGAATAAAATTAGCACCTGTCCAAATATCCAGTGGAAATGGATTCCAAGGGACACAACTGTAGGCATTTTTTACTCTCTTCTCCAGGGTTTTCATGGCTGAGTGAAAGCTATCAGTGCTGTCACCTCTGGCAACAATAAGGTTGGCAAGGCTTTTATACTGGGGATCTATTAAGGATTATTTTTAATGAAAATTTAATGGGACATAATCATAAAATTTCGTCAAGGGTTTTACCGAATACAAATTATATTCTCTAATCAAGAACAAATTATGTAACTGTAATACTGTAATAAGGAAGCCAGCTTGGTGGGTTTTTTTTTAAGGGGGGGGGGGGGGGGGGGTAGTGCAAAAACTACCATAAAAACAATTTTGATACCATTTATAATCTGCACACTTTAGTGTTTGTAAAAATTTTCAGGAAAATCTACCATCTGAGTATTTTTAAGGAACAACTACAAATAAGGGTACATTTGCTATGGGATTATATAGAGAATCTCTATTTTGGGGCACTTTAAACCAAATTATAGCTCTGTAACAAAACACCATAGAAGCCAGTTTCTACATTTAAACGTGGTTACCAGTGTTTGTAATACATGTAAAGGATACTGGTTTTCCATCTCTGTCATACCTGTGGAGACCTAACAGAAGCTGACCCATCATTGCCTCCCAGCTTAGCTTGCTGAAATCATATAATAAGAAAAATTGGGTATTTCTCATCAAGATAATGAACACAATCTAGTAAACAGAGGATTTAAAAAAGAATATGAGAGTTACATCTCATGCTTTCATTCTATTTTCATCCCACAGAGGTAACAACTTACCTGCGAGCTATATGGTTGATTTGTATGATTTTATTTCCAGGATTTGGACACAAAGATCTGACCATTTCCCATGGTTCCATTCCAATGCTTGCCCCACTAGAATAAGTGCATACATAAGTGTACATATACATAATCAAACAAAACTTTATAGTACCATTACATAAATTACATTGTGCTTCATAATAAGACGGTAACTATTTGCAGCCCATAAAATTAGAATTACAACGTAAGTAGTGATCTTTCTCTCACAAAAGAAAAAGAAACCTACACACATACAATATTAATTCATTATCTTTTATATCAATCTTCATAAACAACTCTGACTTTTCCTGTTTTACAAAGGTCTCTCATTTATTTATGAAGACGTCCTACCACTTGGTTGTCAGTGTGTCTGTTGGTAGAAACACACCACACAGTGCAGCAGCAATGTTCTCATTCATCTGATTAAACGACACTGTCTCCATTTTCTTCTGTAGCCGCTCCAAGATGTTGTCATTGTGTGTCAAGATGTTACAGTCTGTGTACCTATACTCAGAGATGCAAGAGTTATTGCCCTTTAGCACACATTTCTTAACAATTTAAACAAAATGTACTTTATGAATAATTGTAAGAGTATTAAGAGGCATTTTTGAGAAGATTCAGTCGCATACAAAAGTGATTTGAATTAGGCTTTTTATTCTGAACCACATTCATAGATTTGTGTTCTAAACTTTTTTGTCTCAAACTCAACAGGATTGACAAAAGACTTCAAAATATCTGATGGTACGAAACATTAAGCTGAGACTCAGTTTTAAAAATATAGCTGGGAATGTAGAACAGCTTGACATTACCCAGGTAAAGGATATAATGGTGCTACAATATTTTTACATTACAAGAGTGTTAAATAATTTACCTGTTTAAATAAGCTGTGGTGAGGAGTGAGTTGTAGTGTTGGAGGGGGCTCTCTCCACTCTGGCAGGGAGCAAAGGAACATGACAAAAGATGACTCATGGGGTATTCATCTCGTATTGTCTCACACAGCCTTGATCCCAGACCTGGCAAAAAAAGTACAGCATAACTTCCTTATGCAGAAAACTGTGGATTCTGATATTTTTTCAAATCTGTAGATAAACTTAAAATTTAATAAAATATAGGTTCTACTTGGGCTGAACAAACCAAATATAAATAATTCTGCATGGATTGTGTTTACACTAAGTTTCACTGTACAGTGGTTCAATATATTGAGTACTGATGTATCTGCAAGCAGAGGTCACTAAGCATTTAAATTGAGAGGACACCTGGTACTTGAAACATGCCTACCTGAACCAGTCCCTCCTGATAAACTGTGCATCAAGATACATCCACTGAAGGAATCACACCTATCACATGGGACAAAATCAAAGTTTATATGAGGAAAAAAAAATTGCATACAAACTTAAAAATTAAAATGAAAGTGAAAAAACCCTGACATTTTATAATGATTTAAATCATAAAATTCAACATACCTTACATTTGTTTAATAATTGGAAAGTCAAAAACGTATAAATTCTTTCTGTATGATATGGTACAATTATTAACATTCAGTTGAACTGATACTGTATGTGTACTTAAAAAAAATTTAGTAGCACTAATTCATGATTATGCCAACAACTCCATACCTCCATACCCAGTGACTGTGCTAAATTTTGAATATGCCAATTTATGTACATGTACAGTATCTCGAATCCTTGAATATACATCTCTAGGTTTTTTCTCAATTCAATCAAGTTCAAGATAACGAGGTATGACTGCACTTCTTTTGGTAGAAAATGAGTTAATTTGTGCACCTTTCTATTTCCTTCCTCAGTATTTCCATTGTATCCTCCACTATGTGATCCTCTCCTTTCTTCAGCAATCCATGGTAACCTATCAAGGGGAGATTACTAGATTAATACTATAAGTACTAGTAGTCTTTCTTTTCTGTTTTATATGGATATAATGGTAATTGCAATCATTGCAGAAAAAAATAACCTGCACACTTGAGATGTGCACTTTTTCTGAGATATTGCAACAGTCATATTCAGTATGATAAAACAAAGAAAACATTTTCTTCATTAGATCAGTGCAATGTTTAAGGACTGGAGTCCTTATGGACATGATAAAAAGAAAAGCTTGTTTGAGGAAAGTAAATCATGTATGCATGTTCAGGTTTAAGCAATATATTACTGTTGGAGAAAAGTCAGGATTATTTTGTACAAGTGAAGAGGCAACGCCCTGTGTGGAGAGTGGAAACATAATGATTTGTGATAAATGAAAGCAAAGATTTGTTGGGAGAATAAATGCTAAATAAGAGCATATGTGTGGAGAGTGGATGTTTTTCTTTACGATTGTTGGCAGTTACATGTAGATGAGGCATGTCCATTTACCCAAAAGGAACATCAAAGGACCAATGTGTCCTCTTTGGCTCTTCTGGGTCTTTTTTTTTTTTTGGTATATCCTTGCACCATTTAGATGCTTGTGGAAAGTTAAACTAATCAAGTTATGAATATATTCTACATGAAGAAACTTGGCTTCTGATATAAAAAATGTCAGGGCATCATTGTAGATGATGTTATGCATGGTCACATTTGAAAGAAATTATGTGAATAAAATTTCTAAGGCCTTATTTCTCAAAATATTTGATGTGCTCATAAATAATCCATAAACTAAAATCGTGTTTTCCCAACCTCTGTCCATGAAACTTTTGTGGATTGTGTGTGTGTGTGTGTGTGTGTGTGGGGGGGGGGGGGGGGGGGGTTATTGATAAGTCTTCCATCTTGGAAAAGTAAATACCTAAAGCCCAATTTGTTCCTCTTCCTCTCTTTCCACAAACCAAATTCTTTTTCCTGTTACACAAAAACACACTATATCATTGTATACAGTATAGAAATTCTAACAATTCTCTTCCCAAAAATATGCAGAAAATTTTTAAATTACTGTTTCCTGCAACATGATACTTCAAGATAGTCTATTCTGGTCTAGAGCCTGCCTTGCAAATCATTTGAGACCTCTTATCATAAGAATATGATGCATAGTGAATTACTGAAAAAATAGGAAAAGGGAAGATTTATTGAATAATACTGTGTCCTCAAACTAAGGAGATACATTGTCATAAATAAAAAAGAATAAATTTGCATTTTTTCTGTGTTTCCTCATCAGTTCTTTATACATGTATATACTTCCTCAAATACAAGATTATAAAATGGTGAATTGGATTGAAGGCTGTGTAAAGGCTGTGTAAAGAATTGGTTACAAGGAAATCCAACACCTGGAACCTGAGCAAAATAGTACATGTATGTGCATGGGCATGAAAAATGTACTATTTCAATCACAACAGGTAATTTTTTTCTTCTTCAATTACAATATTTTTATGAAAACATAAAGAAAGATGTGAACATGTGGAAAAAGTAAGTGTTTGAATATTATATTTTTCTGAAGGTATTGTAATATAAATAATATTAAACAGAAAGCATAAAGAAGTAAAATAAAAATTTTGGTTTGTTTTTGCTCAAGACATGCATTTTTTTTTTTACATCATTTTTCAGAATTCCTTGCATCTAAGTTTAAATTTAAAAGAAGATATAATTCATATTAATTTTAAATTTCATCAATATGTTTACATCTCAAAGGGCATCCATTTTTTTCAAATAAATATCATGTACATACATGTAAGGGTAAAATGGACTCTAAAAATGTATTAAAAAAAATTAAAAAAAAAAAAAAAAGGTATTTGCATGGAGTGCTTATATTGTACATAGTGTTGGTAATATGCAAGTAGAATTAGGATTAAGGAGAGAAGATAATATACCCCATACATTGAATTTACACAAAATCTTTTTAGTATTGTCCCTTGACTTGGTCCAAACACTACCCAAGGTTCGATCTCTATGGATGAAGTAGGAAAAAACTCATCCATGCAAGGTCAGAAAATATACATATACTCCAGACAAGGATTTTTCAAAAAGATCTTTTTCATCCTTGACCTCAGATCTAGAAACTTGGCTCAAGATCCCTGCATATCCTGTACCCTAAAGCATTCTTTAGGAAAAGAATGCATATAAGCCCAAATTGGCCAAGAGGAAAAAATATACATGTATACATCAAGAAGATACTGAGTATGGTGGAGATTGATTGACATAATTTAGGAAAACAAAAATATAAACTTACCTAGCAGAACTTGTCTTGGCTATCTTTGCAATGACTTTTGGCTCACTATCAATATGCACAGATCTCTGCATTTCATCAGCATGGAGAAATGTTCGACTGTATTAGAAAATTAGATGTGCATGTATTAGAAAAATACAACTAATGTACATTGCAATTGTTTACATTTTACTTAAGATGCATATATTGTCATTTATATTGTGTTGATACCTAGCATACAACACTTAATAGACAGGTTGGGATCAGTCGCCCAAAGGGATATAATAGCCCATTTGGGATATAAATTAATATATCCCAAATGGGATACAAATTTACAGTGCAAAAAAATGAAGTTTTTCATTTAGATATAAATATCATATAAATTCACATCAAAATACTTAAAAAAAAAACTTTTGGTTAACAAGTTTTTCTGTATCCCAACTGTTTAGGAGATTTATCCCTCGGAAGATCCTTACCTTCTTAGGGATCAATCTCACAAACTGTAGGGTTATAGAAAAAAAAAACTTGCTTGCCAAAAGTTATTGCATCCAGGTTATATTTATGCGGATTTACAGTATTTATGGCCAAAATAACTTTTTCCTTTTTTGCACTGTACATTTATATCCCATTTGCAATGTTATATCCCAAACGGGCTATGATCTGATGATATCCGGTGTTCTTATATATCCAATTTGGGCGATTGGAAATGTGTGTACATATGTTCGTTTCACCTATATACTAAATCTTCAAAGGAAATACATTAATTATATTTCACAATGTGTTACAATTCACCTGTTTTTAACATTTTCATCCTTAACAGTTCTCTTCCAAAACGGCAACCCAACTTGGTTACCACACTGGCCAACATGCAGGAACACTGTTGACATTTTCCAGATCGGGATCGAGATTCTTAAACGCTTGTCATGGATTTGTAACAGAGGTAATTCGACCCCCTGCTAGTAATGAACAAGCAATATTGTCGTCAAGGTACATATAGAATACTTTAACGAATGTTAATGTAGTTTATATGCTATTATATAGATTGTGTATTTTTTAAAATTTAATTTGTTTAGGAAAATAGGGAAGTGAAAGAGGAAAGATAGGAGATTCGAGGATTTTACCTAGTTTGGCAACTTTTGTATATTTTCGCGCGAAAATTCATCGTCCAAAAGTAGAAGGATTTTAGGTATAGACCTAAACCACAATTTTGAATAATTGTAATGAAATACGAGTTCACACTGAAACGTTATGGGGGCTGGCACAAAATTTAATGTCTTTATGGCGTCATGGTCACAATCTGACAATGACGTCAGTGATCATCAAAGTGCTATTATCATGTGATGATCGATGGATTTTTTTTCATAATTCATAGATTTTTGCACTTCGAGACATCATTTTTTCTTAATGTTACAAAGTGTTATTGTGACCTCAAAGTTAAGAATGGGATAATGCTAGGTCAAGGTAAAAAAATGAATGTTCATCCTTAAAGAGACAACAACGCAAACATGCAAAAATTGGTAGCAGTAGAATTTTTGCATGACATACAAAGTGTTATTGTGACCTCAAAGTTAAGAATGGGATATTGCTAGGTCAAGGTCAAGATGAATTTTCATCCTCATAGAGACAACAATGCAAACATGCGGATATTGGTAGCAGAATTTTTGCATGACATGCAAATCTTGAAATATAGGATTTCATAAATTACAAGTTTCAGAACCTAAAAAATCTTTATGGCGAAAAAAAAATTGTCACACCCTAGAGGAAAATATTCCTTCACTCTAGTTCTTCCTTCCAAATTATTGTAGGTGTATGCAAAAAATTGAACAAATAACCATGATCTCAAGTCCCAAGAACTGGTATATAGGTAGATCGACAATTTTGATATTGTCTTCAAGAAAATTCCTTACCTTTGTAGGGTTTTGACACACATCAATATTTGGATTCACCATTTGGGCTACTGTTACACTGACATCAGGTTGCCCAAATGAGTTTTAGTTTGTCCAAAAAAAAAAGCATTGCAAAAAAAGGAAAAAAAAAAAAAAAATTCCTTTCCCTACAAGTTAAACCTGGATCCCGTTAAAAATTGAAAATGCCATAATTCCTTCAAAAATCATTGAAGCGGAACAAAATGCAAAATTGATCTATAACTATTCAAGGTAAAGTCACAGAACAAAAATCAGCTCAATATCTGCAAGCGTTTAGAAAAAAATTGGAATGCAGAAAACTCTTAAAAAGTGAAAAGGTCATAATTCCGTCAAAATTCAATGAAGCGGAACGAAATGCAAACTTGGTCAGTAACTCATCAAGATACACTCACATACCTAAAATCAGCTCAATATCTGAAAGCGTTTAGGAAAAAAGAGCAGAAAACCAAGTGGGACAGACAGATGGACAGACGCAGAGGAAACCTATGGTCCCCTCCGGTTTTATTGGTAGGGGACTAATAAAAGTCATGTGACATTTACATGGACGATAATGATGCAGCGATACAACCGTTCCTTATCTTGCACTTATATTCTTGCACTATTTGCTTTCTTTTAGTTTACAATGCAGATGACTTCATTAAAACTTTGCTATACACATATTTTTGGGTCACTTGAGTCACTCAGGTGACCAATTGCTATCCGTTTTCTTCCCTCGTCATACGATGTGCGTTAACATTTGAAAATTTTCAGGTTTTTCTCTGCAACCGCTGAACCAATTTCAACCAATTTTGGCATAGAACATCTATGAGTGAAGGGGAACAAAAATTGCGAATTTAATGGTTCCTGCCCCCAAAATTGTGAAATTCATGGCCCCAGGGTCAGGGGTTCTGGATTTAGTGTGGGGCTCTAATGATTATATAGTGAAAATGCAAAAATTCTTTAAAAATCTTCTATCCCTTAGTATATAAAACTGATAATATAAGGCATGGTTATGATGGTCAAGGGATCCTCTTGTGATATTTGTGGCCCCAGGGTGAGGGGTTCTGTGGGAGAGAGGGGGACTCTATTGATTATATAGTGAAAGTGCCTTTTTTTTTTGAAAATCTTCTTCTCTGCTCCTAGGTATTTAGCAGATAAACCAAGTGTATAGTTATGATGAGCAAGGGCACCTCTTCCAAAATTGTAAAATATCTTGGCCCCTGGGTAAGGGGTTCTGGTATTAGGGAGGGGCTCTATTGATCATATCGTGAAAATTAATTAATTTTTTGAAAATATTCTTCTATCCCCCTGTATATAAAGCAGATAAATTAGATGCATGGTCATGAAAGTGCATTATTTCTTTGAAAATCTTCTACTCTGCCCATTATTATTAAGGAAAGATACTAAATGTATGGTTATGATGAGCAAGGGTGCCACTTTCAAAATTGTAAATCTCTTGTCCCCTGGGTCAGGGGCTTTGGTATTAGGGTGGGGCCGTATTGAATCTATAGTGAAAATGGATTATTTCTTGGAAAATCTTCTTCTCTGCTCCTGGGCATCTAGAAGGCAAACAGAGTATGTAAAGTTGTAATAAGCAAGGATGTTTTTACCAGATTTTGAAATGTTGTACCCTTTGGTCAATTCATTAATTTCTACTGAAAGAAATTATTCTCCTTTGCTATCTAGAGTCATGGAGAAAGGAGTTGATCCTTACATTGCGGGTTCGAATCCCACTGTGGGACGTGGAGATCAGTCCTTCGGATGAGACCGTATAAACCGAGGTCCCGTGTCGCAGTAGGTGCTGACACGAAAAAGATCCCTCAATGCTCAATGGCCTTGAGTGCCGAGTATAGCTCAAAATTTGTAGCTCTCCACTGGCAAGTGGTGGCGTCTCCATATGAGTGAAAAATTCTCAAGAGGGACGTTAAACAATAAACAAACAAACAAAAAACCTATGATATTTAATCACTGTAAATAATGTAACTGAAAAGGTCAATTGAATAATAGAATTATACAAGAATTTTAATAATATTTAATACAAAAAGTACTTTCATAGTTTTTAATGGACAGATAGACTTTTAAATAATAGATAAATGAAAATGGGACAAAACTACTGTATCTTTGTACATTAAATAATCTTCAAAGACTAAGAGAGGCCAATGTGAGGGGGAATGAAATGTGTTAAGTAACAGTGCTCTAGAACTATTGTATAGTCTACATATGGATTGTGACAAATGGGGGAAATACAGGCAAATAAATAGTTCAACTTTAAGATTTGTTACTGAGTACCAAATTAATATTTCGCTGATCCTTGATCATCCTGTTTCTCTTGCTTTTGAGCAACATAGAGCTTCAGTTATTAGCTTATTTTGTTTCAATCTATGGATCATTACATTATACTCAGGTGATCATAAAGGCCCTTGGGCCTCTTGTTTATAATTCTTTTGATTTTTGATGATACAAGTATCATAAAAGAAACACGTCATGATTTTGACTTATTATGTAGTTTTAAGCATGTAGAGGGTGTTTATCTTACCCACAATTTGTTACATTGAGGGAACAAATATATTGATTAATGAAATAATGTTTTTATCATCAGGTAGCAGTGAAAGTACACATCTGAACAAGAAAATATGTATGGATCACCACAATGGCAAATTAATTTCTGGAAGATGAAATCTTGAATTCCATCAAGGAATGTCTTGAACAATGTTTATTTATGCTAATGATACAGACAAATTACCTTTTCAACCAAAACCTGGGGTGATAGATAGTGTGCTGCTGGCATTTGGAATCCCCATTTTCTTGGCCAATATTCTTGGAACTATTGTTGTCTGGCGGAGTATCAAGTTACCATTCCAGATCAGATTACTAACTTTGAATATGTCATACGCAGATGGAGGAATTGGATTTTTCATGCTTTTTCCACGTAGTTGGTTGTATAAGCAATGCAATATTCGTAAATACTTGTTGGAAATTTTGGGAACTTCATCTTTTCTGACCATTACTGCTTTCAATGTGGACAGGTGTTTGATGATCTTCTATGCCATTCATTATACTGTATTTATTTCGAAACCCAAAATTTTCACACTGTGCATCACTATATGGATTTTCAGTTTGTTCATCGTGTACCTACTATATTCAAATGAAAAACTGGAAACCGCAGGATTCTCCTGTGAGGAAGCCTTTGAAGAAGATCTCCGAACAACAAACATTATTGGCCATTCAATCCGTGTGACCATTATAGTTATAAATGTGATTATCTTGATCGTGTTGTGCGTGCACCTGAAAAAGAAAATGCAAAAATTGTCCCACACAGGAATGTCGCAGTTCAAAGTTAAACACTGGGACTACCAGGCTATAACTCTGAAGAAAATACTGGTCATAACAATATTTTTTACCGTGCTCTACACACCTTACATGATCTGCCAGCTATTTTTGTCTACTCACATTACACGTGGTGTATTCATTATCAAAGCGATATCCGCCTTGGCCTCCATGCTGAACAGTTTTGTGAATCCTTTTCTATATATTTTTCGTTTCAAGGAGTGCCGTTTCCAGCTAAAATTACTTTTTTGTCGCTGGAATAAAACAGTTATCGAAGTTACGGAGAGGGAACGAAAGCAAAGCTTTGCAAGTTACACCATTGAAGATAGCCTCAAAATGAAACTACAGGCTCTTCACCAGAAAGCATTAGAAAGTACTAAAGCAGTAACTTCGAAGTCAGCATTAGAAAGTACTGAGTCAGTAACTGCAAAGTCAGCATTAAAAATTACTGAATCAGTAGCTGCAAAGTCAGCATTAGAAATTACTGAATCAGTAACTACAAAGTCAGCATTAGAAATTACTGAATCAGTAACTGCAAAGTCAGAGCAAGATGGTACAGCATTATGATCATAGACTTGTACATTGAAGACTATTAATTTATATGTATGCAAGTTATGTGTGTTTATTTTTTTTTTTTTTTTGGTTGTTTTTACTAAAGTTCATGAAAATTTGTTCAGCTATTATTACAAGCCTTATCAAATGTTCTTCCAGTTAATCATATCCTCCCAAGGACTTGGAAATTTTTAAAGTCACAAAAATGAACTTTTTATTCATTTCTTCTAGCCATATTGTTGTCAAGGGTTTGATGCCTTTTAAAGGATGTACTTTAGGGTATAATTTAAATTATTATGTAAATCATGAATGTTTTCAATAAAATATTTCCTTTGAAGTTCAAATGAATGGTTAGGTAAAGTCTGGTGCACCTGAATAAATGTGGATAATTCCTGGTACATGTATCTTTGTGGTCTTTTCATTTTATTAGCTCACCTGAGCCTTAAGCTTAAGAAGTGAGCTATTCTGATTGAAGTTTGTCCATCTGTCTGTCTGATAAAATTTCACTTTTTGGACTTCTCCAGAATCACTAAGCCAATTTCAACCAAATTTTGAACATAGTGTGGGAGAGGAAATTTAAGTTTTCCAAGCTACACTGAGGAGATGATTAAGAAAAAGCAAAAACGTAAGCAATCATAGATTACATAGCTCATCTCAACAAATGTTATTTTTAAGTTAGGCAAAGTCCCACACTAAACAAATAATCTGGTAACTTATTCATCCTCAGGTGAAACATGCAAGTTTGGTTGAGGTATGATTTTTAGCTCACCTGAGCAGAAGGCTCAAGTGAGCTTTTCTGATCACATTTTGTTTGGCATCCATCTGTCTGTAAACTTTTCACATTTTTGATTTCTTCTCAGAACCACTGGGCCAATTTCAACCAAATTTCCAACAAAGTATCCTTGGGTAAAGGGGATTCAAGTTTTGTTGTTTTTTTTTTCAAATGAAGGGCCACACCTTCTTCCAAGGGAAGATAATTATGAATGTGTGAAAAATTTATGGCATCTTTTAAAAATTTTCTCCTCAAGAACCACTGTGCTAGAAAATATGAAACTTATGTGGAATCATCCTCAGGTAGTGTAGAATTAAGTTTGTTCAAATCATGACCCCCAGGGGTAGGGTGGGGCCACAATGGGTGATCAAAGTTTTACATAAAATACAAGGACAAATCTTTAAAAATCTTCTTCTCAAGAACAATAAAGCCTAGATAGGTTATATTTATATGGAAGCATCCTCAGGAAGTGTAGTTTTAAGTTTGTTCAAATCATAACCCCATAACAGTGGGCAATCAAAGTTTCACATAGGACAAATCTTGTAATGTAGATTCAAATTTGTTCAAATCATGACCCCCACCCCAGGAGTATAGAGGGGCCATAACAGGGGATCATAGTTATACAAAGGAATATAAAGGATATATCAATAAAAACTTTCTTCTCAAGAACAACAAAGCCATTATTAGTCATATTAATTCAGAAGTATCCTCAGGTAGTGTAGATTCGAAGTTTTTAATACTGAACTGATTTCTGCTTTTTCATAACCAAAGTGCTCAGGTGAGTGATGTGGCCCATTGGTCTCTTGTTAGTCTTGCTCCAAAACTTTTTCATTTCAGTAACTCAGAAAATTCAAGTAAGTCTGGTAGTGTGCATACTTATATGCATCATCCATGGGAGTGTTTCTGTGTAGGGCTTATATATAGTTACCTACTTGACCTCATGGAAAACCTTTAATCTGGTCACTCATCCAGAAAATGTAGGTCAGATCCAGAATCTGAAGAAAAAAGCCTGGTATTGTGTATGCATCCCTAATTGTATAATCTGTGAAAGTTTAGTTTTGCCTAAAGTTAGGGCTTAAAGTTGCACTGGAATGAACCAGTTCTAAAAACTTTAACCATGTTTCTCTGGAACATGATAGTCAAATCCAGCATCTGAAGCAAGTCTCGTAGTGTGCATCCCTAGGTACATCAACCGTGCAAATTTGGTCCAGTAGAGCTTAAAATACTCTGGACTGAATCTACTAAAAACTTAAACCTGATCACCCATCCAGAAAATGTAGGTCAGATGCAGCATCCAAAGCAAGTCTGGTGATGTGCATCCCTAGATGATTTATCCATGCAATTTTAGTCACCAAAAGGCATATAGTTACTTGCAAATGGACCTGCTACAAAAACTGTAACCTGGTCACAGACGATCAGAAAATGCAGGTCATAACCTGCATTTGAATCAAGTCTGGTAGTGTGCATCCCTAGACATACATGTATCTCACAACAGGGCTTATAGTTACTCTGTAATGAACATAACCAAAAAAATTTAACATGGTCACTCATCCAGAAACTGTAGGTCAAATCCAGCATTTGAAGCAAGTCTGGTAGTGTGCTCACTAGTTAGATGTATCATCCATGCAAGTTTTGTCAACATAGGGCTTACAGTTATTTGGGAATGAGACCCACTCCAAAAACTTAAACCTGCTCCAAAATAAAACTGAAAACATTACTACAATTGAAAAAGAAAGAGACTAGGGTCCATTTAGTCGAAAAAGATATTGTCTAGTGGTGAAAACTGAAATGTACGAGTAGTATAACTTTTCTGTTTATCATGTTTCCACATGGCAGTAGATATTGGGCTGTGATCAAGATCATAGCAGCTAGTCTAGCTTCTAAGCTAATTTGCAAAGATATCTAGGTCTTTTGAATGCATTGTATGGTTTTGTAATGGTTTTGGCTGGGATATTGGCCCGAGTAGCTCTGTGGTTAGAGCACCTGACTAGTGATTCAGGGGTCCCTGGTTCGAATCCTGGTCCGGTCCCTTGCATTTTTTTTTTTCTTTTACATAATTTCATGCTGGGGAGGAATGTAATGGTTTAGGCCATGGATATCAGCCCTGATAGCTCAGTGGTACAGTTTCTTGAATAGTGATACAGGGGTCCTGAGTTTGATTCCCAGTCCAGCCATACATTTTCTCCCTGTTAAATAATTTGACCATCCCTGGACTTGCTGGTCCTACCAGGGGCAAAAAGAACTTTGGTTGTGTCTTTGAGGGCAAAGACAATTGAAGCAGGGAGGAATGTAATTGTTTGGGCTGTGGTATCCCCCTGGGTAGCTAAGTGGATAAAACACCTGACTAGTGATTCAGGAGTCTCTGGTCTGGTGGTTTGGTCTGGTCTTGTGCGTATAAACTTTTCGGAATATGGGCCATATCTCAAAAACCCCTTGATCAATTTTTGTCAAATTTGGCCCAAGGAATTTCATTTAAACTAAAAATAGGGATGTGACCCTTAAACAATGAGAGATAATTTGGGTAATAACAAATGTAGTGGTTACTAAAAAATCTTCTTCACTGTGCAGAGTATATTAATCCAAAAGTAGGTCACAGTGACCTAATTTTGAAATTTTATGGCTATATTTAAATATTTCAGATACTAATTGGCTTAGAGTAGTTTATGCATCTTGAGTCTTCAGAGTGTCAACCAAAAGGTAGGTCACCGTGACCTACTTTTTGAATTTCATGGGTATACAGTGTAGTCTCACCAAAGGTTACTCAGAATGTCTTTTGTAATATAATTTGCTGAACACTGAAAAAATAAAAGGTTCTGTAAACATTTACAGGGGTGTTCATGACAAAGTGTAGAATCAAGTTTGTTCAAATCATGACCCCAAGGGGTAGGGTGGGACCACATTTTTTTTTAAAATGTACATTATCTTTTTTTCCTAAAAGCGACCTTGAACTTGCCAAAATGACCTTGGTAAAAAAAAAAATAGGAACAACCCTAAGTCATAAGTAATCTTCATGTGCAAGATGAACTTACAGTGTTTTTCCATTGGTAATTTGTGGACCTGACATGAATTCAAGTGACCCTGAACTTGTCAGAATTACCTTTGGTCAAGGTTATAATATACTCTAAGTTCAAGAGTAATATTTGTTTGAAGTATCAACTTCCAATATTTATCATTTTGAGAGTTATGAACTAGATAAATACTTTATACTGCAAACAAATTTAGTGACACTATTCACTAAAATCAGAAACAAGTATAGCAAGGGGTGGACTTAAATTGTTATATTCAAGATAAATCATGGTTACTTCTATGAAAAAGAAATGATTCATTACACAAATACATACAAAAGGTTGTTTTGCATACCAATATCATGCCTATTATGATGAAAACTCGTAAATTCAATTGTTTTTAAAAATGTTGACCAATCTGAAATGTCTAATCCAGCAAATTTCTACGGCACCAGTGGTGTACAGATTAGACAAGTTTTATTGTATTTCTATATTCTTGCTAGGTAAGCACTTCTGGGGGCTTCATTTGGTTCCAAAAACCTTAAAAGATTTGTAGCTTTATTCTTCTCATCCTTACAATGCAATCATGATGGTAAGGAAAAACAAAATTGTCTTCTTAGAAGACTTCGTTTTTGCCTTCCAAAATCTCTATAATACAGGTGTTTCACCCCCCAGGGCTTTGCCCTGGACCCACTGGAGGCCTCAAGACAGCCTTCAGACCACTGCTTAATCGACTAACACTGTCCTCTGCATATAATTATGTGTCTTAGGGTATTAATAAAGTTTTATTGAAATCTGACCAAAACCGAGAGAGAAGTTACATTTTTGAAAATTGTTTATGGATGGATCTTCTAGTCAGTATGACCCATATTGAGCTAAATAAAGATGAAAAAATAATCAGTTATAGTCTCTCAATTTTGATGAACAAGACATGTCTCTTTTTAAAAAATTCTTTAATTGCAATACATATAATTAAAAAATAAAACAATGCTAATAAATAATACATGGTCATATCACAAAATTAGTAACAAAAATAGTTTAGAAGGCTGCAATTCAGGTTGTATTTTGTCATTAAAGAAACATCAGAAAGAAAGGCAATAATGTGCAATAAATGAATATTCTCAGACAAACTATTTTCCTCATTTATAGAAGGCTTCATGGACGGAGGTAAATCACGATTTTAAAGCACTTGTAAACACACAGGCAAAGGCAAAAAGGTCACAGTAACTTTGTCCAATGCTTTTTTCCTTCATTCTCTTGGTCTTCAATCATATTGAAAAATTTCTTTGATGGAATGTCTTTTTCAAAATGTCTGCAATAAAAATTGTAAAAGATGACTATAACAGATACACATGTATTACTTTGAAATTTAGAAGCATAGGTAGATAAGTGATAAAGAAATTTTGATGACTAAAAGCAATCATCTGTTGTAATTCTTACCTTAATATTGAATAACTGTCCTTAAAATATCTTCTGCATTCATCCTGTGAAATAGTAAAGGAAAATATGTCAACAGTGGATTGATTTTTGTGGACTAACTAATACAAGAACATGCCCATCAGCACAAACTTGAACTGATCATTTTACTTATAGCTATAGTTCATATAGCATTTTCAGTTATTCTGTCTTACAACTTGATGGTACTAGAGCTAACCATGAATTTACAGTACCAGTACTATATATAGTAATAGTGTTTTTAAGTATACTTATGTACTTACCTTGTTCTGCTGGTGTTTCTTCTTTCTTTTCCTCCTCTGTCTTTTCTTCTTCTTTCTTCTCTCCTTCCTCAGCTGCCAAATAAACAAGAGTAGCTCAGAAAAAGCACTTATTGAAGTTGTTCGTAAGTTGTTGAAATGTAGTTCTGTCTATTAGCCTGAAAGTTTTCCCTATCAAGCCATTTTGGTTACACCTACAGATGTATACATTATACTTATATCTATATCAGATGGGTGCATATAGTTTCTAATTACAGCCTACAGCCAATTTACAATCCAGGAATTTTATATTACACTTTTTAGTTTGATAGGACATCTAATTATGGTTAAAATGTCATAAGAAAATGATGCTGTAAATGTAAGTATGACAGAAAAGCTACATTAGTTTTAACATGCACAATCTTGCAAGTGAAACTGGCCAGACTAGCTGTTTTACAAGCCACTTCCTACAAACCAGGCACAACACATGGTACAGGCAAATTTGAAAAAAAAAAACACTTTTTGCTACCATCTCATTCTTAAATGAATATAGAGTGAATATATTATAAATTTTATGTTGTTGCCATCATGTAAACAGAGATGAAGAACCAGTAAGTGTTTCAAAAGGTTTTGTGTGTTGTAATCTGACTACCCTGTCCAGAACATATCATTTGACCACTCTGCTCAAAATATCAACATGTATCATTGCCTCATGGACTTTAATTTTTTGTTCAGTACTATATTTGGATTGTTGCCATGTGGACTTCAAGTTTTTGTTCAGTACAGTAAAACTCGTTTAGTACGAACATGGATATTGCGAATTCACGGATATAACGAAGTTTTCTTGGATCCCCAGCTATATAAACTTAATGAATTCCTTATACGGATATAACGAATTATGGATATAGCGAAGTAATTTCACAGGTCCCCAGGACTTTGCTATAACCGAGTTTTACTGTACTATATTTGTATTGTTGCTACATGGACTTAAAGTTTTTGTTCAGTTCTGTATTTGACAACAAAATACTCAGCATCTCCTAAGTTCCTGGTGAATTTTGACCAGTTAATTCAGTACCTGGCTTCTGTTCCTCTGTTTTTTCTGTTTGTTCCGGTTTTTGTTCACTCTCTTCAGGTTTAGCCTCCTCACCTTTTACAGACAATAAAGCGTGGTGCAAACAATTAATGCCAATACAAACACATAGCTTCAGAAATTCACCCCCTAGCAAAGCTACAATTGTTGGTAATGCAGTTCTCATGCAGTGGGCATTTTCAAAAATCTACTGCTATTAGTGCATCACTCTAAATCATACTAATCAATTCATCACTAGTTAACACAAAAATCACTAGAACAAATTCTACTTGTCTAATAACACTTCAAGCAATCAAACTGATGAAAAAATTCTAGATCAGTATTTTTCAGACAGTCTTGCAAGCTTCTTCATTATTCAAAATATTTCAAATTATTTCAAAGTTTTTAAGACTTAAACAGGATGTAGAATTATACCTTTCTGTTCTTCATCTGGTTTAGGTGATTCTGTAAGACAAAATATAAATCTATTAAAGTACCATAGCTTTTACAATGCATGCTTATGGTAAACAAGCTTACATTGATTAACTGCATAGCATGTACTTTGCTATATCTATGTTGAACTGTATTTATAGTAATTATAAAGATTCAGTCATTGTTTTGAATCTCTCCCTTTCACTCTAGATTATGCAACTCAGTACCTGATTTTTGTTCCTCTTTAGGTGCCTCATCTGCTGGTTTTGATTCTATAAAACAGTATTGAACTAAACTAGCTTGGAAAACTTTCAATCATTCACACAATAACTGCTGTATTTTTTCCTTTTCAAGGAATCTCTTTTAAAAAAAAATTAATTTATCCAAAGAGTTCACTTAGTCAGATTACTAGCACAAACTATACTACAATTCCACACACCAAAACATGAACAACAAGAGGCCCAAGGGCCACATCGCTCACCTGAGCACTGTGGCTAGGAAAAAAGGAAAAATCAGTTTAGTATTGAAAAGCTTAAATGCATAAGTGGTCCCAACCTACCCCTAAAAAGGGAGTGGGGGGGGGGGGGTCATGATTTGAACAAACTTGAATCTACACTATATGAGGATGCTTCCGTATAAATATGACAAACCGTGGCTCTGCTGTTCTTGAGATTTTTAAAGATTTTTCCTATATATTCCTATGTAAAACTTTGATCGTTCATTGTGGCCCCGCCCTACCCCCGGGGGTCATGATTTGAACAAACTTGAATCTACTACACCTGAGGATGCTTCCATATAAATATGACCAATCATAGCTTTGCTGTTCTTGAGAAGAAGATTTTTGAAGATTTTTCCTATATATTCCTATGTAAAACTTTGATCATCCATTGTGGACCCACCCTATCCCTGGGGGTCAAGATTTGTACAAACTTGAATCTACACTATATGAGGATGCTTCCAAATAAATATGACCAATCATAGCTTTGCTGTTCTTGAGAAGAAGATTTTTGAAGATTTTTCCTATGTATACCTAAGTTAAACATTGATCGTCCATTGTGGCCCCACCCTACCCCCAGGGGTCATGATTTGAACAAACTTGAATCTACACCACCTGAGGATGCTTCCATATAAATATGACCAATCATAGCTTTGCTGTTCTTGAGAAGAAGATTTTTGAAGATTTTTCCTATATATTCCAGACCTATGTAAAACTTTGGTCGTCCAATGTGGCCCCACCCTACCCCCGGGGGTCATGATTTGTACAAACTTGAATCTACACCACCTGTGGATGCTTCCAAATAAACATGACCAATCATAGCTTTGCTGTTCTTGAGAAGAAGATTTTTGAAGATTTTTCCTATATATTCCTATGTAAAACTTTGATCGTCCATTGTGGCCCCACCCTATCCCCGGGGGTCATGATTTGAACAAACTTGAATCTACACTACCTGACAATAATTCCACATGAGTTTCATCTTTCCTGGCCCACTGGTTCTTGAGAAGAAGATTTTTCAATAATGCCATTAATTTTTTGCTATTTCGTAATTATCTCCCCTTGGAGGAGGGCGTGGCCCTTCATTTGAACAAACTTGAAACCCCTTCACCCAAGGATACTTTGTGCCAAGTTTGATTGAAATTGGCCCAGTAGTTCTGGAGAAGAAGATGAAAATGTGAAAAGTTTACGACAACAACGACGCTGCCGACGCCGCCGACGCCGACAGACAACGGACAAATTTTGATCAGAAAAGCTCACTTGAGCCTTCGGCTCAGGTGAGCTAAAAACAATTATTTGCAAAAACAGTCCTATGTTTCAGACTCAAATCTCAAGACACCAATAATAACTGTTTTGAAACGTACCCTCTGGTTTTGACTCTTCAGCTGGTTTTGACTCTTCTTCTGGTTTAGATTCTTCAGCCGGTTTTTCTTCCTCTGCCGGTTTGGACTCTTCCGCTGGCTTTTCTTCTTCTGCTGGTTTTGACTCTTCCGCAGGTTTCTCTTCCTCTGTTGGTTTTGACTCTTCTTCTGGTTTTACTGCATCTTCTTTTGGAGGCTCCTCCTCCTTTTTCTCTTCTGCAAAGATGTCAATTCAAATAAGTTGATTAGCTTCATATTCCACAAGGTGGTTTATAATCATTAGAGCTCTGATGAAAGAACTTCATTTGATTGCCTCCCTTTAATTGAAACAATTGAACAGAAAATGAAACAGCAAATTAAAGTCTCTGACAATTCTGTTCATGTGAGAATGTATTTTGAAGCACTGAATATTTAAAAATTATTTTCAAGTAAAAGAATACTAGTTATCCAACAAGACTTTAAACACGGCCTCTGGTACATGCATATACAAGCATACATTGTTAAAAATAAGTAAGGGAGAAAATAAAGCAAATTAAATACTACTTAAATGTCAAAAACAACAAAACCACAAAATTTACTCCAGAAGGATATGTTGATCCATAGACTTATGCAAAAGATATCTTAATTGTGACAGTATGAAATAATTTAATTAATTTCCCATACTGAAGCAGTTTGTGCTTAAAACCCTCCACTTCCAGTCTTTCAGGCTGGTGGTACATATTATATAATCTATAAGTTGATCAATTTTTTTTTTAATCAGCCCAACTCCTTTTATACATAGTCAAGAAGCTAAAAATAAAGCAATTGGTACCAATTTTTGCCATTCATTTTATTTAGCAGAATGTGTTAGTTATCAATTGCAAAAAAGTACTAAAAGCTACATTTGTATTTTGGCTTTGTTCTTATTCTTTCCTTACTATTTCCTCCCATTATTTTTTTTTTTGGGGGGGGGGGGGGAGGGCATTTAGCTGTTTAAAGCCTACCAACAGAAAACAAAATGAAATATTTCAAATTTAAAAAAAAAAAACAGACAGAATTATAGTGTGACTTCATTCACAATGAAAAGATTTATAAACATATTGCAATGGGAGTACCTGTAGCAACAACTTCAGATGGTTCTTCTTTTACAAAATTAGTTTAAGCATCACTGTAGATTTGTTTTTACATAAATTAATGTATCCTAAAAAGTTAATAGGTGAAAAAAAAAAGCTGAATTTAGATTGACTTAATTTTACTTTTTCTTCGTTTAAATAATTTCAAAATTCATATGTGAGCACTTCATCAGAAAGGGGAATAACAAGTTTTTTTTTTTTTTTTTTTTTAATTACTTGCCCTCTGCACAAATGTAACTTTTGACCTGAAGGATTAAATTGGAATAGGACAATTTCTCTTCATGAGAAAAATTTCTACAATTAAGTTTATTGAGAATGTAGATACAGTGTATTGTTTACACAGTAGAACTTTGATATCTCAAACACTGATATCTCAAATACCATGGATATTTCAAAGTGATAGGAAGTCCCAACCACTTTTTCTTTTTGTATTTTAACCTCTATATCTATAAATATTGTATATATAATTGAACTTTGCTATCTCAAACACTGACATGTATCTCAGATACCATTCAAATTGAGTAGGAAGTCCCAACCACTTTTTCTGTTTGTATTTTAACATCAACATCTCTCAATTTTTGGATATTTCAGTGTTTTTAGTCCATCAACTTTGAGATGCCGAAGTTTGACTGTATTATATCCCAAAATAATTATTCCATCCTGCACCAATTACTCAAAGAATTTTCTTTTTCATTAATATCTCAAGACACCTGCCAATGCTAATAAGAACTGACATATTAATAGCAAAAGAATTCTGGTATACACACAGTGAGTATAGATCTACATCTATAGTGATGAAGTTAAAATTAGTAATGACCTTCTCGATACTCGGGGGCTGTCTGTTCTACATCAGGCTTTGAGGTTGTAACAGGTTCTGTGAATCACAAAGTGAAGTTTTTAGTTGAAAATGCTT
Organism: Saccostrea echinata; assembly: GCF_033153115.1. NCBI lineage: Eukaryota > Metazoa > Mollusca > Bivalvia > Ostreida > Ostreidae > Saccostrea > Saccostrea echinata. The sequence continues at coordinate 11,411,102 of NW_026889774.1, forward strand.
TCAAAAAAAAAAAAGTCTTGGAATGACTGAAATTTTGGCTATTTAGAACAGATACATTTTCTCTATTTATAGTTTTAAATGAATTTACTGAAACCAAATTCCCAACTAGATTTTAAAAATTAATGCTGATTGATTTTGATACATTATTGCATTCATTAACTATCAAATGATTCCACATTTCAATTTTATTTAAACATCACTATTTTAAGAAGGCATATGAATATGCTTTCAGTCAACACTTTAATGTTAAAAATCATATGATACATTTTTTGAAATTTAATTTTCTATTCCCTTTTTCTATTTCATTGTATAAAAAAATATGCATGCACTTTGAAATTGGGTAAAAAATTCAAATGTAGAACATTGATATCTCGAACACTGATATCTCGAATACCATGGATATGTGGAAGTGATTTGGAAGTCCCAACAACTTATTCTTTATTAAGTATTTTACTCCTGATATCTTGAATCCTTGGACATCTTGAAGTTTTTTTCTTGGTCCCATCAAGTTCAAGATAACAATTAAGGTTTAATTGACTGTACTTTTGAAGTAATTATTCATTATTTACCCTTATTTTTTAATTCAGGCCATGATATTTCCTTTGTAATGTTGAACAAAATGTGTATGTTAAATTAATTGATGTAAACCATATTATATATATGTTATTTAAGTGTATAGATGCATTAAATTACATGCACTGCATTAAATAATTGTCTTTCTTTTGGAAAGCAGAACATCTTTGAAAGTATTTTTTCAATATGAAATTTAACACAGAGATAATAACATTCTACACTATAAATATCACTGCATTAGGGAATCTAAATCATTTATTTACTAGAAAGCCATGCATTGTTAGTATGTACAGATATCTATCAGAATAAAGAAAGAAACCTTTCAGTAATACAGAAACAAAAGGCCCAAGGGCCACAATGCTCACCTGAGCTACTCCTGCAGTTTTTCAAAACATTTTTAAGGTTAATTCTTTTAAATTTTCATAAAATACTTTTGACCCTATATTGTTGCCACATCCTATCCCAAGAGCCATGATTTTAATAAATTTGAGTCTGCACTAGCTGCCTTGGATATTTGCATTGTTGATGATTTGTAAGATTTATATTGTGGTCCTGCTGTTCTTGAGAAGATTTGTAAAAAAAAAAATCTGCTTACCCGGTATATTTCCCATGTAAAACTTTGATCCCCTATTGTTTCTCCATCCTACTGCCTGGGACCAGGATTCAAACAAACTTGAATTTGCACTTATACTCATATTTGGATGTACATGTGCATATTAATATGACTAATCATGGCTATTTCCAAGGTATTTTTGAGAACAGGTTTTTTAAAAAGATATTTTCCTTAATATTTTCATATTAAACCTTGGTTCCATGTTATGGCCCTATTCTTCCTCATGGGGCCATGATTCAAATAAATTTAAATCTACACTCATTACATAAAGTAAGTGTTAATGTCTTTTCTAACCAGTGGCTCTTGAGAAGATTATTTATTGACCCCACCCTTTTTCTGCCATTTCTTAGGTATCTCCTTGAGAAAGTGTTTGGTTCTTTATTTGAAAACAAAATGAATACCCAGTGCTCAAGGATACTATGTGCCAAGTTTGGTTGAAATTTCCTGGAGAAAATTAAAAAAAGTTAACAGATGCCAGACAGAAAGACGACAGACAAATATTGATCAGGAAAGTTCACGAGTCTTTGACCAAGGTGAGCTAAAAACTAAATATACATATGTACGTTCCAACATGCAGAAGAACTAGAATATATATATAGACTATATATATAGAAGACCTTCTTGTGATTTTTCTGTGGGTTCTTCTGATGGTATTTGTTCTGTCTCACGTTCACCCTCCTCAATGCCCTCCTCGCCCTCTGATTTGACAAGTGTAGACATTTATATAACTAATACTTTCTACTGGTATAATTATTAGCATGACTTTATACATATATATAGGATGTAATCAGCATTAATTGATGCTATATTTTTAAGAAAATTGCAGAATATGTCATTAATTCCTATAAAAAAAAATGCAGAATATTAATAGGAATTTTAAAAAAATTGTGGTCATAATTATAGAAATTATATCATATTTTTGTACAATTTTGCAACCAAAAAGTTTAGCAGGTGTTTCAAAGCCAAGTGCAAGGCCTGATCAACAGTTTCTTCATAAAATCTAGCAAACCAAAATTTCAATAAATCCCACACTTTCATAAATCTGATATACACACACATTTTCATCCCATATGACATTTCATACAAAAATCTCCCTATCTAAGTGTGAAAATTTAATGCCCAAACCTGAAAGAGGATGCAGTAGCTACACATATTTTCACTGCTATATATTTGTTTAGTGTGAAAGCTTGTGTGCAACCAAATTACTAGTACTAAGTGTACTTAAATGTCTCCCTAGAAATTATTTTCTACTGGATAAAATTGTCATCTTTCTATCATTCATATATCATGTAGTGGTATATATTATGAAATTTATGAAATACCCATAAAATTACATCCCAATGAACCAGTATTGATTACTCAAGAATATTGACTTCCCTTTATTGAAATGATTCCATAGTAATCTATGATGGCATTCAAAGTGTGTTATACAAGTAAAGTTTTTTTTCCATCCCAGTAAAAATATCATCCCCCCCCCCAAAAAAAAAAATAAAATCACATATCACTGCAAACACAGAAAATCTTGCAAAGTATAGTAGAATAAAAATAAAATTACCTCTCTTCTCTGTTTCCATAGCTTCATCCGCTACAAAAATAATAATAAATATTAGTTAGGATGAATTCATTCGCCTTTTCAAAATATTTATATTTGTGAGTGCATGTGTGCATGTGTCTACTTCATTTCTTTTCATATTTTCTTATTGAAACAATTACTGAATAAAAAAATTACTTTAAAAAAGCTGTATCTCACTCCATTTTTCATTTATTATAATAGTATTTCTAATATCATTTACAGTGAACTTCCGTGAATTACTGTTGTCAATTTGGTGGCACTCGTGCACATATAAATCTACAACTGTCATTGATGGATTTCAGTTGTATAATTATTGTTAAAAAAAATTTTCAATACACATATATTTAGAATTAATACATTATACAGATATCTTATGACTGAACCAAATATCTGGAGGTCTAAAAAATTGCTAGAGCAGTAAGCTACTCTCACAATTAACTTTCATGGAGGTAATTGCTATGCTATATGTTTTTGCTATTAGTGTTTTTGTTTGTTTTTTTTAGTGTAAATTGTTAAATTGGTTTGTACTTAAATAATGAAAATCTAAAATTTTCAGTTGCATTTTTTTTTTATATTATGTAAAATATTTTTTTCATAAGAAGTTTGTGTGGTTTTGTATTTTTGGAATCAAATCACATATGCCTGAGTAAAGGTTTGCTCAAAATCATCTTCAGAATTCAGTAAAACAATATTTTTTTATGAATTGAATATTGATTCTTCAACTTACCACCAATGACAGCCCTAATTAAATCATGTAGAGAAATTGCAAAAATAATACATATGTTAGTTAGCAAACAATCAACTATAATTAAGAGTTTGGAGGCCCTTTTTTACTACAAATATATTTATATAGATCAAGAGATAGAATTTAAGATGTGCTCAGAAAGGATTAAAAACAATAATGAATTTTTTTCAGCAGTTAAAATCCTAACTATAAAATAATGAAATATCAGAGAGAAAAAGATACATAAGTTATGCATGGAATATATCCGGTTAATTTTCAAAGATTTTTTTGTTCTCTAAAAAATAAGCAAACCGAGTAATTTGCATTATAGCTAAGGTTTCACTGAAATTTGATTTCAGGTAGTATTTGCAAGAGTAATTAAAGTCAGATGATGCTGAAGTGTTAAACTATTTGAAGTTTTTTTGATAAACGCATTTTACAATTACTCAGTAGTTTCCCTCATGGTAATAACGTAAACAATCAATCCAATTTTTTTTTTTACCTCAGATATTTACATTGATCATTACTCATTCATTAAAATCAATGACAGATAGGAAGTTTCCTTATGCACTGAGAGAAATATTGGTTAGATTTGAAAGAAAGATTTCAAAAATATATGTATATACTATAATGCCTAAAGAATCTCCAATTATAGCTATAAACTAAAATAAAGTTGTGCAGGAAGAAATGCAGGAAACAAGTGTGCATGAATATATCTGAAGGAGAAAAATGTAGAATTTTGCTCATGCAACCTATAGCTGATAAATCAGTTCAAATAACAAAAAATTTGGGAAGTTTCATGGGAAGAATTAGGGTAGGGGGTTTGAATCAAGATAAAAACAAATGACTTAACTCAATTAATGATAGTTAGAATTTGAATTCAATTAAAGTGTATGCAGTATTTTTCAGCTATTTTTAGCTATGGTAACAGAAATGTGTAATTTTATTTAATTTTTTGTTTTTGTAAAACAAGATAAGAAACCATTATTAGCCAAAATTTAATAAAAATAAAAAAAAAACAAGAAATACTTAAAAAGGAACAAAATCTACAAGAACATAATTTTAAACTGAATTTAAGATGAACAAAAATCTACGTGCAAATTGAATAGCAATAGCTGGGTGTATATATACACACTTGAAAGCTATAAGTAAACAAATCATCTTGGCATCCACTCCAATCCAGGAATCGTGAATTAATTTCAACAATTCGTGAACTGACACAACTCCACCCTCAGTAGCAGACATGTTGGCAACTTATCAGGGCGTTTTATATCAATTTTCTTACACTAAATAAATGTTTTTGAATCTTGACTTAAAATAGAAATCCTAAAATTTCTTCAGATCAAAGACAAATTTGTAAAATTGGAAGGGGAGATAACAAAAATCTTATCAAGAGAATTAAAGGACCTGGTATTACATACAGTATCTTAATTTTCGTAATTAAAAAAAAAATGAAATATAGTGCAACCAAAGACTTTGCAGAAGATAACACTTGACGTCTTTCAAAACATGAAGTTGAAAAAATAAAAATTGCTCAGCCATAGGCATTCTGATAACTTTGAATCCACATACATGTAATGTCCCTAAATTATCAAAATCGAGAAAACTAGGACACAACAATTAACAAATTTAAAATTTTCATCAATCTTTGGTTTAATCTACTTTTTTTTTGTATCTTACCCTTAAAACCTATGACACACTTCTACAATAAAATCTCAAAATTGTAGTTGCATATAGATAACAAATTCAACCTTAAATATACAGATACATTGTAGATGTTCTGCAGAAGTGGAATGTAATGTATTGCCTGATATAAAAAAAAAGCAAACACTTTAATTAAAGGGACTTATCTATCACATTGGAATAATAATAAGCAAGATTGGAGCTAGAATTTAAGCAAAATAGTGAGATATATCATTATATGAAGCTGTGATTTTCACCGAGTCTATATATGAAAACAAAAGAAAATTGCGCTTTTAAAAAAAATTCAAAGAAGGCTTTAAATTAATATCTATGATGAAAAAACAAACTTCCTACAAGCAATCTCAGAGGGCATAATTTTTCATACTTTGCATTAACAAATAAAAACAGCATAGAAAAGCATAAAAAAAAATCCTATGCCCTTCTCTCTATCAACTTGGCCACCAAAAATTAATGAGAGGGAATATATCCTAGCTTATTTATATGTAAGAACATGCATATATAAAGACATGAATGTAGGACTTTAATGATTGGGATTTTGTGCAGTAAGATTTCTAGCAAGATTCTTGTGATTAAGAAATTATTTTATTGCTTTATTAAAAATTATTATTTTGTTTCTAGTTTTGGAAAAGGGAGGTCATCATGCACATGCCAACTGATCTGAAGGCAGGTAAAAAAGGGATACCTAAGACCGAACCATCAGGTCCAAATTTCAATTCACCAAATATCTTCTTTAGGGACGTCTCGGCATGTTCGACTGTTGAGCTGCCATGCACAGCATTCATGAGAATATTTTTTCCATATGCTGCACGTAATCTGGGGAGAGGAAAAAAGCCAAACTTTAGCTTAACATAATTCACTGTTTCAGATTACCAGAGAAAAAGATGTGATAGTTTATAATTCACCAACAACACTCTAAATAAAAAATTGATAATCATATACATGTATTGAAAAAATTAAACAAAACATCCTTATTAGTATCAAGACAAAACAAAACTCTGCTGTGCAAATACATCTTTTTTCACTTTGTACATGTACAATTTCGTCAGACAAAACATAATCCTCTTAACTTAAAATAAGTACTGTTAAATTTCAGTAAAATATAACAAATACATACGAGTCTGGATTTTCTTCCTTAGCCTTCTCGGGATCTGTGGGACCAATTATTTCCCTCCATCCTTGGACGGCATCTTCTCTTGATAGCACCATAACATATGTAGGTCCACTGAAAGATATAAGAATATTTTCTATTACTACAGCTTTTTTTGAAATCTGAGAAAATTACACATTCAAGACAAATTTGGGCAAAGTGCTGAAAAAAGAGCTGAATTAAAAGGAATTATGCCATAAACAAATGGAACTCTGACATTCCATAATAAAAGAAGAAAATTGATTGAAGACATTGCTCATACACCATAAATTACTGATCTGTACACTGAACTAATGCATTATACAAACAAACCTGGTCATGTGTTCTACTAAATCTTCATAGTAATCTTTTCCTTTGTGATCTGCATAGAACTCCTCTGCAAGCTCTCTAGTCAACTGTTGTTCTTTGGTGGCTGCAATCTTAAATCCAGATTCATGGATTCTGTCGATAATTTCATCTGTAAAGAGAATTAAGTAATCTTAGAATCGTTTTTTGAAAAATTTGTTTTTTGTTGGCTGTGGCCACTTTACTGAACATCACAGTGTCAAGCATAATGTCTGTAACTGAGCGGAGAGGGAGGGGTTGGAGGAAGGGGGAGGGATCCTGTATAAACAAATTCCACATAAGAAGGATATAATATGCCTTTCAAATTTCCCTCTTGATACCTCTAGAAATTAACATTAGCCATATAAGACATTACATTCAGATAAAATCTCTAAATTTAGCAAATGTATATACTGAGTGAAGTCGGGCGATCGCATGAGAGTGCCTAAGTGGGCCACTTTTAGTAAGCAGAACTGGCGCTGTGGGATATGAACCAAACGCCCGGTTAAGGTGCCTAAGGCTGACGCTCATGAGATACCATAAAAGGTGTTGGTTGATATAGACAGCAGGACGGTGGCCAAAATTTCTATTACAGTACCTTTAGTGCCCACTGCATCAGGTTTAATCACTGCTACTGTCTGTTGCATTGGGAAGAAGAATTCCAATTCTTTCTTGGCTGTTTCTTCAGAATCAGAACCATGCAGCATGTTGATTTTGGTGTCGTCTAATGCAAACTTGGCTCGTAAACTGAATACAAATGAATTAAAGAAATATATTTCACAGGTACCTCAGAGATTCATTAATCACTATTTTCCCTCAATTACTATACTTATTGATGAATTCATTTGTTTAATTATCATTTCCCAGGTGCACAATGTGCAACTTAATAATAAACAACATAGCTTTTTCTTTACCTGTCTGGGGCCTCTGCTTTAGCCTTCTCTACCTCAGTGGGCCCCAACATATGTCTCCATCCTGAAATGGCATCCTCTCTGGCCAAACCAAGAGCTAGGACTGGACCACTACATAAAAATAAAGTTAGATGCCTTTTATATGTACCTTCAAATGTTTAATATCAACACAGTTGTTGTTTTTCAAACAAACCTAAAAAACCTGATTTCTAATAAAATATACATAAGAAACAATTCTGAAGTACAGTATATAGGGAAATAGTTCACCCACTGCATTTTTCACTCCTTTTGCTCTTGTTGTCTGTGTTGTTTTAGAAACAGATTTATCTTTTTTCATCACAACTGGTGAATTTAAAAGTGGACAAAATCCTATGCAATATTATAGCAGAAAAATAACTCTGTATCTAGTAGTATTGTCTAAATCATAGACAAGTATGATTGACTGTTGTAGTTTTATGTCCCTTACAAGATTGTTTCATTCATACGAGACGTCACCACATGCCACTGAAGGGCTTCAACTGTAGAAGTTTAGCTGGCTCTCAGAACTATAGAGCAGGGAGAGTTCCTTAGTGTGCCAATACCCGACGTGACACAGACCTTTATTTTTAATGTCTCGATTTTCCCACAACTTTCAATTCAACATTTGCTACCTATTTTTTATTGACTTTGAATCGTTGTAGCTAGGACAAAAACTCATGACCTTCCAACAACAGAGCAAGCATTCTACCAACATAAATGAGTAAAGAGTCTTCAATTTTCTTTACCTTGTCATCCTTAAAACGAGCTCCTCAAAGTAATCCTGGTCTTTATGCTCTCTGTAGAAATCTTCTGCCATCTCCTTCGTAAGTTGCACCTCTTTCTGCATAGCCACCTTAAATCCAGCCTCATTTATATTGGCCAGAATTTCATCTGCAGAAAAGCCAAAATGTTCATTCAATTCAAATTACAAATTGAGGTCCAAACCACCTTAAAAATTATGGCTTAGCTATAGAAGAAAGTTTTGGTTCCCAGAATTTACCACATCAAAATCTGTGTTTTCACCATAACCATTCAATACATGTACTATTATATTACTTCTGTTTGAAAGCAAAGTGCTTGTATATGCCAGTCCCTAATTTTACCCACCTTTGTGGTTTTTGAATGCATCAGGTCTGATGAGTGCCAAAGTTCTCTGTACTTTGGGTTTTCCTTCTGATTCAGGGACAACATAGTCTGGGAAGAAGAATGCTAGCTCCCTAAAACAATGAAAAGACCATTTTCATAAAAAGTTCAGAATAGGAAAATGTACAACATTACATATAAAACCCAATTAGCTCTTAAGAAGAAGAAAATTCATACTTATACTCCATCATTATACAAACCTCATTGCCGTTTCTTCTGAACTGCTGCCATGGAGAGCATTCATGAATGCCTTCTCACCATATTTGGCTCTCAAACTAAGAATGAAACATATAAATACATGATTTCATTCATATTTTACTCAGATAAAGTAGACCAAACCATATCTTGGTCTCGTAAAAAAAATTGTTATATTGTCATATTTTGAAGGCAATTTTTCTGCTTCTCAAACACTTCTCTTCAGAAAACAAAGTCTGCCCTTCATGAAGATATAAACAAGACTAGACTACATGTAATTTTTTTCTAAAATTTTAATTTCCATGCTGGTTCAATTTTTATATCAAATCAGAACATCAATATGTATTAAGTATCTGCATCAAAAAGTTAGTCCTTTTTTTTTAAAAAGTTTACCATTACCACACACATGTAGTAAAATGTTAAAGTTATACAGTTAAGCCTGCTTATCATGAATCCAATGGGACAAAGAAAATATTTCGGAGATATCCAACGATTCAAGATATGGAGGTTAATATACATAGAAAAAATAGTGGTTAGGACTTTAAAACTCACTTCAACATATCCATGATGTTCGAGATATCAAATTTTGAGATAACTAAGTTCAACTGTATCTGACCTTTCAGGCTGAGCCTCCTTAGCTTCCTCCACATCTGTTGGACCAATCAGATCTCTGAATTCACTGATGATATTCTCTCCTGTTCTACCCTTGGTCAGAACCAGAACATGGGAGGTTCCGCTGGTCATGAACTTGACAAAGTCATCGAAAAACGACTCATCTTGTAGATGGCTGTAGAATTGTCTTACTTCATCCTCTGTCAGGTGACGTTCTTCATTCTTTAGGATCTCAATACCATGTGCCTCAATCTGCATCACAAATATTAAACAATCAAAACTTGTTTTGTATTGCTACAATGTTGCTTTACTCATACAATTCTTCAATTCAACCCCCCCCCCCCCCCCAAAAAAAATAGTTGATAGAATAACAAGGGACAATGACAAAGCGTAAAGTCACAGCAATATTAAGTAAGCTAATTTTGCTTAGAAGTTTCTGTATAAAAATGGCTGAAATGAAATCAATGAGAATAAATGTTAATTTGAGTTCAAATCAACTTTCTTTTTTGATAAAAACATTTACAGGCGTTTAGGATAAGCACATTCCTTAAGTAACTAACACAAAAATAAAACAATCTTAAGATATACATAAGTTATAAAGGACTCATAAATGATGGCTATTATTTAATATGTTTGCTGCTCTTGTTACACTTGCAAAAGTTATATGCAATTGAAGGGATTATACCTTCCCTAATATGAGCCATCAAAACACATATTTGAAATTAATACATCAAAAGAGCTTAGCTTTTTATTATAAACTCACATCAGCAACAATCTCTGGCACTTTGCCTGCAGCAACAGCATCAGGTTTGATAAGACACACCGTGATTTCTTTCTTACCCTCTAAAGATTGAAAATAAGAAAAAAATATTGTCATTAAACTGGCTGATAAGCTAGAGGGTCAATTGTGTTTAAAAAATTATACATGTATTACAATTGCAGAGGCTAAAGATTATTCAGAGCTGTAACAAAGAAAGAGAGCAAGATGAAAATAATTAATTTAATTAAATGAAAGAATGCATTTAAAAAACCCTGAAATTTCAATTGATTAGGAAAAAAATTTAAACAATCATTTTTAAAAATTTCGAAAGAAAAACTGTGCTGGGCAGATCATATTCACTGTATATATTTAATAGAAACGGGCAATAAAGAGGATCTATATTTTGTGATGAGGAAATAAAAGATGCCTGTGCAAAATGCATTTTTTTTTAACTGAGGCATGCATATAAAGAATCAGATAAATGTATAAATATGAAAGAATAATTTCATAAATGCTAGTAAAAGCATTAATATTCTTTATATAATTTCAAACTGTCAAAAAGAAAAATTATACATGCATTAATAATTGTCACAATGCCATTTCATGTTAAGTTATAAAAAATTAAAACATTTATCACCCAATTAATGAAATCTACATTTGTACATAAAGAAATTATTTATTATTACATTAACAACCAGTAACATGCATATAGAAGGACAAGTCTCAATTTCTGTAAACATATAGTTGATTTTTATATTTAAAGGGGGGTATAATTCATGCTTAAATAAAAAAAAAAGGAAAATAAAAACTACTCCAAAATGCTAATATACTTGTTGTTTATTCTTAAAAAAAGTTGTAAGCTTCAAAATTGTCTAAACTTTACTGTGGGAAATCACACCCATTAACAAATTACTAAATTAACAATTAATGAATTTTTATGGTGTAACTGAGAAGTAATTGTAGAATTTTATTTCAGGAGTAGTGATTCTCATGAAATTACACGATAATTATTCCCTTGCATACATTTAGAAATCTACACTACATGTATGCCCAAGAGAAAAGTATTAGGTCATATATATATACCCGGTACTTTTATGAATCATCAAAAACTGAAATACATTTCTTAATTAAACCATGATGAAAAGTTTTTGAAGTAACTTAAATGTTTGAAATTAATCATTGTAATTTTTAAAAATGTTTTTCTGGTTATTTCCATCTCAAAATGTACAAGTTATTAATTATTAATTAAATTCCAATCATACTTATGATTATATATACTGTGCATTTATTTCTCTCAAGATCGATATCACATATTTTTCTATCAATAAATTATCTCTCTTTCCAACAGTAAAGTTAAACACTACAAAATTACACGATTCACTTGTGTTAAATTATTGAGCTAATATGAACAGAAAGAAAAGAATACATTCAAGGGGAGATAAATTTGCATTGCTAATATTAAACCTGAGCCAGGCAACAAATCATCCGAGTCCCCATAATTAATTATTTCTCCCTTAAACTTCATCTTCTGGCCTGCAGGAATGTATGTAAAAAAAAATGATAAAATTACTATTATTATATTTACTTAATTTGAATTATTTACTTAATACAATGTACCTAACACTTCTGAACCATTTATAACTGCATGCAGATAATAAGATTAGAATAGAGTTGCCACTTGACCAAATCAAGAGCTTAGATGTTTATTAATTAAAATATTTTTGTGTTTTGTTTATTTGTTTGCTTTTTGGTTTTGTTGTTTTTTCATTTTGTTTGTTTTTTAATTTGTTTTTTTTTTCGGGGGGGGGGGGGGGGGGGGGGGGCTTATTATAAATTATAAATTACTTTATTCATGTTCCTGGGATTTTTTTCATTGGATTACTTAATTTTACAGATTTTTTTCCTCCAACATATTTCTTATTATGCAAAAGAGATGAAAAAAGTCATTTCATTGATGAATATTATGACTAAAACTAAGAATATTTTTTAAGAACAATTAAGCAAATAACTGAAAATCTACTATTCAAATGCAGTCTGATTTCCCATCTACCCAACCTAATATTGATTAAAGGCACGATGCATTCTAGAAATCATTAATACATGTATTTCAGAAAAGATTAGAAAGTAAGTAGAAAAGGCTAAAACTAAAGCTCCTAACCCAACCATTTTTCAAAAGAAAAAAAATTCTAATTAAAAAAAAAAAAAAACAGACAAGTTAAATTACTGACAGTATTAATAAAGTTTATATCATTATAGAATGAAGAAATTCAAATTAATTCTTTTTTAAACATGGTTTTTGATCTTCATGCTGCTAAAGCTTAATGATATATCTGCAACAAACAATGGGCAACAGTATGCAGTTTAATACGTTGCAACATTATATACCTTTGGCAAACCTAGATTGTGGACGGGCGCCTGTGTCCAAAAATACAGGAAAGAAAAAATCCATGAGAAACACACAGAGAATTAAAAACAAGAGGCCCATGGGCCACATCACTCACCTGAGCACATTGGCTAGGAATAAAAGCAAAAATCAGTTCAGTATTGAAAAGTTAACGGGGGAGGGGGGGGGGGGGATGGGGGATTTTAAACTACCTAACAATGCTTTCATATCAATATAACAAATGACTTTGCTGTTCTTGAGAGAAAGATTTTTTCCTATATATTCCTCTGTAAGCTTTGATCACCCATTGTGGCCCCACCCTACCTCCGGGGGTCATGATTTGAACAAACTTGAATCTACACTACCTGAGGATGCTTCCATATAAATATGACTAATCATGTCTTTGCTTATCTTGAGAAGAAGATTTTTAAAGTTTTTTTCTATATACTCTTATGAAAAACTTTGACCCCCCCCCATTGTGGCCCCACCCTACCCCCAGGGGTCATGATTTGAACAAGCTTGAATCTACACTATCTGAGGATGCTTCCATATAAATATGACCAATCATGGCTTTGCTGTTCTTAGGAAGAAGATTTTTAAAGATATTTTCCTATATATTTCTGTGTAAAACTTTGATCCCCCATTGTGGCCTCACCCTACCCCCGGGGGTCATTATTTGAACAAACTTGAATCTACACTACCTGAGGATGCTTCCATATAAATATGACCAATCATGGCTTTGCTGTTCTTAAGAAGAAGATTTTTAAAGATATTTTCCTATATATTTCTATGTAAAACTTTGATCCCCCATTGTGGCCTCACCCTACCCCCGGGGGTCATGATTTGAACAAACTTGAATCTACACTACCTGAGGATGCTTCCATATAAATATGACCAATCAGGGCTTTGCTGCTCTTAAGAAGATTTTTAAAGATATTTTCCTATATATTTCTATGTAAAACTTTGATCCCCCATTGTGGCCTCACCCTACCCCCGGGGGTCATGATTTGAACAAATTTGAATCTACACTACCTGAGGATGCTTCCATATAAATATGACCAATCAGGGCTTTGCTGTTCTTAAGAAGAAGATTTTTAAAGATATTTTCCTATATATTTCTATGTAAAACTTTGATCCCCCATTGTGGCCCCACCCTACCCCCGGGGGTCATGATTTGAACAAATTTGAATCTACACTACCTGAGGATGTTTCCACATAAGTTTCATCTTTCCTGGCCCAGTGGTTCTTGAGAAGAAGATTTTTGAATGATGCCATTATTTTTTCAATAACTTCTAATTATCTCCCCTTGAAAGAGGGCGTGGCCCTTCATTTGAACAAACTTGAATCCCCTTCATATAAGGATACTTTGTGGCAAGTTTGGTTGAATTTGGCCCAGTGGTTCTTGAGAAGAAGATGAAAATGTGAAAAGTTTACAACAACAGCAACAACGCCAACGACAACAACGACAGACAACGGACAAATTTTGATCAGAAAAGCTCACTTGAGCCTTTGGCTCAGGTGAGCTAAAAAACAGAAATCTGAATTTTACTGAGATATTTTTTTTTAAAATTACAATAAAGAATCAAAATGTATATTTTCATGATGAGGATCAAGGAAGGGGATTGAATTGGTTCACTGTGTAGAAGGGAGTAAATCAAGAAATGTTGTGGAATTCAAAGGAAGGTTCTGTAGGAATATCCATGCATGTTATGAATGAAAAAAGTCATTTTTCAGGAATTCAACACAAAATTTTGAAAAAGAGAGAAAAAAAATAACTCCATTGGGTCAAAACAGAAACAGGGTAAAAAAATTACCTTCTGCAGGTTCTAAATAATTATAAAACATGTAACTTAATTAAAAATGTTCAACAAATAGATGAATTTGGGTTTTTTTCTTATTAAAAAGTTAATGTTTATTCTTAAATTTCAATTTCTCAGAACATAAAACATTAGTTTTAATGATAGAGATTTAATTAGTACAAAATGTACCTAAAAAAAGTTCATAAAGAAAAGAAAAAAAAATAAGGATGAAGAAAAATATTAACCTCTTATATTCTACACAGATTAAGAAAGAGTATATAACAATTGATCTATCATATAGATATTGTTAATCAAAAATGTCTATTTTATATTACATTTATAAGCATAGTATATATAGTGAGTTCTCTGGCCAATCATGATAAATAGAGTTTTCATGTGAATAGAATAAATTAGACTTCTTGTCACTTAATTTCTATAAAAACTAAATCTACAATTCTTACATCTCCAATGACATGATTCATTTCATTTATTTTTTTTATGACCATTATTATATCATACATGTATTTTTTTAAAAAAAAAAAAAATTAAGATTAAGCATTACATTTTCAATGAATGGAGCTAAAAGAAAACACATTGTATGAATAAGTTCATGATCATACTTCAATCTGTTTTTAGTATAATATGTATATCTATGTCCAATAGACCTATGCATATAAGATCTTTCAGTGTTTACAAACATCTAATTGATCATGAATCTCAGTGTTTACAAACATCAAATTGAGCCTGATTCTCACCTTCTTCCTCTTTCTCCTCCTCCTCCTCGTCAAGTTTTTCCTGAGACTCCATCTGAGCAATGTATGGATCCTTAATCTGCAAGGACAAAAATTCGGAATCTAAGCCTTCAAATATATACAGCTGACATTGGTCTGGCAATAAAATTCCTTTGTAAAACAACAGGGCATTTGTAACTTTTTTCATCCATACATCAACTGGCTGATTGATTTTAATAATGCCAATATCTTAAAATGCAATTGTGGATTTAATATTTGTTTGAGCCTTCAATATGATTCAAATTAAATATTAACTGCATGCATGAATATACAGTAAAATTCAGTTATAACAAAAGGCAGTCACTGTGACTTTGAATTTTAATTGCTTCCTTATATATAAACAAGATTATTTATATCTGTTTAAGAAACATAGTGAAAAAACTACAACAGGATTTGTCGAAGCTCCTTATAAATGAGATTTCCCTATAAAGAGTTCTTTATAACCTAGTGATACTGCACTCAGAGTGTAAATATGTCAAAAGAATATCATTATCATTATAATACATCTGCAGTCAACTTCGAAATTTGTAAAATAAAAAAAAATATAAATATATAAAATAAATTAATAAAATCAAAAAAAAAAAATTTTAAAAATCAAATGAAAGATGACCCATATTGAGTGTCTATATGGATGACAAGTTTCAAGTGAAAATGTGACTCCATGTAGGTATAGAGAGAGGTGCATGACAAGTGATCCCAGTCTGTTAGCCATACATAAAAGATTTACCTCCTTCCTTTCAGCTCCCCCATCTATCACTTTGTGCTCGTGTTGTAGCTGTTCTGTTATGGTTCTAAGAATTTTTGGAGAGTTTGCTCCCCTGACAACTGCTACTAAAACACCTCCCTAAACAGGTACATTTATGTAATTATTGTTAAGAGAAAATAATGTGCAAGGAATCTATTTTAGTATAAAGAAAAAAGAACATGCTTGCAATTAATACATAAAAAGGGTTTACACTGTATGTCTCTGTCAGTTGGAATATTACAGCATGTTTGGAAAATTTCCATCAACTATTTAAAATGTTATGAAAACTGTTTGTCATAAATAACTAAGTATTGCACCAGATCATGTTTTATAAAACTGATTTGGATTAAATCATAAAAAAAATCATGAATTTCATTATACATTTATGTATACCTTTTAAAAACGTAACAAAAAGGGAAATAACTTACAGCATAGAAAAGGAAACATGGTTCACAGTGTCCTCTGTATTTCTCTAGAGCATCAATGGTATCTGCTTTTGCCTAATTATATCACACAACACAAAATTTGAATTTATAATGAAATCTTTTTAAGAAACCAAACATTTACATCATATATTGACAATTAAGCTTATTCAGAATTATATCAGAATTACTGCTAACTTTTTTAAATGCATGAACATTTTATTTTTAACATCACTTTCATCTAATATATATATAACCAGTATGTCTTTTAATTCATAAAAATTAAAGGAATTACTGGATAATACATTTATATTACAAAATTAAATATGTAGAAAACACCAATTCTAGAATTAGATATGAAAATACATAAATTAAAAAATGGAAGCAATTTGTGCAAAGACAATGTCAGTCAACAGTTGTTTTCTATCCTACATGTCAATTAATTGAAAAAAAGAACATTTATCCTAAAAGCCTATTGTTTCTACAGTATTTAAGATCGAATTAAGCTTCTTTCAAGCAGAATCTAAGATGATTTTTTTTCTCCTTTTGACTGATTTTTGTGTCACAGCGATAGAAAGGAAATAAATGTAAAAAGAATATATAAGAAAGATGATAAATTACAGAGCAGTTTCTATCTTTAATATTAACTTCAGAAAGTTCTTTTTTTAGCAAGAAAAGCCAAATTTAAGTCAAGAATAAGAAATAGTAAAGTTTTCTATATGCTATATCAAACTTCTATAGATCAATTGCTACTTTTCATTTTTCTTGCGCTATTTAACTTACAACAGCAAAATGAAGGAGCTCGTCTCCAAGTTCATTTTTTAATCGGCGTAGATTTGCAATTAGACAAGTGCAAGGTCCACTCCACTCTTGGTAGATATCAACAACTGTCAACAACAAACCAAATTAACCAACCAAATGGCATTACGCAAAAACACACCCATAAGTCTATTCACACACAAGGTCTATACCCTAGTCAGCTACCGTTTTGTATTAAATTATTTACGGATATTTTTATTTGAGTTTTGATCCCTTTTCCCCCAAGTTCCTTGGTGTAAACAGACTTTTAAATCAGCAAATAACAGAATACATGCATAAATATAGTGGCAGGGATTGCAGGGTATAAATATTATGTTCCACCATTTTAAAATAAAGTTTTTCTGTTATTTGCTAATTCAATTAATGCACATATCAAGCCAATGAGAGAACACATATGTATTAAGATTGGGTAGGGATTAGACACGTTTTTTTTTTTTTTCCAATATAGTACATGTATTATACACATTAACAATTTATTGGGACTAAGAGACCTACAATTAATAGTAATTAAACAAGATACCAATGTTGGTCATTGTTCTTTAAAAGTTCTTATAATGTATTCTCTTGTTGACTAATGATATCCATGCATCAGTATTAGTGAATCTTTAGTAAACATACATAAAAATAGCACTGCACACATGGGAATTTTTTAAAAATTGTGAAAAAAAATTTTTTTTGTTGAATCATCAGCTGTGTGAAAAATTTCAATGACTCCAAATTGAAAACAAAATAAGTGGGAATTGCTGAAAGAAGAAAATCAACGTAAACAGAACTGGTTTGAACATGCAATATAATTTATAGAATATCAAAATATACATATAATATCCTTTTTCATGTGACACGTACATAAAAACAAAAAACTCTGGGTGGGCCAAAGCTGTGGGTGTCACATCTAGAACAAACTCATAACGATCGAACAGGAAATATATCCAATGACACAACACCATGTGACTTACAGCTGCAAGTTTAAGTAGTTCATCTCCGATATCATTTCGGATTTTCTTAAGGTTGCTAAGCATTCCTTTACAGGGACCACACCATTGCTGGTAAATGTCTACCACTATAATACCAAGTCTCAAATGAAAACTAGGAAATAATTCTCTAAATTCTTTACACCTTTCACAACATCTAATAATTACATGTACAAAAACATTTATCGGCCATCCCCTTAAAGGTAATAAATACAGTATTAGAAAACGTTTCAAATTCCATGTCAGGTTTGGAAGTTTTGACACGAATCAAAAACATTATTTGAATTTTAATTTAATGCTTAATTAACATGGTGGTAAGCAGGTAAAAGAAAGGTAGTTGGTTGTTCAATATTTTTGAAAAGCAAATATCACTAAAACTAACTCCATTCATTACATTGGCCATACTTCATTACTGCCCTTGAATATGAAAGCCAAGGTTTAATAATTTTCTAAAATTTCCATATCATATTGGTCTGTTTTCTTTATTATAATATACACTTGTAGATATTAAACAATATTCAGTCACTTTGGAGGTTTATATTGTGGTGTATTAATCACATGTGCTTTCAACATCAATATAAAAGTTGTGATTTTTAGGGTTTTGCACATCAATTAAATGACTTACAGTGGCAAATTTCAAAAGTTTATCACCCAGATCAATTTTGGTTTTTTTGAAAACGCTGACAAGACTAGTGCAAATGCCACTCCATCCCTGGTAGACATCAATTACTGTTAGGAGAAAAGCAGTTTTTTTTAACTATAGAACCTGTAGTTTTTAGACTAATGCATTTTGTGATCTTGAAACCTCTAGGAATTTAAGAATGATTTCTGAAACACATAGATCTGTATTAGAACTGTAAAAAAAAATCGCTATTCATAATTTGTCCCACTTTGGTTTAACATTGGCAGTCCTCATTCTGAAAATGGTTCTTTACTGGTCAAATTGTCCTTAAACTTAAAAAAAAAATTATTTAAGCTTTCTGATATAATTAATTAAACAACCCATTCTCAGTTATTTCAAGTTAAATTCTCATCCAGACATTTAAGAAGACATCAACTGCTGGTATTAATTATAACATCAATATTTCAGACAAATTACTTTGACAATGAGAATCTGAAAAAAATCCTCTTAGTTTTTCCAGTATTTTCAAAATATTTCCATACTAAAGATTTTTGGTCAAAAAACTATAGAATAATACGAGGGGTGATCAAAAAGTTCACGAACTATTTCTATATTTACAAAACCACAATTCAGATCAGAATGAAATTTGGCACACATATAGTCATACACGTTCTATAAATAACAGATGTTAAATAATGTTTTGCTCCGTGTTTGTGACTTCACAATGTGAAAATGACATCAATATGTAGGTCACTTGTGACAAAAAAATGGTTGTTTTGAACATATTTTATTGACAATGTGTCAAAGGGATTGGACACAAGTTCTAAAAACTTAGATAGTCCTCTCCCATGGTTGACTCAGCCGTACTCAAGCAACAAACGGCTGTAAAGTTTAACGTATATCTTGGAAATTCCTTCGCAGTAGAATATGATAATTTGTACAAGGTTAATGAAGACAAAAGACCTACCAGAAGTTCAATCATCAATTGGATTGATTGTTTAAGTGAAGACAGGGAGATGGTTAAAAATGATGTTTGTTCTGTTGCCCAGTGAAAGCAAGCTGGGGAAAAGATGTGTCCTTAGTTAAGCAATTTGTTATGAAACATCGTCAAGTTACAATTAGAATACTGGTTGAAATATTAACAATAATATGATTATTACATCCCTAAAATATCGTTTACTTTAGACTTTAAACATATGAGATATGATAAAAAGAAGGTGCCCATACTTTATCCACGTTGGATAAACGACGCTCCCGAGACAGAGGACTCGGGTTGTAATGGGTCACCATACTAATTGTGGGAAGGGATATCCTTATCCACCCATCCTATTGCCGAGATTTGGCCATTTCTGACAGATGGACTGTTCTTGTTATAAAAAATAGCTTGCATGGTAAGAAATGCAAGAATCGGAAAAATCTATTAGCTTCTCTGAACAGACTGCTATGGAGCACGTCACGTGACTACCTGGATCACGTGATTCGCGCATGGGCAGAACAATGGCAGATGTGCATTAAAATTGGAGAGAACTACTTTAAAAAATAATAAACACTGAAACCTCATTTTAATTTTTTTAAGGAAGTTATTCAATTAGTTCGCGAACTTTTTGATCACCCCTCGTATGTCATATCATTGTTTCGAAAGTCTGATCACCAATTATTAGAATAAACATGCCGTTGTTATATGGGGTACATGCAGTTATGATTCAATTAAAGAGAAAAAAGATAAAACATACATGTTATTTCCTTATAATTGTTATAAAAGCAAAATACAGAAAGCTCTGCGCTCAACACAGGTACAGCGCCACACACAGCTCAATGGCCGTAGCAAGATGTCGATGGCATAGAAACTTACAATCACAAAGTTCAACAAGCTGTCACCAAGTTCTAGTTTTATTTTTTTAAAAGTTCCAGTTATTGATGCACATGGGCCGCACCAGCTCAAGTATACGTCTACAACTATTTTTCAAAACATTAATGTAAACATTAAACATGTACCGGTATATAATTGCTAAAAGGAAGAGATTTGAATTTTTCAGTCTAACATTCTAAGTGTTCATAATCATGTTTTGATTATCTGATTCCTGAAAACGAAAAGATGCATTAGCAATACAAATAAGTATTATACAAATAAAAATGGTGATAGTAATTAGCAAGTTGTCTAGAATTATTCCTTATATCTTCTGTAAATGTGGAAATTTAAGTGTGGTTTTTAAAAAAATTATAAAAAGACATAGCTACTACTAAAACCTCTTCATAGTAGGTCGATAATTGCTTCTCATTTGCATATTAATTAACAACACATGTAAATATAATTATACATGTTTACAGTAATCCTCTTTGAAATACATGAACAATGTACTCCATTATAGCACATGATCTGTTATCATAAAATTGACGACACTAGGACATTTCATTTATAATATAGTCTGTATTAAATTCCTCTGTATTAACATGCATGTTGTAGGTCTAAATCCTGGTATCCAGTCACCAGTTTATATTTATTTACTGTTTTGTGAAACTTAAGCTGTGCTTAATACTTTATAGCATCTCCCTTTCTCCCCCTCTCTCTCTCTTGCTCTCAAACTAGAAATATTCTTTGATAATGCTACAACCATCTGTGTTTGTGACATTCCTCAAATCATCCAGGACAGCATATATTCCTCAACCGACAAGTCTCAAAATTTTGTGCTTGAAGCTGTGTTATTTGCTCTGATTTTTGATCAGCATAACATTCATGACAACATCACTAATTCACTTACGACTGCGAAATGAAGGAGGGAATCACTCAGATCAACATTTATCCGCTTAAGAATTGGTACAAGGCAAGTACACCTTCCAATCCATTGTTGATAAACATCTACAACTTTTAATTGTCGAAAATGGTATATAAAGTTTCAATTCATGTTTTTTTTCCTTAATTCCATTTGATATTTTGAGTTTTTAAAAAATGAAATAATAAATTCAAGAACTTCGGGTCTGTACTTTATGTGTGCATGTTTATGAAAAGGAACACAAGTACTGGTCAAATTAAAAAAAGTTGGAAAGGTAAATTCCAATTGTTTCTATGAAATATTTTTTCATATGGCAAAATCTGAAGTTTTGATTCTGGAATTTTAATATTTTACAGTTAAAGAAAGATATTACTGCATATATGCAACAATATAACATTAAGGTATACAATCATATCATTAAGTATCAAAATATGGGGAATAAATTAATTTTAATTCCTTATTTTAAATAAACAGAAGGTTCATTGACCTTGATATAATGATCATCTTAAAATCAGAAGGTAAGTTTTTTAGAGCAATGTTTCTATTAATCCATTGTAAAACTTAAGGGTCTAAATGGGTACAAATAAACACTACATGGAGATGATGAATTTGAATAATTGTCATCCTGCATTTTTGAAAAGGTTTTGAGAGATTTTTCCCTTCAGAAGTTAAGATGTTTTGGTAGCTGCTTGGTCCCTTAATGTGGACCCATCCAGGAGCTGGGTGCTATGAGAATCAGCTTGAATTTTCACTATGTAAGGACAAAACTTTCACCTTCATTTTGTTTAGTGTTCTTTAGAATGTTCCCACCTTTTTTATTTATTATTATTCTTTATCTTCCTTTGGAAAATAGCATGATCCTTCATTTGAACAAACATTCGATTTCGTTAAACCCTCAATATGCGAGGATAACTAATATTTGCAAGTTTGGTTAAAAACGGCTGTGAAATTCTGGTGAAGAAGATTAAAATATGAAATATTAATGAATAAAGGATGATAATGGATGGCAATATTCCAATTGACTAAAGTGACCCCCCCCCCCCCCCAAAAAGAATCATCTTGTTTGTCGACATTATATACTCGCATTAATTTAAGATCCCTGTATAACTTAAATTCCATTATTGAGTTTATTTGCAAAAACGTACAAACAGGAAAAGACAAGATAAATTTAACAATGTAATTCTTATAAATATTACATATATCAGAAAGTATGAAGTGCACATAATCTTTACCATAAAGACCCTCCTTGGATAGCATGTCCTCCCATTCCTCTTGCGTTTCGATTTCTTGCTGCAGCTGCGCTTCCTGCTTTCGTCTAGCCATGATAACTTTTTATGTTATCTGAAAATTTGACAGAAATTGTTGCCTCGGTATCTGTGAATGAATATCCTGCGCTGCTATTATTTAACATTAGTTTGAAAATGCATATGTATGTTTACATTCAAAATTATTCTTCGTAACGCACACTTTTTTCAAGGAGAGTCAACAATAATCTTGTCTAGATAAAGATTCACATACATAAAAACAGAAAATGCACAAAAAATTAAAAAGATAATGATATAAACACACCTTTACCTCCACAACGCCTGTCTTTCCCCGCACCTTTCTGTTACAGGTTGTTTGGTCTAGTAACAGACACTTCCGGTTAATTTTGATTGGTTCAAGCAATGAGACTAAAAGTTGAATGGTAAGCAAAAAATATCCGGGAAATATTTTTCTCTTTTCATTCGATATTTTATATTACTTTCTCTCGCACAGATAATGTATTTGGACAGTCCAACAGAATATATGACAGCATATGCATATTTCAGAAATATTTCTTCCTGTATAACGGATACATTACACGAGCGGATCCAAAAACTGGGGTCTTGTAGTCACACCGCCTCGTCCTCTATTCCTCAATTTTAGCATAAAATTAAAAAAAAAAAATTACTACAGAGTTAGAACTGAAAATCTTGAGTTTGTTTTGTGTGTTTATTTGGACTGATAGTAATCTAAATAGACGAATTATGATACGCAGGTCAAACTAAATTGGGGGGGGGGGGGGGGGTAGGGTTTACAAATCAAAAGTTACATATATAAACTACAGCAAACTATTATTTTCAGAAAAGTAAGCCCCCTCCTCTCTCTCTCTCTCTCTCTCTCTCTCTCTCTCTCTCTCTCTCCGCATACCCTGGAGACATTTTAAACCTTCCTATTCATTGATTAATGTCAGAAGAGAAATATTCTCTTATGTAAAATTCCCTTTCGTGCCTTTTTATGCATACTTCTTGAAGTTAGTTACTTCAGAAGATGGTCCAAAAATGGCATAGCTGACGTTCGCCGGAATCCTCCGATGATATCAAAGTGAAAACTTGCATGTTACTTGTGGGTGGTTGGGGCCCGGGGCCGGGGTTGTGGAGGTGCACGGAGGAAAGTAAATACGCGAAACTCTATCTACCGAGCAGAAAGGGCAGAAATTGAACTACATGTATTTATTTTAATCAAAAATATTAGGCGTTAAAATATCTATATTACAGAAGAAAATTATCTCTCTCCAAAAATAAAGGGGGATGGGGTTCCAACCCCCGGAACCCCACCCCCCTCTGGATCCGCCAATGCCTTCTATAGAATAGTCTTTGTATGACGTCACCATTACAAGACTACTAAAACGTAACAAACAGTGTGACGCAACAATCATCACTACAACAAAAAGCGAAGAAGAGAGGCAAAACACAGAGGTAAAAGTCACCCAGATATGGCTCTTTTTGATCAATACATATATAAGTAGATTTTGTTTCAAAAACGTTTTAAAAAATTAAGTACTTATCCCGACGCTTTGTCTTTTCTTCTTTTTGTAGAAATAAAAAATCATGGACTACAACGCAATTTTGGATTTCGGAGAGAACCTCGTCACAGATGTGGTAAGTTCAATTCTCTCCTTCCTTAAACCATTAGCACCCCGCCACCTTAATTGGAAAATCAGAAATATATCTGTTAGTTATGTATGTGGGAAATATTTTTTTTTTTGGATTTCATCAGCATCCAAAACTATGATCCCGAGAACTGGTCAATCCCCCCTTCTTTTATTATTGGCATACGCTCCCCACATCTCTGCATAGATATCGGCGGATCTAGAGGGGTGGAGGTTCCGGACCCCTCCCCCACCCTATTCAGAATTATTAAATTTCTATGTAAAAGTAAAAAATGACCCTGACCCCTCCTCCAAAGAAAATTGACTTAGGAAAGTATACTCCTTCCCCCATCCCCAACTCGATATAGGATTTTCAAGTTGTTAAGTTGTTGTTTTTTCTCTCCTAATTTTGCTTGTCAAAACATTTCCGAGTCAATTGTTACGGTTGATGTGGAACCCACCCACTCTCATCCGAAAAAAAATCCTGGGTCCGCCCCTGTGAGATTCGGCTTTTACAGACCTTCCAGGACCGGGATTTTTCGGGAGGGGGGCAATCATTTTAAGTTTGGATGGGCACTAGGTACAAGGCTAAAATTCAATGACAAGCAAAAAAGGGGGGGGGGCATCGGAAGTAATTATTGAGGGGGTACATCCATAAAAAATCTTTGATTTCTATAGTATTATATATCTGCAAAATTAGGGAGGGGGAGGATCCTATGGCCATGCCATTATTGATGAATATTTCCCCTGAATTGTTCAATACATTCAATTTACCAAACATTAACTTGTTGATCAATTAAATGAATAATTTTAGGATACGAAACTGAAGATCTTAAAGTTCGATTACCAGTGGGTTGATGCTGTGGAGGAGGAAGAGAGACGTATGGAGGTACACATTCAGAAATTATCTATGTATAAGTTATATATTAGTTTACCTATACTTTCGTCATTAACTTTATAGAAAAAATACATCTGGTTTCGGAGTGGTTACAGGTGTTTATGTTTTTATCCCAACAAAGTAACAGTCAAATTATAATTTTGGGACAATGGTTATTTTGAAAGATAAATTTTGTTTAAGAAAATAAAGATGACATACACTTCAGACATATTCAAGGTGATATACTAACCCGATTTTTTTATCTGGTAGGAGGATCAAAAGCAGAAAACAGAGATGAAGAGAAAGTTAGATAAAGAAATTGTAGGAGAGAAGAAAGACAGCAACACAAATGACAACAGGTATGAAGATGCAATCACTGGTCCAAAAATTACGATAATATATCTGTATATACGTTTTGTGTATCAATATTTGGTGGTACGTGTAATGACACACTTACTGAAAATCTTTATCCATTTATATTTTTGCAGAGTTGCAACAGCTTTGGACTTTGGAGATGAGGCGGTTAAAAACTGGGTAAGTACATGCAATTAGAATCCAAATGCTGAACAGAATGTTGCAAAAATGTATATATGCAAAGTATATATTTGCCAAATTATATCCATCTGACATCCAGGAATTCTTCTTTTTCATTTTTTTTTTTTTTTTTTTTTTTGATAATCAAGGTCATGTACATCAAAACATTCTATAAGTCAAAATTTTTATATTTTAGGTGAATTCATTTGAGTAAATAAATAGATGACACATCTTTCTATATTTTTATACTCATCATACATTTAATTGCAAACACTTTATTTGGTTGTTCTTTTTTCAGGAAACAAAGCTCCAGATTCTAAAGTTTAGTTATAGTTGGGCAGACCAGGTAGAAAAAGAGGAAAAGGCAGCGATTCAGGTACAAATTCTATAGAATGAATTAAATTTCAAGCAATTTTTAATACCATAGAACTGTTAAGAGTTTTCTAATACATAAAAAAAACTCTGACTTAAATTTGTGATTAAGTTCATGAATAAATCGGCAACTCTTACATCCCAATTACCATTTTATTTTTGTAGGAGGCAAAAGCTGCAGAGGAGACGGTTCACAAGGAGGAAAATAAAACCCAGCATATTAGTATTGGAGGAATCCTGACAAAACAACAGAAAAACTCTCCTAGGATGTAAGTCTCCTTTTTCTTAGTTCTTTCCAACCTTTGACATTATTTGATAAATTTTAATATGATTAAGGTTTTTTTTCCTTCCGTAAAATGGTACCTTGCAAAATATTTCCAGATTAAAATTTTCTTAGCGATTCAGTAACTGAGCCATAAGTTATTTTATACACCAAGAATGATACTATTCTCTGGAAAAATATTGATTTTTAAAAAAAAAAATGACTTTCTGACTTTCTATAACTATGTTTTAAGCTTGCAAACTTATTTCAATTAATTTATTAATTACAGGAAACTAGCAGCTTGTGTAAGAAGAATCAAAGCAAAGGAACTTGCTAAGGTCTTGATTGAAAAACAAAACATAAAGAAAGTAGAGGTAAAGGGATCAATTCTATATTGAACAGCAGTGATTTACTCATTTGAATTTTTCCAGTAAGTTATTGGAGATGGGATTTTGCTTCTAAGAAGCAAAGTTATGACAATAAGATAAGTTTCAAGTATATAATGGAAACAAAATGTATATAGCCTTAATTTCTTCCATTTTTAGACTGCTGAATCCACAAAGCAAAGAGATCCAAGGGATACCAAAAAGACATTAGATCTAGGAGCAGTTGGAGATAAGAAGGAGAAATCAGATGCCTGTGAATCCGAAGCGTCTGTCAAACCAGTAGTCCAGGATGGAGAAGTGTGTGGACAGTCATTAGTTGGCATTTTAGACACCCAAGTAGATGTTTTAAGGAATCCTTTTCCAAATACTTCAGTGGATATGTCTAGTGTGTGTATTGCAAGGACCTCTGAGGATAAGAAAATAACATCTCTGCAGGAAGAACAGGAATGTATTGATATACATGTACCAGAAGCAATGGAATTAGAAGTTAACAAGGATCAGAAGATTTCACTTAAGGTATATAAAAACAGAACTTACGTGTACTTTGTAGATGTAATATAGGTAACAATTAGGAAGGCAAAAAAGATTCTCATGAATTTACATACTTTTAAACTATTTTTTCTATACTTTTTGAAAGTTAATATCATAATAAAAGTTTGATTGTGGTATACATGTATTATATTTTCAGCTTTTGAATAAGGATGATGATAGTTATTGCGACGATGACGATGATGATGATGACGATAGCCTGTTTGGGCCAAGAAAACTTTTCTTCTTTGGCATAGATTATTTTAAGGTATAGGAAAACTACATTTGTAAATTATTTAATTGTATTTGGTATCTTTCTCATCTTTACAAATATTTCTTTTGAATTTTCCAATAAACCCTCATACTAGTATGTGGATAATGCCACCTCTTCTATTCTCATATTAATCATAGTGAATTTTGTTCTAAAACATTTTTAAAAACATCTTCATTAACTTTTATTTCAAAAACTTTCATTTGTTGTAGGATGCTGGAAAAACTGGCTGGCGAAGAGAAGCATGAGCGAAAGAATACACCGGATAAAACATGATAGAACTATTACTTTGTTTTAAAGAAAGAACATTTTTCCTTAAAAAAATAAATTTTATTACCTATAAAATAGAGAGTTTATTCTTTATGAGGACTTTTTCATTTGTCGTACGTAGAAAGGTTTCACCGATTAGGTCTCTTGCAAACTCGTCCAGTAATGAGGCTGATCTGCATTGGATATACATGTATGCCAAATACAGTTTTGTATGAAAATTATCAGTTTGAGACCCAATTTATATTTCAATTGATATGCATGCATCAATTCTATTGTTGACTAAAGTAATCCGAGGACACGATGGACAAATTGACCGCAAAATCTTTTCTGCACGTGAAGTTGGAAAGACAAGAAAAATGTCGATAAAGGAAATACATAGAACAAAAAATACAAAATATGTTAAGAAATAATTAAACGTAAAATACCCAATGACGCGAATGTCATCAGACCAAGCCAGCTACATGTAGTGGATCACTTTTGCAAGACCATTCCAAGTAAATTCAGGCGTGGATCCAGGAATTTTCTATTTCGTGGGGGGGGGGGGGGGGGTGTAGCCCCTCCACTTCACTTCGTAAGCTTCATGTGCATGACTTTTCCTACCAACTTAATAGGGGTCCGCGTTTTCTAGGGGGGGGGGTGTACTAAAGTCACTTTAGTTGCTTTAACTTATACATTAAATAACTCTGCAAATTCCGGGGGGGGGGGGGGGTCCGGCCCTCCCCCTCTACATCCGCGCATGAAATCTCTTATAAAAAAAAATAATACTAAAGAAACTTATATGTACTGAAAGTACTTGCTAGTGATACAAATTTTAAAACATAAAGCAATTTATATTCAAAATAAATCTAAGAGCTATTCAGTAATACTAACTGACATGGCGTCTTAAATGCACCGCGACATCTTTGCGGGACACAGCAAAATGTTTATTAGAAACTCTGTGTAATGGAAATTATTTTCATTGTCTATCAGGAACTAGTAGCTCTTTGGAAGTACTCAGTGAATGTCAAATCAGATTTATATATTACCTGATAATCGTACTTTTCATTTGGAGTTCCTTGAACCCTTTTCTATTGTAAACGATTTGTATTGGATGCAATTTTATTTCATATCAAATATCATTCAAAATAGTTGTTTTGTTTAATTTACAATTATTTCAATTATGATTACTAAATGTATTGCCTTTAAGACATATTGATGACGGAAATTCAACAATTTAAAGAAGAACAGTGTAACTACATAAAGGTGCATTTACATGTGCATATATGAGTTCTGGACGCTTTTTCAATTATTATATGATTGAATAATTCCCATCTCTCTGATTGGCTGCGATCCAACAATGTAGAAAAAATACTACCTTATATTCACCTGCACGTGACCTTTTAGGTGAAAATAAGGATTTATTTTCTGTAGTCTACATTTGTCTAAAATCCAAATTGATTCAAACAATTTTGGAAAGCTATTTCACTTGCTACCGACTCCTAGTCATGTGAACATAACATTAGGGAATATATAACTTGAGGTGGAGGTGGTTGTCGGGGTTTGGTGCAGGGACACCCCCTCCCCCTGCAATTTTTTTTTTCTGAACGTAAATATTTACTTTTAATTTAGACCAAAAATATTCATTGTAGACTAAAAGTATTCATTGAAAGACTGGCCCCCCAAAAATAGACTTTAATCACCAACCGCTAACCACATCCCTACGAAAACCTATTAGGATCAAACTACGGTAAAAAAAAAAATTAAAAGGCGTTATAACGCCTTTTCAAAAGGCGTTATAACGCGAAAAAAGGCGTAATAACGCCTTTTGAAAAGGCGTTATTACGCCTTTCCAAAAGGCGTTATTACGCCTTTCTAAAAGGCGTTATTACGCCTTT
This sequence comes from Saccostrea echinata, assembly GCF_033153115.1. Lineage (NCBI taxonomy): Eukaryota > Metazoa > Mollusca > Bivalvia > Ostreida > Ostreidae > Saccostrea > Saccostrea echinata. Next base: position 11,440,989 of record NW_026889774.1, read on the forward strand.
CCAAAAGGCGTTATTACGCCTTTCTAAAAGGCGTTATTACGCCCTTCCAAAAGGCGTTATTACGCCTTTCCAAAAGGCGTTATTACGGCTTTCCAAAAGGCGTTATTACGCCATTCCAAAAGGCGTTATTACGCCTTTCAAAAAGGTGTTATTACGCCCTTCTAAAAGGCGTTATTACGCCTTTCCAAAAGGCGTGATTACGCCTTTTCAAAAGGCGTTATTGCGGCTTTCCAAAAGGCTTTATTACGCCATTCCAAAAGGCTTTTTAAAAGGCGTTATTACGCCTTTCAAAAAGGCGTTATTATGCTTTTTGAAGGGCCATTATTATGTCTTTGACAGGCCCGTGCTTTTAAAGTGGGGGGGGGGGTCCCATAAAATTGACAAGCAAACATAAAAACAAGAAACAACCCCCCACCCCACCCCGAAAAAAAAATAAACTGCCTAAACTTGAGGGAAAAGTTTTTCTAATTTTTCGGTAAAACTTTTTTTAAATGCAATGACTTGCCCGAGTTTAACCATACTGCAACAAAATGTTAAGGGACCAAGCAATCAATATATGATTTTTTATATTTAAACTATAGCAAGACTATTCTCCCAAAAAGTGGGGAGGGGGTGCCCCCCCCCCCACTCACATTCGTACTACCGGCCTGTTTGAAAAGGAAAAATGGAAAGGCGTTATTTTAAAATAATTTAACTTTGTTTGTATTCTAGCCTCTGATTGGTTAATATCCAAAAAGGAACACAAATTATTTCTGTATAACCTGGTTTGGTATGGGGACACACCCCCCTGACAACCAGCTGAATCATCTGTATCCATGCAATCCTCTCATTTCCAGTCCTCGGGATTCATGGAAAATTCCAGATTTAATAAATGTACCTTTAACTTCAAACAGTAACTTGGATCTTACCACATGTAAACAAACAACATGGCTGCTAGGACTATGTATCAGTTTTTACCTCCCCTCGCTTCCCATCACTTCCGTTACTAGGGTTGTATTATTAAGCGGCAAATTTGAACTAATAAAAAGCAACGAAATTTTACACCCACAGTTGTTTAATGATTTTAGAATTAAATTATAAGGAATGACTCTAATTCTTGGCCAAATTATTCAAGTATAACCTGGTTTGGGTCAGTTTACGCTGTTTTATAATCCGCTTCGCGGATTATAAAGCGTAAACTGACCCAAACCAGGTTACCGGGGTATACTCGAATAATTTGGCCAAGAATTAGAGTCATTCCTAAAATAGTAAATATATGAAAGATTGAACCTAAGCCATCTTTATTTATGCAATATTTAGATTATAGTTTTAATATTATAAATTATATTATAAATTATAGTATTTTCTATATTCCTGCACATCTCGCAGACAGTTGTTTGCATTTTGCATGCATATTAAGAGAAGTCAACACTCTGCTTTTGAAAATCCAGGATATAGGCAGAACCAGCTTTGGGCTTTGTTAGCCAGGTATTAAAAATTCATGTCAAATTTGAAATATTTTTCTCCCCTCTTGGTAAAAAACAGGCAAAGTATTTGCATAGGTATAATGAGCAATTAGCCTTCAACCAAATTTCTGAAATCCATGCACCTTGGTAGAGGCGTCTGGCATCAGAGAAGGACTAAGTTGGTTTAACACTGAAAATATTTTACACATTTAAAAATCCTTTTTCCTGGAAATCTAATTATAATCAGTCCCCAGTGTGGGCTAAGTAAGTCAAGTATTGAAAAAAAGAGGCGTAGTAATGCCTTTTGGAAAGGCGTAATAACACCTTTTGGAAAGGCGTAATAACGCCTTTTCAAAAGGCGTTATTACGCCTTTTTCTGCGTTATAAATTTTTTTTACCGTAGTTTGATCCTAATAGGCTTTCGTACATCCCAACTCTAAAGCAAAATTTGAAGTTGAAAGAATTCTCTTTTTGTGGGGGCTAATCAAAGTTTTTTTTAAGCTGTCCCCTGATAATGCACCCTCCCCCTTTCAAAATCTATAAAAGAGCCTGACATTATTTCTTTTTTTTTCATAGCAACTAAAGTAGATTTTAAAAATTCCACATTATAATACGACTGGTAATGTTTCTCTCATTGCATTTAGCTAGGACTTCAGCAAATGTAAACAAGTAAGATGACATGATCTGCTTAATGAGTTCGTATCATTAATTATTGAATCATATAATAAAACAATTATTGCTGTGTTTTTTTTCAGTCAATGCGATGATTTTGCCACCTTAATTCGAAGTATAATATTCACATCGCTCTTCGGGCTCGGTGAAAATTGTACTCCTCAGGTGGCTAAATCATCGTATTAACCCCCAAAACAGCAATAATTGTATAATATATAATAAAAAAAAAACAATACATGATAATATCTGTATCAACCAATATCAGCCCTCTGACCGATATTGGAGTCTCGGGTTGATTTGGATCAGTGATATAGATTTTGCAATTTTATTGAAGGAAAGCGCTTTATAATTGGTGTTTTAATCATTTTCGATGATGAAATGTAAGTGTTTATTGCAAGTTGACAGAGTTCCTCCGCCGATAGGTACATGGGATCGAGGGCATAATTTTATAAAATACAGATTATTTATCATTTAGTGAAGAGTTACTACCGCCTTTTAGATTGAAAACGGCAATTTCTTGCATCAGTATGACCTACTTATTATTTTTAAAAAAGGTATCATGAGTTGTCAACAGTTAATCATTCAAATTTCTACAAATAAAATTATGCCGCAGGTTTGGAGAGAAAACAAAATGGATCAGGCTTGCAGGTTTTAATACGAAAATTTAAAAATATAAATGAAAATTGTGAATATCAATATGAATAAATCATATGGAGACGATCTCATGAATAAACTGCACACCATATGCCACTCTCTACCATCGGCTCATACATTCTCCTCTGTCGTTGGCTCGCGTATGTCACAGTGATAAGCACGAGAAATAGTGCGTTTGTTTTAATTCATTATTATTAAATGTCGGAGCTAATGATAGTCCTTTAAGATAGATATTTTCTAAATAGATTTAAAAATATTAGTTTAATTTGAATTTATCCTTGAAATGTTATGTTTTTTACGTTATGTCAAAAATCTTGACGCGAGCCCATTGCAGAGGTGTCTGAGAGAGGAACGAACGACAACTCTGCAAAGGAGATTGACCATATGCACGTAATAAATATAACAAAGCATACCGTTTTCCATATCACATATCTTATCCGCCCTCGACCAATATCAGTCTTCGAGCCCTCTTTTGGATATTGGCGTCTCGGGCTAATATAACATGACAAGAAAAAATAAATTCAATGAAAAGTAACATTGTCCAAACTCAAAAATCTTTTTTGGTGGGAGCGGTCCTCCTCCCCCTCCCGAAGTTTTTTTTTTTTGGTTGTTGTTGTTTTGCTTTTTTACCCCTACCCCTACTCCACCTCGTTGCTACGGGTCTACTAGATTCAAAGCAAGAGTTCAATGAGTTCAGGACATATATATTGCATATTCTAATGTTTTCCGACTTAAGTGTATCATGCAGCCCGTATATTATGTAATGTCAGATGGGGTGGGGGTGGGGGTGCAAAGGGGAAGACATGCGACTTATTTATTATTTATGTCAATATGCGAGTTATATGTTAACATGCAAGATTTTATGTCAAGATCCAAGATAACAAGTTGAATGACATCAGACATATCTCGCACGTTGACATAATTAACTCAAATGTAAAGATAAGTATCTCGCAAGTTAACATAAATAAGTCGCATCTCTGCATAATTATCTCGCATGTTGACATTAATAAGTTGCATGTCGACATGATTACGTATGTTGCATCCTGGACAAATTATGTCAGGTACTGGCGTGAAAAGTAAAATTGTAGTAGATGTACGTGGAAATATTTGATAACCCCCCTCCCTGCCTTTCTATAGAAAAAGGTAATCTTTGTATGACGTCATCATAACAAGTCTACTAAAACGTAACAAACAGTGTGACGCAACAATCGTCACTACAACAAAAAGCGAAGAAGAGAGGCAAAACACGGAGGTAAAACTCACCCAGACATAGTTCTTTTTAGATCGATACATATATAAGTACATTTTGTTTCAAATACGTTTAAGAAAATTAATGGTTAAGTACTTATCCTGACGCTATGTCTTTTTTTCGTAGAAATAAAAAAAATCATGGACTACAACGCAATTTTGGATTTCGGAGGGAACCCCGTCACAGATGTGGTAAGTTTACTCCTCTCCTATGCAATGTTTATATGTTCTAATCATTAGCATCCCGCCCCCTTGGATAGAAAATTAAAAAATATATCTAATACTAATACATGTTAGTAAGTTATTTATGAAGTTAATTATTTTTTGTTTGGATTTCACCAGCATCTGAAACTATGATCCCGAGAACTGGTCAATTCCCCCTTTCTTTTATAATTGGTACACGCTCCCCAAATCCCTGCATAGACATGGGCGTCTTGAGGGGAAGGAGGTCTGGACCCCCCTCCCCCGGAATGTTCAGAGTTGTTCAATTTCCATGTAAAAATTAAAAAAAGACCTTGACCCCCTCCCAGGAAAATTGACTTAGAAAAGTATCTCCTCCTTCCCCCATCCCAACTCCCTATCAAATAGGATTTTCAATTTTACAAGTTGTTTAGGTGTTGTTGTTGCTGTTGTTTTTAATTTTGCTTGTCAAAATATTTTAAAGTCAATTGTTACTGTTGATGAGGACACCCCCCCCCCATGCGGAAAAAATCCTGGGTCCGCCCCTGTGAGATTTGGATTAACAGATCTTTCAGGCCCATAGGAAACTATTTCAGTTTTTTCGGGGGAGGGGGCACAACCATTTAGATCTTCAGTTTGGATTGGCACAACAAAGATAAAATTCCTTGATAAGCTAAGAAAAAAGGGGGATCATTAGAAGTAATTACTGAGGGGGCACAGACATAAAAAAATCTTTGTTTTCTATAGTATATTATATATCGGTAAATTTAGGGGGCGGGTCCTACGGCCATGCCATTATTGATGAATACTTCCCCTGAATTATTTTTGAATTCATTCAATTTATCTAATATTAACTTGCTGATCAAATGAATATTTGCAGGATACTAAACTGAAGACCTTAAAGTTCGATTACCAGTGGGTTGACGCTGTGGAAGAGGAAGAGAGACGTTTGGAGGTACATATACAAAAGCTACCTATATGCATAAGTTAAATAGTAGTTTACCTATACCTTCGTCATTAAATTTATAGAAAAATATCTCTGGTTTGTGAGTCGTTTCAGGTCTTTGTTTTTTATACCCCCGTATCGAAGATTCGGGGGTATATAGTTTTTGCCCTGTCCGTCCGTCTGTTTGTCTGTTTGTTCGCATAAACTCTTACATTGCCCATAACTTTTGATTGGTTGGAGCTATAGCTTTCATATTTCACATGTGTATTCCTTGTGACAAGACCTTTCTTAGGGTACCATCATATTTGACCTTTTGACTTTGGAGTTTGACCCAGTTTTGCAAAATTTTACTAAACTTTAACCTTGGCCATAACTTTTGAATGGTTGGTGCTAGGGCTTTCATACTTCACATATGTAATCCTCGTGACAAGACCTTCCTTTTGATACCAACAACTTTGACCCTTTGATCTTGACCTTGGAGTTTGACCTACTTTTGAAAAATTTTAACCTTGGACATAACTTTTGAACGGTTGGTGCTAGGGCTTTCGTACTTCATATATGTCATCCTTGTGACAAGACCTTCCTATAGATACCAACAAATTTGAACCTCTGACCTTGACCTTGGAGTTTGACGTACTTCTGGAAAACTTTAACCTTGGACAAAACTTTTGAACGATTGATGCTAGGGCTTTTAACCTACTTTTGGAAAACTTTACCCTTTGCCAAAACTATTGAACGGTTGGTGCTAGGGCTTTCATTCTTCACATTTGTAATCCTTATGACAAGACCTTCCTTTGGATACCAACAACTTTGAACCTCTGACTTGACCTTGGAGTTTGACCTGCTTTTGGAAAACGTTAACCTTGGACATAACTTTTGAACAGTTGGTGCTAGGGCTTTCATACTTGACATATGTCATCCTTGTGACAAGACCTTCCTTTGGATACCAACAACTTTGACCCTTTGACCTTGGAGTTTGACCTACTTTTGGAAAACTTTAACCTTGCCCCATAACTTTTGAACGGTTGATGCTAGGGCTTTCATACTTCACATATGTAATCCTTGTGACAAGATCTTCCTTTGGATACAAACAACTTTGAACCTCTGATCTTGACCTTGGAGTTTGACCTTCTTTTGGAAAACGTTAACCTTGACCATAAATTTTGAATGATTGGCGCTACGGCTATCATATTGTGTATACATGTGTACATTGTGTATACATTTCTTGTGAGAAGGCCTTTCCTTGGGCACCATTAATTTTGACCATTTTACCTTGACCTTGATGTTTTATTTACTTTTGAAAAAACTTTTCCATATCTTTTCAATGGTTGCTGCTAGGGCTTTCATATTTCACAGGTATATTTCTCGAGACAAGACCTTATTTTGGGTACCAACATAATTGATTTGCATTTTAGAAAGATAAACCTATGCTTTAAGTTGCCATACGGCGGCATCAGTGTTTCACAAACACATCTTGTTTTTTTTTGTTTGTTTGTTTTTTTTTTCGACAAAGTAATAGTCAAACTAAATTATAATTTTGTGACAATGTTTTTTTTTTTTTGGGGGGGGGGGGTTGTTTGTTTTTTGTTTTTTGTTTTTTTTTGATTGAAAAATTAATTTTGTTTAAAAAATAAAGATGACATAAACTTCAGACATCTTCATGGTGATATACTAACCCGATTTTTTTCATCTGGTAGGAGGAACAAAAACAGAAAATAGAAATGAATAAAAAGTTAGATAAAGAAATTGTAGGAGAGAAGAAAGATAGCAACATAAATGACAACAGGTATGAGGATGCAATCACTGCTCCAAAAATTACGATAATATATCTGTATATGTTTTGTGTATCAATATTTGATGGTACGTGTAATGACACACTTTGTAAAATATTGTATTCTTTTATATTTTTGCAGTGTTGCAACAGCTTTGGACTTCGGAGATGAGCCGGTTAAAAATTGGGTAAGTACATGCATTTAGAATCCAATTTGTATCTTTTGAAATGCTGAACAGAAATTGCTGCACGAATGTATTTATGCAAAGTTAATCTTTGCCAAAATATATCCATCGTACGGGAAATCATTTTTGATAATCAAGGTCCTGTACATCAAATCATTCTTTAAGTCATTTTTTTATATTGTAGGTGAAGTTCATTTGAGTAGATAAATAATTAACACATCTCTCTATATTTGTGTATCATACATTTAACTGCAAGTAATTTATTTGGTTGTTCTTTTTTCAGGAAACAAAGCTCCAGATTCTTAAGTTTAGTTATAGTTGGGCAGATCAGGTAGAAAAAGAGGAAAAGGCAGTGATTCAGGTAAAAATTTTGTAGAATGAAGCAAATTTCAAGCAATTTTTAATACCATAGAACTGTTCAGAGTTTTCTAATACATAAAAAAATTCTAATATACATTTGTGATTAAGTTCATAAATAATGTAGCAACTCTGACATTTCAATTACCATTTTATTTTTGCAGGAGGCAAAAGCTGCAGAGGAGAGAGTTCACAAGGAGGAAAATAAAACCCAGCATACTAGTATTGGAGGAATCCTGACAAAACAACAGAAAAAATCTCCTAGGATGTTAGTCTCCCTTTTCTTAGTTCTTTTCAACCTTTGACATTTTATTTGATAAATTTTAATATGATTAAGGATTTTTTTTCCTTCCTGTAAAATGTACCCTGCAAAATATTTTCAGATTAATATTTTTCTTAGTGATTCAGTAACTGATCCATAAGTTATTTCATACATCAAGTCTAATACATGTACTATTACCTGGAAAAATATTGATTTAAAAAAAATTACTCCCTGACTTTTTGTAACTTGCAAACTTATTTCAATTAATTTATTAATTACAGGAAACTAGCAGCTTGTGTAAGAAGACTCAAAGCAAAGGAACTTGCTAAGACCTTGATTGAAAAACAAAGCATAATGAAAGTAGAGGTAAAGGGATCAATTCTATATTGAACAACAATGATTTACTCATTTGAATTTTTCCAGTTAGTTATTGAAGATGGGATTTTGCTTCTAAGAACCAAAGTTTTGACAGTAAGATAAATTTATAATATATAATGGAAACAAAATGTATATGAACTTATTTCTTCCATTTTTAGACTGCTGAACCTACAAAACAAAAGGACCCAAGGGATACAAAAAAGGCATTAGATCTAGGAGCAGTTGGAGATCAGAAGGAGAAATCAGATGTCGATGCGTCAGAAGCGTCTGTCAAACCAGCAGTCCAGGATGGAGAAGTGTGTGGACAGTCATTAGTTGGCATTTTAGACACCCCTGTAGATGTTTTAACGAATCCTTTTCCAAATACTTCAGTGGATATGTCTACTGTGTGTATTACAAGGACCTCTGAGGATAAGAAAATAACATCTCTGCAGAAAGAACAGGAATGTATTGATATACATGTACCAAAAGCAATGGAACTAGAAGTTAACAAGGATCAGAAGATTACACTTAAGGTACATAAAAACGGCACTTACATGTACTTTGGATGTAACAGTTAGGAATGCAAGAGACTTCTTGAAAATATTCACAAATTTACATACTTTTAATGTACTTTCTATACTTTTTAAAAAAAGTTATCATAAAAGTTTGATTGTGATATACATGTATTACTTCCAGCTATTGAATAAGGACGATGATAGTTATTGCGATGATGACGATGATGATGATGGCTTGTTTGGGCCAAGGAGACTTTTCTTCTTTGGAATTGACTTTTTTAAGGTATAACAAAGCTACTTTTTTAATTTCTCAATAACCATGGAAAGAGTTGTAGACATGTATGTGTTGAAGAATATTTTTAATTACTGTTTAAATTGTTTGATCATATAGGCATCTTTCTTGTCTTTACAAATACTTCTAATGAATTTTAATAATTACTAATAAACTTGAAAATGTGGATAATGCCAACCTCTTCTATTCTCGTATTAATCAAATTTAATTTTATTCAAAACATTTTTCAAAAACTTTTTTTTAATAATTTTCATTTGATGTAGGATTCTGAAAAAACTGTCTGGTGAAGAGAGGCATGAAGGAAAGAATACAACGAACAAAACATGATAGAACTATTTCTTGTTAAAGAAAGAATATATTTCCTTGAAAAATAAATTTTATTACCTATTAGATAAAGGGTTTGTTCTTTATAAGAACATTTTCATTTGTCGTAAGTAGAAAGGTTTCATCGATTACCGGTATGTAACTTGAAAAAAGCCTCCCGCAATGAGGCTAATCTGTATTGGATATATGCCGAATACAGTTCTGTATTAAAATTATTAGGCAGTTTGAGACCCAAGTTATATTTCAGTTGATATGCGTGCATCAAATCTATTGTTGAGCTCCAAGGAAAAGATGGACAAATTGACTGCAAATCTTTTCTATATATGAAGTTGGAAAGGAAAAAATAAGTTGATATGGATAAAGGAAATAAAAACGAAAAAAAAAATACATAAAAAATAAACGTACGATCCCCAATATTGCGAATCTCATCCCATCAAGCAAGCGGGGGGGGGGGGGGGCACTAAAGCACTACCCTCTATGTGACAACATTGAAGAATACAAAGGGATTGGAAAGCAGTCTTTGCCAGGAGGATATAAAGACCGATTGGCTAAGCCTATCAGAAGTTTGGTCAGATCAATGGAGGAAGTGAATCGTTTCCAGCTTCTCTTTTTAACAGTTGAGTGAGAGGATAGACATCTCTGACAAGAATCTGCACTGAAACCTCGGCTTCACCCTGTTTTTACTTGAGACCTCTTTAGTATCACTTGGGCAAAGCCATGTCAATTACGTAAAAGGCAGTTCTTTAAATACTATAATGAAGGGTACTGAGAAAACGAGCGCCACTCTAGATTATTACTGCTTTACACAGTGCTTAACAATGACCCAAAGATTCAATGACCTCGCTAAATTCAGTCTCATTTAAGGACAAATTAAATTGAAGTCCAAGCTTTTTTTTTTTACATCACTGATAGCTGTTTTTGAATAAAAATGGAACGTTAATTTACTTACCTTGACATTGGTCGTTTGCAATATTATTTTGTAAAATACTCTGATTGTACACACAAGTATTCTGAAGTTGTTATTCAAAAGATGCTTGAGTTTCTGGTTGACAATATCTATGTAGTTTTTGGACATCAGGTCTTCCAACAATCTTTCGGAATTCCCATGGGTACCAATTGCACCCCGTTATAAGCAGACCTAATTTTATATTTATATGAAGCAGAATTTATTCAAAATCTTATACATGAGAAAAAGAAAACACTTGCTGTGGCCTTCAATCGACATTTAGATATATCGACGACTCATTATCAATGGACAATAGTTACTTCCATTCATATGTCGGCTCGATATATCCCAGTGAGCTTGAAATAAAAGATACCACAGAGTCTGACACATCTGTTTCATATATGGATATTTTACTAGAAAAAGACGTTAATGGTAACCTAACAACAAAGCTTTCTGATAAATGTGAAAACTTCTACTTTTCAATCGTCAACTTCTCTTACTTATGTAGCAATATACCCTTATCACCTGCATGCATATGGGGTTTATGTCTCTCAATTGATTCGATACGCAAGAACATGCTCTACGTATGAACAATATCTAAAACGAGGCAAGCTATTGACAAAAAAGTTGATGAAACAAGAATATAAACAGTCTTGTTTAAAGTAATCATTTCTCAAGTTTTATGGTCGATACAATGTCCTTGTCAGCAAATAAAATCTATCATTAAGTCAAATGATGACTGATGTTTTTCATACTAATTGCTAGGCCATTATTCACACACCAAATTGTTTAGATTTTTCCGGTTTTCACCCCTGATCATGACAAAGAGCACACAGCGGATGTGACCAGTTGGTAGGGTATGTTCACTCCTCCATGGCACCTGTTCCTACCTCTGATGTTTTAGAGGTTTTGCTCTGCTCCTGATTTGTATTGTTTGAATGGACTTATGAACTTGAATATTATTCGTTATCTCTATATTTCATTCTATGCTTAAAGGGACATAGACACAGATATGAAGTTAATATTTCCTTAAATTTTCTATATAATATCATGACTTATATGTTGCTATAGCATTTCACACGGAAATATAATTAAAAAAAAAAACATTTTATCTAGAACTACGAATTTCGGGAAAACCAACTCACCAGTATTGTCAGTCCGTGCTCAGCGATGTGCGCAGAGTTTAACAAATTGAACACACCCGGGAAACGTAAACTGTTTGCATTTCGTTCCGCTTCATTGATTTTTTACGGAATTACGACCTTTTCCATTTTTCAGAGTTTTCCGCAATTTTTTTTCTAAACGCTTGCAGATATTGAGCTGATTTCGATATGTGACTTTACCTTGATGAGTTATAGATCAAGTTTGCATTTCATTCCACTTCATTGACTTTTGACGGAATTATGGCATTTTCAATTTTCAACGGGAATCAGATTACACTTGCCGGTAGGGGACTAGTATTGCTAATGCAATACTCTCAGAATGCTTGTTATTTATTACAAGCGCTCCGAAATCAAATGATCACCACTACCAATATATATACGGTAATAATATCTACACAATACGTGTTAACGTTCAATATACAGATTAAGAAAAAAGTCATCACCCATGTAAGACATTCTATAGAGAAAATGCTAGGTTTAATGTTTAGCTTGTTTAGAAATCAGATATCATCCTTTTGACAAGTACTGAACACCTAGGTAAATTCTTACAGCTGAGTTATTCCCGATATACAGGGTGTTTCATAATATATGTTACATTTTGAATCTATAATTTGACAAACACAAGAAAAAAGTACAGACAAATGTTTTCATCAATTTGATCCATGTATTCATTAGATTCATTATGTTCAATTACCAAATAAAATATTAAACACTGTTCGAAATCTCAAACTTAATGAAAATTAGCGAAATTTCTAAATTGCTTCATTTTTGTTGCGGTGAATTTGACAACGTCAAAACTCACATAACGATCAAAACGATCTTGGCCTATTTTAACTGCAAATATTTACATTTGCTGTGTTTTTCTACTAAGCTAACTATGATAGAAATGTAACGATATACGGCAGCAAGAAATTCGAATACTGAGTATATTATTGGTGCTTTTAAACTTGTAAAATGTAAATATAAGAAATGTTTTTAAGTTTAATGTGAATTATTGGTGTGTAAATCACACAGACTTGCACGTAGGCATATTTTTCATGAAGCGCTAGCGCGCTTCATGAAATATGCCTACGTGACAAGTCTGTGTGATTTACACACCAATAACTCAAACAAAACTTAAAAACATTCCTTAAGAGAAAGTTGCCTCTTGAATTCTTATGACATTGTCACACATTTTTGCTGAGATATTCTCATCTGAATTTTTTTGCTCTTTTTGAGATCATTCAGTATCTGGCTTAGGATTTTCAATCCTGTTCCTAAGGAATCTCCGAAAAAAGGAACAAAGATTCAGATCTGCTGAATGCAGGGGTAGAGCTCCTTCATTGCGATGTTGCATTATTGAGAAATTGTACGTTGAAAACTTCATTTCATACACTGTATTCCAAAGTTCAATGTACAATGTAAATGCTGATATTGCCAGCATCAATTTCTGAAAACATCTCTCTGACATTTTTTTTTTCTGAGGAGTTTGCTAAAATATATTGAGTCTCCACTTTACCAATAAAATCTTCCGTTTTTGAAGTCCTCTTTTTTTGGATTATCATTTATCGCATACTGCAAGTGCCTGTCCTTTAACTTTGTTACCAGCCTTCTGATTAGCATCCAAGAAAGCTTCCATTCCTGTGGAATATTTTCCTTCTTCAACTTCTGATTAAACATTGGCGATTTGTATTGATAAAAAAACAGCTTTTCAATTCAGCAAAATGTTGATAATTAAGTCCATTTCGAAAAATATTCAAAGTATGACATTTGCGTTCATGTCACAATTAATCATTAAAATACCATGTTTTCCTTGATTTTTTCACATGGAATAAAAATGCAGGGGTTTGATGTTTAAAATGATATATGGTTTGTGTTAAAAATATAACAGGTAAGAAATATATTTAGATTTTAAAAATGTAACATATACTATGAAACACCCTATACGTACTTGCGTAGCCGCAAAACGAACATGAGTGTTTGGCTTGTCTAATTCCCCCAGATTCTTTATGCTTTAATCAATACATTTTCAGTGGAGTTTTCTACATACAGTCTTTTGTATTAAATAATTGGCCTATACATCAGGCGCGGATCCAGGAATTTTTTCAAGGGGGGGGGGGGTTGTCCACCCCAGTGGAAAAAAAATTTCCAACACAAAAATTTCCTTCCCATACTCATTAAACCCAGAAAATTTCTTGACATAAGAAAAACCAAAAAAAAAAAAAAAAAAAACAACCTAAAATCCATTTCCCAAACGTGAAAAACACCTATTTTGTGGTGGTGATGGTGGGGTCCACGTTTTCTAAAAGGGGGGGGGGGAGGTACAGTCATTTTCTATTTGATCCAGTATACATGTATACTTTTTAACAACTCTGCAAATTCCAAGGGGGGTCCAAATCCCCCCCCCACCCCCCCCCCTCTAGATCCCATACACGCATGTACATAAGGTGTGAAAAAGCTTCCTTTTTTAAGCCAAAAAAGTGCATATAAATTCAGTAAAATGTGCATATTCGCTTCTTTCATCCTCAATGGAAATAGACACGGAACACCCAAAGAATATTTTTTTATTATAAGGAGATGGGTGAACATGACGAGCGATAAGCCTATAGTGTGACAAACATCAAGATGAAAAATTAAATTTCAATTATATCAAAATTTTCCTTGATATTTCGTCTAACATTAAAATATACTTTATGTAAAATTTCTACAATTTGCAAAAATCCCTCAAAGATTGAAATTATTTGCCTGTGAAATATTAGACACACACTAAAGCGGGCAAAAAGAGTCATTTTCTCATACTATAACACTATTTTTCGATATGAGTGGGTCTTCGCTCCATCTTTTTGAAAGTTAATCCTCAAAGTCTGCATAAAAATATACATTTTTTGGTTACCAAAAATATGGAGCAATGACCCACTATACCTCAAAAATATACTTTTATGACATAACATTCGCATCTTTTCGAGAAATACTTGAAGTCCATTAAGTCAAGGGTCATATCACAAACATGATTTAAATGCCACTGTTCGTCAGGACTTGTGTAGTCTAGTGGTTAGCGTGCTAGTCTCGAAAGAAAATGATACTCAGGATTTTTATTGCTAGGGTTCGAACCCCACGAATACCACATTAATTTTTTTAATAAAAGAATAAATTTTGCCGAGAAAATTTTCCTCAGAAAAGTTTTGTTTATCGCAATTTCATAAACTTCAATAATGAGAACTTTACTCTAAATATTAAATTCACAAACTGAACATGATTTTTATATTTCTGAAGCTATAGGCTTTCTGCACGCTATGTTCGCCCATCTCCTTTATTTTTTCATTTTAATACAAACATATTGTATTACTAAATTCTTTTCTTTTTTACACACCATTCGCTCTCACTTTCTCACTCACACATATTCATTTTTGGTATGTGGAAGCATACTTGTTCTTATATTTTAACAGAATGATAGAAAAAAAAAATACATCAACAGATCAATATAAGGACACAAAAAATAAAGAATATTATGTAATAACAAAGTACAACAGAAATCAAAATATTTTACATTTCTAAATTTCTTTGTCCAAGATAAAACTACAAATTGTGAAAATACTTGATTTCTACATAAAGCTTCTGGTTCATCGAATGCATGGCGTGGTTAAAAAAACCACGTGCGGGGCGGGACAGAGAGAAACAGAAGTAAGCTGGGCTTGTAGCACGTGAAATATAAGGAAAACTCTCAGATTTTTTGGTTTCATGATGATGATCTTGAGCAATTGGTTTGCTTTTATGCATAAACGCCTTTCACAGCATGAAACCAAAAAATTTGACAGTTATTCCTTAAGGAAGCTCTAAACACTGCACACTAAAGAGCTCTACTTGTGGGGTAGTTTTATGCAGTTAGAGTGACCTGCCCTTAGAAGTAAGAAAGAAAAAATGATTATTTACTGTTAATTACACAATTTGTAATACGAGTAGATTAAGATATTCTTAACATTATATCAGACCAAGAATAAGTAATTGAAATCATCATTTTCATTAACTTACCTGATGTAAGTAAACAACAGTGATTTCTGTTCACGAATAGTCCATTGTCTTTGAACATTTTTCCTGCATAAATAAGACAGGTACCCTATGTTGAAAATGAACTAAATAATCTCAATATGCACACCTTTATATTATATATTTTTCTCTAGTTGCTAACATGTAAAGAGAAAACGTCAAATAATGAGCACCCGTAGTACAATATGTATAACAGTACAACATACATATATATCAAAATAAAGTTGCTAACATGTAAAAAGAAAACGCAAATTAACGAAATTGATATTTTTCAAAAAAAAAAAAAAAAAAAAAAAAAAAGAAGAAGAAGGAGAAGAAGAAGAAGAAAGAAGAGGCGGGCGGATATCTACTTCTGCTCCTAAACTAACTTTTTGAATAACGTATTTTTTCCTGCTATTTAACAGTCAGTATAAATTATAAGATATATTCAGGGAAATGTTCCGTCAGCATGCAGTGGAGAAATTCAATTCCCTGCGCTTGCTCCGAGGAATTTCATCTGGTACTTCTGGTAAAAAAACAGGTTTTTTGCATGCACGATATGCCTAAAGTCACAATAGTTGTACCAGCACCCATGCATTACGGAAATAAAATGTATTAAATTCAGAACGAACTTTTCTTTTGATGCAATAAACTAAAGTAATATAATTTCTTGTTTCCATCAAATTTGTTTTAAAAGTGCTATGTTAGAAATGGTTTACTAATAATACTACATCAAAAATATTTAAGGCATGTGTGTGTCATTACTAAACATGTAATAAATATAACAAAGCATACAGTTTTCCATATCAGCCCTCGAGTCTCTTTCTAATATTGGTGTCTCGAGCTGATATGTCTTGAAAAGAAAAAAAATAAAATACAATGTAAATGAAAAGGAAAAATTTCCAAACTCGAAATTCTTATTTGGCGGGAGCCCCGATCCCTTTACAAAGTCTAGGCATTTTTAAATTCATCATTATCTAATTAATGTTCTTTTTTTTTTTTTTGCTTGTCAGTTATTTTTATGACCCCGACCCCCACTCCACCTCCGTTGCTACGGGGATATTAGATTCAATGCGAGTTTCAGGGTAATATGAAAGCGCGCATATCTATTGCATGTTCTCATGTTTTCTGACCTTAAATGTATTATGCAACCCATATTAAGCAATTTCAGTTAGAGCGGAGGAGGAGGAAAAGAAGCACATTTTTGACAAGGAAAACAATATAAATTTATTTTGTTTTAATGTATAGTATATAAATACTGTACTGACAGAATTGTTGAGGGGCACAACTGCAAATTTACTTTATTTTCTAGCGTAAAGTATAATTTTATATAATAATAATAATGGACTGATAAAGTTATTGGGGAATCCCCCTCCCCGAAAAGAATCTAGCTGATAATAAGTTAACATTATCCTTAGTTCACTGACCAAAATAGTGGAGGACCAGTGCTGCTAACTTTTCATTTCTAAATGAAGATTTTTAAATTAAAACGAACAGTTTTCAACACTTCTTCTGACGCTTTTGAGATTAAACGACTTTTAATAATTTATTTTCATACTGTTAAATCTCTTAATGTGAAAAATCCAAAATAAAACCTAAAACTAGCCTTTTATAAAAAAAAAAAAAAAAAATCACACTCTCTGATACTAAGAGATCTCTTTTTCAACATGTGGATGTGCGTGGAAATCGTTGATAAAGGTATGACCCCCCTCCCCTTCTAAGTAGATATATGTGGAAATCGTTGATAAAGGTATGACCCCCTCCCCTTCTAAATAGATATATGTGGAAATCGTTGATAAAGGTATGAACGCCCCCCCCCCTCTCCTTCCATAGAATCAAGAAGCAAAAAGGATATCTTTATATGTGACGTCATCATAACGAGACTACTAAAACGTAACAAACAGTGTGACGCAACAATCATCACTACAACAAAAAGCGGCGAAGAGAGGCAAAACACGGAGGTAAAAGTCACCCAGACATAGCTCTTTTTAGATCAATACATATATTAGTACATTCTGTTTCAAATACGTTTAAGAAAATTAGGTACTTATCCTGATTTTATGTATTTTCTTCTTTCCATAGAAATAAAAATCATGGACTACAGCGCAATTTTGGATTTCGGAGATAACCCCGTCACAGACGTGGTAAGTTGACTCCTCTCCTATGTAGAGTATCTTGGCAAAGAAAACTTTTTAGCTACAACAGAAATTATCCTGAGTTTCTGTGGACATATCACATAAAACTTATTTTAAGAAATGAATTAGAGAAGCATTATAGTCACAAAATCTGTGGAAAATTAAAGAACATTAAATCAGATTCATGAAAATTAAATTTTTTTCAGTCATGTAATAAATTAATTGCAAAGCTACTTACAAATACCATTGAAGAATTCTGAGCGGATCCGAACAAAACTACGAATTAGTGCTCATACATTACATATTGAAATGGGGAGAATTTCCCAGAGAAAATTCTTGCAAACTATTGAAAATGAAAAAAAATGTACTTCATTGTTCTAGCTACGATCAATTTAGATTAAAATATTGCAATATATTTAATGTTCAATGTTACATGAAGGAAAAGCCTATTGTTGATATTATCAACCCCCTAATTGTTAATTGCTAGAAAAGTACGTAACTTTCTGAAGAAGTGCTTTGATATCGGAAAGGAAAGACTGCAACATAACTGATATGCACAATATGACTGTAGTTAGTGAATGTTAATCAATGTTAATGTTAATTAATGGATATTTGATGTATGTTTATTATTCATGACTATATATGCCATGGCATATATGATGGTGTTGTCCATAAATGAAATGAATGTAATATTAACAGACACTCCGCAGACACAAAATATAATATCTAATACTAAGTATGTTAGTTATTTATGTGGTAAATTAATTTCTATTCACAAATTAAGATGATGAGTGCTATTATACAAACTGTGTTATCTCGAAATTCATGGGACCGAGAAAAAACTTATCAGAGGATTCGAGATATCGAGGGTAAAATACGAATTAGAATAAGACTTCCGAATCACTTCGACATATCCATGGTATTCGAGATACCGAAGTTCAAATGTATATCAAAATGTTTAATTTCATCTTTAATCCCTTAAATAAATCTATTTTGCATTGAAATATTGTAAAAGTAAAAGACTTCATATTACATTTAAGCGTTCTTCAGCAAATTGTATCCAAGATCCTGGTATCCGCACATTTTGAGTTGCAGTTCACAGTTCTTCAGCATCTTAAATCATGATCCAGAGATCTCCTCAATAACCCCCCCTTTTTTCAAAATTGTCCTAAGCTCCCCAAATCTCTGCTGAGATATTCAGATAATTGGACTGATGCCTTTATTAATAAAAACTTCCTAATTCAATCTATCAAGCGCTAACCTGCTGATCAAATGTATATTTTCAGGACATGAAATTGAAGATCTTAAAGTTCGATTACCAGTGGGTTGACGCTGTGGAGGAGGAAGAGAGACGTATGGAGGTACACATTCAGAAATTATCTATATATAAGTTATATATTAGTTTACCTATATACCTTCGTCATTAACTTTATAGAAAAAATACCCCTGGTTTTGGAGTGGTTCCAGGTGTTTATGTTTTTTATCCCAACAAAGTAACAGTCAAATTATAATTTTGTGACAATGGTTTTTTTTTGAAAGATTAATTTGGTTTAAGAAAATAAAGATGATATACACTTTAGACATCTTCATGGTGATATGCTAATCCAATTTTTTTATCTGGTAGAAGGAAGAAAAGCAGAAAACAGAGATGAAGAGAAAGTTAGATAAAGAAATTGCAGGAGAGAAGAAAGATAGCAACACAAATGACAACAGGTATGAGGATGCAATCACTGGTCCAAAAATTACGATAATATATCTGTATATGTTTTGCGTATCAATGTTTGTTGGTACATGTACATGTATATGTAGTGACTCACTTTGTAAAATACTGTATTCATCTAATTTTTTGCAGAGTTGCAACAACTTTGGACTTTGGAGATGAGCCGGTTGAAAATTGGGTAAGTACATTTAGAATCCAATTTGTATCTCTTCAAATGCTGAACAGAAATTGTTGCAAAAATGTATATAGGCAAAGTTAATATTTGTCAAAATATATTCATCATGCAGGAATTCATTTTTTTTTTAATTCAAGGTCCTGTACATCAAAACATTCTTTAAGTCAAATCTTTATATTGCAGGTGTAGTTCATTTGAGTAAATAAATAAAAAACACATCTCTCTATGTTTGTTTATCATACATTTAATTGTAAATACTTTATTTGTTTGTTCTTTTTTCAGGAAACAAAACTCAATATCCTAAAGTTTAGTTATAGTTGGGCAGATCAGGTAGAAAAAGAGGAAAAGGCAGCGATTCAGGTACAAATTCTGTAGAATGAATCAAATTTCAAACAATTTTTAATACCATAGAACTGTTCAGAGTTTTTAATACAAAAAAAGAAAAAATCTCTGACATACATTTGTGATTAAGTTCATGAATAAATCGGTAACTCTGACATCCCAATTACCATTTTATTTTTATAGGAGGCAAATGCTGCAGAGGAGAGAGTTCACAAGGAGGAAAATGAAAATAAAACCAAACATACTAGTATTGGAGGAATCCTGACAAAACAACAGAAAAAATCTCCTAGGATGTTAGTCTCCCTTTTCTTAATTCTTTCCAACCTTTGACATTATTTGATAAATTTAAACATGATTAAGGTTTTTTTTCCCGTTCAGTAAAACGTACCTCGCAAAATATTTCCAGATTAATATTTTTCTTAGTGATTCAGCAACTGATCCATAAGTTATTTTATACATCAAGTCTGATACCATTCCCTGGAAAAATGATTGATTTAAAAAAAAAATCACTTTCTGACTTTTTGTAACTATATCTTAAGCTTTCAGACTTATTTCAATTAATTAATTAATTACAGGAAACTAGCAGCTTGTGTAAGAAGAATCAAAGCAAAGGAACTTGCTAAGGCCTTGATTGAAAAACAAAGCATAATGAAAGTAGAGGTAAAGGGATCAATTCTATATTGAACAACAGTGATTTACTCATTTGAATTTTCCCAGTAAGATATTGAAGATGGGGTTTTGCTTCGAAGAACCAAAGTTATGAAAATAAGATAGCTTTTGTATATAGCCTTAATTTCTTCCATTTTTAGACTGCTGAATCCACAAAACAAAAAAATCCAAGGGAAACAAAGACATTAGATCTAGGAGCAGTTGGAGATAAGAAGGAGAAATCAGATGACGATGAATCAGACGCGTCTGTCAAACCAGCAGTCCAGGATGGAGAAGTGTATGAACAATCATTAGTTGGCATTTTAGACACCCAAGTGGATGTTTTAACAAATCCTTTTCCAAATACATCCGTGGATGTGTCTACTGTGTGTATTACAAGAACCTCTGAGGATAAGAAAATAACATCTCTGCAGGAAGAACAGGAATGTATTGATATACATGTACCAAAAGAAATGGAACAAGAAGTCAACAAGGATCAAAAGATTACACTTAAGGTATATAAAAACGGCACTTACATGTACTTTGCAGATGTAATATGTGTAGTAATTAGGAATGCAAAAAAGACTTGTAAAAATTCTCATGCATTTACATACTTAAAACTTTTTTCTATACTTTTTGAAAGTTAATATCATAATAAAAGTTTGATTGTGATATACATGTTTTACTTTCAGCTTTTGAATAAGGATGATGATAGTTATTGCGATGACGACAACGATAATGATGATGATGACGACAGCTTGTTTGGGCCAAGAAAACTTTTCTTCTTTGGAATTGACTTGTTTAAGGTACTGCAAAGGTAGATTTTTTAAATTTCTCAATTTGTATGGAAATAGTTGCATATGTGTTAAAGACAATTTTATAACTAAATTCTTGTCTTTACAAATACTTCTTCTCATGAATTTGAATGATTTCTGATAAACCTAAAAATGTGGATAATGCCAACCTCTTCTCTTCTCATATCAATCATATTGAATTTTATTCTAAAACATTTTTTAAACTTTTAAATTTTTATTTTATGTAGGATGCTGGAAAAGCTGTCTGGTAAAGAGAAGCATGAGGGAATAAAAAAACAACGAATAAAACATCATAGAACTAGCATTATTTTAAAAGAAGGAACCTTTTTTTCAAAAAACAATAAATTTTATTGCCTATTAGATAGAAAGTTTGTTCTTTATGTGGACGTGTTCATTTGTCGTAGAAAGGTTTCGCAGATTGGGTCACTTGCAAATTCCTCCAATGATGAGGCTAATCTGTATTAGATATATGCCGAATACAGTTCTGTATGAAAGTTATCAGTTGTTCAAGACCCGATTTATCTTTTAATTGATATGCGTGCATCAATTGTTGAGCTCAAAGTAATGCAAGGAAAAGACGGACAAACGGACTAACGAATTGACCGCAATTTTTTTTCTATAAACGTACAATTCCTAATAACGCGAATGTCACCAGATCAAGGCAGCATGTAAAGCCAGATGCTCACTTTATGCAAGATATTTTCCTTTGTAAATAATATTGCATGTTTATCATATTAAGAACTGTTCCAAAATTTTAGACTTTCCCTAAGACTTCAGAACTTGCAATCGGTATATTTTTCAGGTACATTCTTTGTTGTATTCTTTGAAGACATGCAGTGTTTCCACCGATGAAAATATTTTAAACATTCAATTAAGACACTGAATCGGTTCCACCTTCTCTTTTTTGCATTTGAGTAAGAAGATAGAACTTTCTGCTAGGCAAGAATATCTTTCTTAACCTCGGCTTCAGACACCCTGTTTACAACTGAAACCTCTTTTATTTGTATCACTTAGGCAAAAGCTATGCTATGTCAATTATGCTTAACAAAGACACATCTTTAAATACTATAATGAAGGTGACTAAAGGATACTGAGAAAAGAGTACCAGAGACCACTCGGAACCACTACTGCTTTACCATGAGCGAAAGATCAATGACCTAAATTCTAAATTTAAACCCTAAATTCATCCTTATTTGAGGACAGATATAGTTCCTCTATACTAAAGGCCGATTCTGGGATCATACCCAGATCATACCCTAATTGAGTAAATATTATAAATGTTTACATATAGTACGGTACTAGAGAAATTCACTCTGTACATGCAATTCTGCACACTGTTTTGTCCTTCACATATGAAACACTTTAATTGTATACCAGTGTTTTATACTGGTTTGATGCTCAATATAATTGTAGTTATATAACCGTTTTTGTACATCCAATCCTTTCTGATGTATAAGACGAAACTCCAGATATACAGCTATAACAAATTTATTAACAAGTGGACAGGCTCTGCCATATAGCAGACGAGAGCACTGTCCAGCCTGACCGTCTTGGCGCAAGCCAGCCGCTAATTGCCTAATATGTACAAAACAGCAAATTACATATCATTACATAATATATACAATCATCCAAGGAGAAGTATTTATCAATTATTTATATGATTTGATGGAGATAGAGAGTAGAGAGCAGTTCTGGAAACCATGCTTAATGTGTGGGAAGCAGGGCGGAGGCGTGACTCATAACTTACCGCGACAGGTCTGTTTAATTTAAAGATACATTGCTGCTCCTAATTTTTTTTTACCCTCAAATTCAAATTAAGCTTGCTATCAGTTTTTTTTTAGTTCTATGCATTCCGTTTTACATTTTATATAATCCAAAGAAGTTTTGTTTGTTTGTTGTTTAACGTCCCTCTCGAGAATTTTTCACTCATATGGAGACACCACCACTTGCCGGTGGAGGGCTACAAAGTTTGACCTATACTCGGCACTCAGGACCATTGAGCAGTGAGAGATCTTTTTCATGCCAGCACCTACTGCGACACGGGACCTCGGTTTATACGGTCTCATCCGAAGGACCGATCTCCATGTCCCACAGTGGGATTCGAACCCGCGGCGTAAAGATCAACTCCTTACTCCGCGACTCTAGAGCTCCAAAGAAGTAAGTCAAATGCAAAGATATTGCAATTTTGCATAAATTCATGTGTAAAATGATTAAAATCATACTAAAATGTATGATCAGATAACAAAAAACATATTAGGTACATATAAGAGAATGTGAGCTGAAATTAGAAAAATAATAGCCTTGTTCATTACTTTGAAGAGTTCGATGAAGAGAATCAAGGATTCGCAAAAGTCATGATCCACATATCCATGTTTCACCGTTACGTAACCTAGGTCTTCCAAATACAGATAAGAACCAGTCACATAGTTATAGAGACTTAATCAAATGTATCTCGTTGTATTTACTTGATCTATATTTTGTATTTAGGACACAAGGAAAACTAGAATAATTAACGAAAGGAGTGCTCGGCAATCGTTGATAAAATACAGTGTTTATGAAGGAACCGTTTATAATTATGACAATGGCTCATTTCTGTGTTCCGGGAATACTGATTTCCATGTTTTTGGTACATTGTGTTGCTGCGAATGATTTGGATTTTGACACTTGGAGAAAGAGTATGGAGTCTCGTTTGTTGAAACTCGAGCATGATGTTGATGTACTTTCAAGTGAAAACATTAAACTAAAGAGTGAAAACATGAGACTAAAGATGAAAAATGCGGAACAGGACAAGGAAGTTAAAATTTTGCACAATGGGAATAAGCAATTACACGAGCTAATTGGTGAGATACTAGAAGGCGAAACTGCAAGTTCTCAAACCGTGATAACATCAAATAGGAACAGGTCTAGTACACACCTTCAATTGTCGGCGTCCACTAACGAGTCGTATTCTAGTGTTAGAAGAAATGAACACGAGAAACGTAAGTATATTTCAAGTCAATGAAAAATAACTGGTAGGCTGCAAGTGAAAGAATGGAAAAGATGAATGGTGAATTGTGTTGAAATAGTCATTAACTTGTCAATGATGTTGAAATATACAGAAACGGTTCCAGAATACTATATAAGGAAGGGGTGCAAACAGGACCGGGGGGGGGGGGGTCTGAGAGTCGCTTCAATCGAAGACCTGTTAAAGGATCAGGGGTGAACACCCTACCCCGAAGCTCCGATATTTTGATTTTTTAGGAACAGTCTTGAGATGAGCAATTTTAGCTATACTTTATGTGTGATTAAAAGAATATTCAAAGACAAAAGATTAATTTATCCATTCTAAGAAATTTTTTCGTCACAGAAGGGGGGGGGGGGGGAGGAGTTCCCAAAAATCCGCCACTGACATGCATGTGTGTAAACTGCTTTATCTAACTGTATATCAATTTGTATTTCAGGGCCTAGGTTACTTGTACCCAATGCCCCGAGGGAAGGAGTTGCGTTTTATGCCTACATCAATTCGCTGAACTCCGCAAACCTTCCCGCGAAACACGTCATTGTGTATGACACCGTAATAACAAACCATGGCAATAGTTATCACAAAGATGATGGCATTTTCATCGTTCCACAACACGGCATATACGTTTTCACGTGGTCTGTCGCAGTACGAGATGGTGAATGGATAGATGCCGAGATCGTTCTGAATGGTTCTCCATTTGGAAGTATAACGGCTGACACCGGTGAAATAGGATCTTCAGATGGGGGTCTTTCCACTGGCATTGCCATAAAGGAGGTTAGCACAGGGGACCATGTGTACATCCGAACGATTGTTGCATCGAAAATATACAGCGGGTCTCTGGCACGAACATCCTTTGCTGGCTGGTTATTGTTTTAATTTTGTTGTAGAAACACAAAAGAGGAGCTGAATAAATAAATGTCTTGTTAACATCGTTCCCCAAATAACAATTTTGCTAGTGTATATGATACAATAGAAAACAAAGATAATTTGTTGTGCAACCTCCATAAGAACGTCTGATATTTTTAAATTACGGAACAATAGAAATTTAGTTACGAGAGATACATGTACCGCTAGTAAGTGGAAATCCAGTCAATAAGAAATCTTTATAGTTCTGGCATCTTTCAGTCTAAGGATTATGGATAGTATCTGTAGAGGTTGTTGAGGGGTAGTCTTCCATGGCTGTAGAGGCCGATCCTGGACTTGCACTGTCCACTGGAGACGAACAAGTTAAGACATACAAGTGTTTGTTTTCCCAGACACAATTAGATAGTTAAGCTAAAGTTGATGCGTCTTTACCGATGTCAATGCGTTTGTTGATCTCGGTGTTAAGTGAGAATGTGTCTGCATCTGTAGAGTCCAGATTCCTTGATGGTGAAAGTGGGTGGCAGTGGTGTTTCTTGGCCCATGACCTGAGTCTTAGTTTGACTAATGGTCAAACGGAACAGATAACATGCGTTAGAGATATTGTCCATTAGTCTTTTAAGTTTCTCCTGAGTATGAGAGGCAATTGTTGTGTCATCTACATATCCAGCATGATTGTGATAGTAAGTTTTTTGACTTGGAGCGGAAGCGAGCGATGTTAAAGAGGCAGCCATCTGATCTTGTGTAAAGGTGGATACCATCATTTGATGACCTGAAAGCATGTTTCAGCAGAAGAGCGAAGAAGATGCCAAAAAGCCTGGGGGCTGGTACACAGCCTTGTTTTATTCCTATTTTAACCCCAAACTCGTCTCAGATGTCGTTTTGAATTCACGATGCTCATGAAAATTAACTTTACTAAGCTCAGCAGTTTAGTTGGCCAGCCAGTAAGAGGTAGCATCTTGAAAAGGCCTTCTTTGCTTACCAGGTCGAACGCCTGGTCAAATCGATGAACGCAAGATAAAGTGGGTAACAATGTTCTGTTCTCTGTACTTTTTTAATTGGCGTTGCGAGAAGATCATGTCGACGGTGAACATTTTAGACTGCGATTATGAGTTTATTCTTTTCACCGAATCGTTACAGGATGATACATGTACATGCAAACAGTCTGCCAACAATGCTAAGGAGTAAAATTCCTATGCAGTTGTTGCAATCGCTGTGGTAACCTTTATTTTTGTAGAGGTTGATGATGTTGGCATCCTTTGTCTTCCTTACACTTAAGCAGTAGCTTGTGCAATGGTATTAAAAGACACGACTTGCCACTTTTCATTGCTTTCCCTGGTATGCAGTCTTTGCCTGGAGCCTTTCCTGATGGAAGTTTATGTACTGCTTTGGAGACGTCCTCTAAGGATGGTGGATCGTCTAACAAAATTGGAAGGCGTTTGGTGTCTTCAAGAGCAGCCTAGCTGGCTTACTGTGTTCTCTGTAGAGTAGAACTCGGAGTATTGATCCATCCATCTCGCAAACTGTTTGGCGTAAAATATTTCGATTCATCTGAAGCTGCAAGTGTTGACGCATAGGAAAGTTGATTGAACCATCATGATCAGAAGCATGCATAAGGCGGTCAGTTGCTGTATGACCGAGCTTGACTTTATCCAGACGTTTGTTTCGCACAGCAAAGCCAAAATCGCGCTGTGCATCTGCTTTCTTTCCTTGCCAAAAGGTGTAATATGACTCTTTGAGGTTCCCTGAATCGTGAAGAGGGGTCTCTTGCTATATACCGGTATACTTTTAAAGTCGAAGTAACTTCTACAGTTTTGTGCATGTTTGATATGGATTAGATGTTATATTATAGGCCTGTCATCATGGTCCTGACCTTCCAGTACCCTAACATAAATGCTGCTTTGGGGGGGGGGGGGGGTATTATTATGTTCCATGATGCAAAAGCTACTGTCCATTTGTCAAAGGGGTCCTTAGCCCTACGCACCCTGATAGGCAGGCGGCCAGTGGCGAAACAGCACCTTACTGACCGAGGACTGCTCAGTTGGAGGCAGGCGGTAGCTGTCCAGTGAAGTTAATACCCCCCCTCCCCTCATTGTCGGGAACGACCACTCTCGGCGTCTAGCTCTTCGCAAACTGAGCTTTGACATAACCGGTAACTGTCATTCCCGTTTTTTTTTTCTACACCGAAATGAAGCTGAAGTTTTCTCTCCAGTCCGCACCCCCTAAGAAGAGTTAAGGAGAAACTGGGTTGCCCACACGGCAGAATCCTCTGTTCGTCTCGCTGGTTACATCCAGAAACAGAATGACCAGTACGTCTGGGACCGCACCAGTTGCAAGAGCAGAGCTGAGTCAAGTTCCTGTCTGCCTTTGGAATTGTACTACATATTTTTCTGTAAGGATTGTCGGCCTTAGCGTTTGCTTAACTAATAGCTATCTACGAAGCAATGATGGTGATTCTGTTTGGATTGATGGGTACCAGGGCATGTCCACACGCCGATGGATCATGCGCACCGCACCTCAAGGGCGCTCAGCCATCCTCCTCCCGGAATCCCACCAGGCACTCTGACGCACCCATTGCAGTGTGAGAAAACAGCTACCACTGTAGGTCTGCGTTGTGGACATATTAGGGAAGATAGAACACAATGCAACTGGCTAGCTCTAAGAGCAGTCGCTTTGGCTATCATTTCACCTAGGAGAACATAGGCTCTAGCTTACGCATAATCTCCGTTCAGTTAGCGGGACCTCGTCAACTTCCCCTATATTTGTTTGACATACATGTATGTATTTATTAGAGTGGTTAATGTGTTAACAGGTCAACAAACCCTGAGTGCAAGAACCAGACCTACTCTAAGGGTTGATCCCTGTACTTGGGGAACATTAATTTTTTTAAATTGTTTAGAAGGGTAGCTAATCATTGTAATCAAGCATTTAATTTGCCGGTTGGATGTCTAAGGGTACAGAGGAATTTTGAAGATTGCATTGATTTCGATAATTTTGGCCGCATCCCCTCAGGCCACAGGGAGATATAGATTGTCTTTATTTCTCGTTAACAATGGGTGTGATGTATCAAAATAAGTTGAAATTGGTTCGGTCGTTTCAGAAAAGCTGAAAATTACAAAAAGTTTACAACCGACGGACAATGACAAAAACATGCAGATAGCAAGTTTGGGTTGATGCTGCAGAGAGGCGATGCTACGATGACGAAGATGCGATGGCGCATTGCCGATGTTAGAATGCGATGCGATGGCATGATGATTCGATGACGATGAACAATGGTACGGGGACGATGAAGCGATGTTTGCTATCGCTCTATTGTGCTAATGCACCATCGTCATTGCATTAGAACGCCACTGCATCATCGTCATCGGGATATTGTTTATCATATCATCATCATCATCATTGTACAATCGTCTCCTCGCACCATCGACTATGGGTCAATGGCTCAACGATGCGGTAAGGAACTACGATGCCAAAATCAAAATAGGTCACCTGAGAATAAATTGCGGTTAGGGTCACTATTCACTATTGCACCATAGAACATCGACTGTTTGGTTGATGGCACAATGAAGCGACTGTGTGATGACGACAATTTGATGTTGCAATGACGATGATGCAATGGTGCGATAATGCATTGGCAATTGTTCGACGGTACAATAGCAAGTATTATTTAATCGTCGTCGTATCATTCTCATCATTATCGCTATCGTATAATTGCGTTGTGGCGCTATCGCTCCATCGTGTCATCGAACCATCGGCATCGCGTCATCGCGAAATTGCATCGTGTCACTTTCATTGCACTATCGCAACTTCATCATTACATTATCGCGTCATCGCACCATCTATCCGAATTGCGATGTGCGATAGTAAAGTACGTGGCCCTATCCGGATTCTATAGTGACCCTATAAGGATCCCATACTCACACCATCGCGTATCGTCTATTGAGTAGACGGCGATGATGATGACGTGATAGTGCAGTTACGAAAGCGCCATGGTGCGATAGCAAGATGTAGCAATAGCGAGCATAGCTTCAACGTCATCGCACGATTGCCATCGCTTCACCGCGTCGTCTCCACTATTGACCGTCAACACTGGTCAATAAAGGCCCATGCGTGTATTATTTAAATACTTATGTTTTTCGATAGTATGCAAATGATAACGTACACATGATATAGAGGGGGGTGGGGGTGAAATGGGTCGCGACATTGAAGTTTGACCTACTTTTCAAAGATTTTAACATTACCTTCAATTGGTCATAACTCTTTGGAATGATAAAAGATAGGGTTTACATATTACATATGTGCATCACCTGTGACAAGACCTTTCCAAATATACTATGATTTTTGACCCCGTGGCCTTCACCTTGAAGTCTGACCTACTTTTCAGAAATTTTATCTTTGCTTATAACTTTTGATGGAGAAAATTCATATTTGGCTTTTGCATTACCTGTGACAAAACGTTCCCAAGCATCTATGATTTTGACCCCTTGAACTTGACCTTCATGTTTGACTTAATTTAAAAAAATTAACTTTATTGATTACTATTGAATGAGATAAAATAGGCATTCATATTTGACAGGTGTATTACCTGTGTCATTTTTTTCCGAATGCGCTGATATTTGATCCCGTGACCTTGACATTAAAGTTTGACCCAATTTCCAAACATTTTATCAGTGTTGCTAACCTTTGAAGGAGCAAAGATAGGGCATTCATATTTGATACGTGCATTACCTGTGACAAGACCTTTCAAATTGTGCTATGATTTTTAACCCCATGACCTTGAAGTTTGACACAATTCTCAAAAATGTTAACATTGCTGATAACTTTTGATTGAGAGAAGATATGGCATTTACATTTGACATGTGCATTACCCGTTTCGAGACCTTTCCGATTGTACACTCTGGTTTTTGACCTCGTGACCCTGACCTTAAAGTTTTATTTACAGTTTTTTTTTTAAATTTTATTTTACATTTGTAATAACTTTTGAATGCGAGAAGATAGGGTTTTCATATTTCTACATGTACATTACCTATGACAACACCTTTCAGAAAGGAATATCATTTTTGACTTCATGAGCTTGACCTAGAAGTTTGACTTAGACTTATCCAACATTTTAACCTTGACATTAACCTTTATGCTCCAGAAGAGACGGGGCTTTCATATTTTTTTTCATATGTGCATTACTTGTAAGAAGACCTTTCGGATTGTATTATAATATTTGACCTCATGACCTTGATCTTGAAGTTTGATGTAGTTTTGAGGAGTTATAATCTTTGACATAACTGTAATTAATTCAATAATTTATGTCTTTTTGTATGATGGACAGACAAGACAGGGCATAAAAACAAGGCAGTTACAATATGCCACAAATAATGGCATCCCATGCACTAAGACACTTTGAATTTGCTTGTTTAATAATGTAATATATGAAAAAAAAAAGAGTTTTTCTGCAATTTTTTTTAAAATATCAAATAGCACCAACTTTAAAGACATATATAGACAATATATAATATATATATAGTAAGTATAAAGTAAAACGTGTGATGTAAAACATTTCTACTAGCTAGGAGTGCATTTCGGCAAAAAGAGAAAAAGAGATCGGGTTCGACATTCAAATTTTTCTACATTCTACAAGTTTGTCTGTTTTTGTTGACACACATCAAGAAAAGAAATATGAAATTTCTGTACAAGCTTTTTATCCCAAAATCAGGAGATTAAGGGTTATAAAATGTGAATTCGACTTCAACTGTTTTGTGAAATGGGTACTGGTGGGTCGTTTCTGAATAATCCGGAAGATGACGATATTTTTGGTAACGACTTGAATGGAAGCAGCCATGGGGTCATCAAACGAATCCCTGTGGAAATAAAACCTAGAGGAAAACTAGGAATATTTAGTCATGGCTCCAGCAGAAATAAAAGGATCGGGGGAAGTTTGCAGTCAGCTCTGTCGGTGGATCTGGAAAATCCGGAGGCGGAGAAAATCAAAAAGGAATTTGAGATGTACAGGTATGCAAAATACATGGATCATTATTTAATTGGGCATAAGTATATAATGAGGATATGCTAGCTGTTCATTTTTAGACTTGCCTCATCATTAGACATCTCACTATCTTATATTTAACTAGTCAGAAATATCTGACGTTTTCCTGGCTTTTTTACGATTTGATATTTTACGTGCCAGGAAAACGTCAGAACCAGCGCCATTACAAAAACTAGGAATTCACCGCCTCCAACCGGAGGCGGCTTTCTTAGGTTGATTTTCGAAACTTGCGAACCGAATTAAATTTCAGACTCACAACTTATCAGTAGTACAATACTTTTAGTACTCATCAACATTGTTTTTATGGTTTGTTTATAAAATATACAATCCGATGAAAACATTTTATCTGGCAGTCAAAATTTGTTTTCATTTTGGGCATTTTAAAATCTTGCAATTCCTGTATCGAAATGTGGAGTGATGTTTTCTTTTCATCAATATTGGTGAGTACTAGAAGCATTGTGCTATTGTCATATTGTGAGTTCGGCATTTAGTTCGGTTCGCAAGTATCAGATTCAACTCTGGTTGCAGATGGCAAAATTTCCAGTTTTCATAATGGCGCTGGTTCTGACGAGTTTCTTGCACATAAAATATCAAATTGTAAAAAAGCCAGGAAAACGTCAGATATTTCAGACTAATATTTAACCATCTCCCCTCTGTTTAACCCTATTGTGGTTGACGCACAAGTATACAGAATTTAACAGGGCTCTATATTAACGTTTTTCCTACTTGTCCATTTCGACAATTTAGAGACTGTAAAATTTACTTGTAAAACACATAATTTTTACTCGTTCAAAAATTGTTCAATAAAGAACTACATGTATTTTACAGCTTGGAAAATATGGTAATTTAAAATAGAGTGTATATGGTTTATATATTGGTATTGTTGTATTATTTTGTCAATAAGCAAATTATGAAATTAAACTGCATACATCTCATCCGTCATCTCCTGTCCTACTTAAGTACAGTAAACAGGGAAATCTTCGCCTCCATTTTATTTTCGCTCCTTTCAATCTAGTCACAGGTGGGCGAATTTAAAACTGGGCTTGTTTTAGCTTAAAGCTAAATTAAAATTAACAGAAAAATAACTACAATAAGAAAAAGGTTCAATAGCATACATTTTTTTTTCCAACTCATTGTTTTTACTTTGTCTTCTTTTGTTACAATTTTTCTATCTGATACTGAAAACCCAAATTCATAAGATTGAAGTTCAAAACCTCCAAAGTGAATTTCGATTTTATTGAAGTTTAATGAATGGAATCTCAATTCATTATTAAGATTGGGATCAAAGTTAAACATTTACACACAGCATGCCTTTGATTTGAACAAAAAAAAATTGACAACAGGTTTTAGTTTTTCATTGTCAACTTTAAACAAAAATCACAGAAAATCACCTATCCAACTGGACAAGTGCCCAGCAATATTTCCTTATCTGTGAAAATTTTTCACTGGTACTGGGCAAGCGGTCAAATGTTGAGTTCTGGTTAAGAGTAGATGGGATCTTGCATTACAATACATATTACTTGTTAAACTCATTTCCTCCCTCCCAATCATTAAATACTATTATGTTTGAAAGATAAATTATTAATTGAATAATTAATCCTACCCTTGAAAGAAAAAAAAGAAGAACAAGCTATACTGACAAAGAAATAATATCCCAATATTAAAATTTTTCAGACTAAACAAAGAAAACGACATAGCTGACATGAAGAAAAAAGAGACAAGATTACAGATAGAAAACAAACGTCAAAAAGCGGAGCTCTTAGTCCTCCAGAAAACTTGTACCAATCTCCGGGCAGAGCGTGACAAGGCAGCAGAAGCAGAGCAGGCCGCCCAGGCCCGGGCAGCTGCATTTCAGAGTGACAGAGACAAAGTCCAGAGAAATTTCAAAGTAAGGGATAAGAATGTGATTGCAATCACAAAGTACATAGTTATCATGGGCTTTTCATACCTGTGTAAATATGGTTGATTTTATACAGCATTTAGAAAGGGCTGACTGTGAGACAAGATTTTAATACTGAATTATGTCATATTACTTGACACAACAGTAAATGTCAATTTGTTTTCCCCAAAGCTAAATTAGATTAAATGTTCTTATGTGGTATATAATATCTATGTTCAGTGCAAAATTCTTTCATTTCTGGTATTGTGAACATTATAGACACCAATCTTCTCTCTTAAAATTGTTGCAGTATTTAAAATCTTTTTCATTATCTTTCAGATTTTTAGGGAGAACATGGAGTTACAACTACAGACATTGTTGAGAGATAAAAGAGCTCTAGAAAATAAAGTGTTCAAAATGGCATCTGGATATAGTCTAGAGGATTCAGAAACTTCAAACAGACCAGATTTTGATGCATCTTTAGGTGGGCAATGTTTTATTTTCAGAAATCCATTATATAAGATTATAGGTAAGGAAAGAATATATTTCTAAATCAGTATATATGATGTTACAGTAGTGTTTTATTTATAATGCCTAGCCTATCATTACTTTTATTTGGAATATTTGTAAGTTATAGAATTGATGTAAAATTTGCCAAAAATTAATAGCTGTGAATGGATTTCAAACTGATGAATTGTGAATAAAAAAATAAAGCGAATAATAGTCTGTGTGCAGTAGCTTTATGTCATAAACAGAAATTTGAATCATCTGGAGTATACAAGTTATCTGCATTACTTACACATGTATTTTAGTTTGGAGAGTTGAAAATTGTTGCATAAAAGTTTTAATTTATGTACTAATACTAAGTGAATAATTACAGGAAGTCCAAACCCAGGTGACTGGTGGACAGCCCTGGAGAGTGAACCCTCACTAAGTAACATGAGCCAAGGGCACCAGACGACATTGAGGGGACCAGAATTTGCACATGGCATGATGGAAACAGAGGGTCCTTTCAACAATATTAATAGGGGTATGCTGAAAATACTTTTGTATTTTGGGGGGGGGGGGAGGGGAGGGGGTAGTAAAATGATTTTATACATGTAATTTGATGGTTAGCATTATTCCATTCAATATGAAAAGTCATGTAAATACAATTTCAAAGAAGTTTTAAGAAAGACAAATAAAATTGCATAGAAAAAAAAGAATTTTGTTTAAAAGGAAATTTTGAGATATAGTCATGAAAGAAAATGACCAAAAAAAAGATAAGTTTTTGATTTTTTTAGCATGTTTAATATGATTTCTTATGTGACTGTGACTATCATGTGACTTTCATGTGGTTTTTATTTTGACTTTGACTTTAATATGATTTTCATGTTACATGACTATAATGGGACTTGCATGTGACTGTAATGTGATTTTATGTGACTTTTTTTCTCAGAGGACTGGAGCTCGGTGATATCAAGTCTGACCAAGATAATTCCCAGTCTTCCTGAGCATGCCCTCAGTCCCATCATCAGAATCTATGTGTCCGCCCCCCGTGATACTCACGTTGAGGTGGAGATATTTCAGAAAGAATATTTCCCACGCCTGGCTGCACTCTGTAATGGGGAGGGAAGGGAGTTAATCATGATCCATCTGACACTAGATGACAATGTTAACCTTACTCCACAGGTATATGTAGGTCTATACATGATAATTAGTACATGTACAAATAAAACAAATTCTTTATTCCACTTACTTGTGTCATGTATGAAGAAGAAGCACTGTATGTATTTTACAGATTTTTTAGTCTTTGTGTCTGTCAGTTTGTTCATCTTTAGAGAAACACAATGCAAGAAACATTTCTTTTCTTTTAAAACCACTAGTAGTTTTAAATGCAAAAAAATGTAGGAAAATGAAAGTAAAAAAAGAAGATTAAAGATTTTTCTCAAACATTCTTAAACAAATACATATGAAGAGTGCATTTGTTTGATTTCCATATCCAGATAACACACCCTTAGATCAATATGTGCTGCATAAGCTTGTTTCCTAAAAAGGAAAAAATGAAATTTAAATTAGCACATTTATTTGGTGAAATTTAAAATTAGTTGCTATTCATGTTTTTCAAAGGTAATTGAAAGACAGCAGTTAACAAGGAAGAGGCAGATAGAAAAGTCATCCATATTTGTGGGTTTTCTGGGAGATGCTGCAGACAGGTTTGTAATTATTAAGAATTTAAAAATATTTTATCGCATTACATGTACTTGTACAGTTGAACTTCAGTATCTCAAACACAGATATCTCGAATACCATGGATATGTTGAAGTCATTTTGAAGTCCCATCTGCTTATTCCTTAAGTATTTTACCCCGGATATCTCGAATCCTCGGTTATCTCGAAGTATTTTCTCGGTCCCTTTTAGGTCGAGATAACAAGGTTTGACTGTATATACTGGGGAATTCATACATGTATACACATATAATCAGTGACTAGCAGTTTATGAAAGAAACAATCACTGAGTAGTAAAATATTTAATATTCTGGTATTATCAGGTTTACTAGCTGGGAGTACAAGTGTGGGTACTTAGAGAACGGTAGCAACCTATCAGCAGTGTTCTCCTTCCGAGATGGAAAAGGGTAAGATTTAGTTACATATGGCTGGGTGAGTGGTGAGTCAGCAAGTAAATTTTTAAAAATTTTTTTTTTTTTTTTTTTTTAATAAAATTCTATTAGCTAAAATGACAAATGGATAATCCAAAAACATACACAAAATACAATCTTCTTGGCAAGCAGTAATTAATTAATGCAGACATGTAATGAAATGTAAAGCAATCCATTGGAAAATATTTTCAGACAGAATTTTCCACTAAATGATACTACATTGTAACATTTTAAAATTGCAAGAAGTTGTAAGTTTTTTCCAAGAGAAGGTTATTTTTTTCAAGATTCTGCAATATTTTATGTGGAAGTGCAAATCTATGAGCACTTGTAATCATTCCTTTTCATAAAAACAGTTAACATGTATTTTTTTAATGTATCACATTACCCTTAGTACTTAAACTGTTTGTTTATGAAGTTTTTTTTTTTTTTTTTTTTTTTTTTTTTTTACCATTTAGTAATCGAGCCAGTCACACAGAAGCAAGTGAATTAAAAAACAAAGTAAGACAAAAAGGAAATGCCAAAATAATTGATGGCTACACGGCACCTTCTCGTGGAGTAGAGCAGGCTGTAGCAGAGATTGAGAAAATGATTAAAACTGTGAGTTGTTAAGACTATATTGCATTCCTAAATCTTTATCATACTGATGTAATACATAATTGCATACATCCAATAGAAACAAAATTTATGGGTGTGTTGGGGGGGGGGGGGGTATATTTCATTTGCTTTCCGGTAAAATTAGATCTCAGATTTTTAACCCATACCTAAGGTTTATGTATACATATCTCTGAAGTTCATCTCAATAATAACCAAAACAGGGGTTAATTTTAATTTTCATCTTAAGGAGGATACTAGAAATATTTGTTTCATAAAGAAATACAATGAATACTTTGTTTAATGAACATTATGTCAAGTGAAATGAGAAATACACAATATGGTTGTAACTTCAATATTCTGCCTATTTGGCAGTTAACAAAATCTTCTGTTATTGCCAAAAAATGAACATAAAAATATTCATTGTAGGAAGTTGGAATGAATACTGGACAAGAGAGCATTGAAGACGAAGAAAATGTTGCTGGAGAAATGGAAGGACCTGACAAAATATGTGGTGGACAGGCTTGGGACATACACGGGGATTATGAACAAATGGAGGCATTTAACTTTGCCATCAAATCCAGCTGTGAACTTGGATTTGAGAAGGTTTGTTGAACTGAAGATTACTGCCCGTGGCATAGTAGTGCTAGCCTGAATACTTGTATACATATTTACTGAGGTATGTTTTCTTTACAGCATTATGAGAGACTGAATGCTCACATTTCTTCTGCGGGACTCCTCCCTCCCTTGTTAATTATTGGGGCTCCAGGATCTGGCAGATCTTTGCTGTTAGCTAAATGGTAAAGATTTGTTGGCTTTAAAAAAGAAATCCATGCTCATCAAAGACAGAAGATTAAAGGAAAATAAAGCAATTTTGTTATATTTTATTTCAGGATGAATCTACAACAGGAGAAGACTCCGTCTGGTCAGGTGTTGTACCATTTTGTGGGGTCAGAATCCTCGGTCAGTGCGGACCCTATCTTCATGATAAGAAGGTTAACTTCCCAGGTAAGAAACAAAATAATACTACCTGTGTATATCTAAATCAGTAAATAAAAAACCAAAGGGACAGGGACTTCTGAGATTCAGATGAAACACTGGTTATTTTTATGATACAATGTTGAGTGGTTCATACAGATTTACAGATGACATGGATCTTGGATTTTGATCTGTTAATGTACAGAAGATAATAGAAATTTCCAGATTCTTTTTTCACCATAATGAATTGTTTTTTTACATTGTGTGATAGCTGATGCAGAAGGTGAACTCACCACCAGCTCTGACTGCTGATCCAATTAGACTGGTGGAGGAATTTCCAAGATGGCTGGAAAAAGTCTCAGAGAAAACCCCAGGAGGGGTCATACTGGTTCTGGATTCAATCAACAAATTTCAGGTAAGTACAGTATAACTAGTTTTGTATTTTTCATACCGGTATATATCTTGGTCCAATTGTAATATCTGAATAGAAAGAAAAATAGAAGCTTATGACTTTTTCACTGTAACACCTTGATAAGTTTTTTCCTACTGATATTATAGGTGAATATAAATACTTTCACATTTACTAATTTACATGTACTAAGCAAAATCGGGCAATCACTTACAATACTTCATAAGTTCTGTTTTGTTTTTAAGCAAGCAGAGATCCACCTAAAATGGCTTTTGGATCCACTACCTGTTGATGTTAGGGTTATTGTGACAGCAGATGAAGAAACATGTCCTCAAGCTTGGAGGTAGGTCAAGGTCACTAAAGGCACATAATATTATATGTGCATCATATATTTATTTAAGATTGAGGGAAATCAGGGAATAGGTGGTAATGACAAATTTTTTTTCATAAACAATTATTTGTGTACATTTCTTTTTGTTGAAGGTTAGGCTGTGAAGAAAACTTAAAACAGTTTACAAGTACATGTAAGTGTATACCCTGTATTTGTCTTCCTTAGAGCATGGCCAACACTGCATGTTGAACCACTCAGCAACAAGAATGTGAAAGAGCTGATCCATGCCGAGCTAGCCACAATGGATGCCCAGATTGGATCAGAAGACAGCTTGATCCTGACCCATTGTAGAACTCCGGCTACCTGTAGTCCTCTGTATGTCATGGTACTGGCCAGGCATATTGCAGGGTAAGGAGTTCAAATGATAGCTTTGTGAAGGTTCTATGAATAACATACACTTTGCTTTATTTTGCCTCCAAATATTAAAGGTCTACAAGACTTTTGTTCATAAAAATCTAGAGAAAAAGCTGAGCAAGAAATCATTTTTCAAAGGGAAATCTTGCTGAAAAAAATGTATAAGTAGGGTGAGATATACCATAATTCTTATGGAGGGAAGTGACTTGGAAATTTTTTTTTATCAGGTACCTGAAACATGATGGTCAGGTAGGATCCCAGCTGGATGTGTTGCTGACCTGTCAGGATTGTGTCAGCTTGTATGGCAAAATTCTGGATCTACTCAGGATAAGTCTAGAATCTCAGGAAACAAGGGGCTTCCTAAAATCTGTGAGAACAGTTACACTACTTTTTTGTTTTACCTTTGTAGCATGGCATACTTATAGGGATTACTTTTTCAAGTGTTTAGTGGTCATTAAGTCTGGATGTTTGTTATGAGTTGCACTTCCACCAAAAAAACCCAAAGTTTATAAAAAAGTATATCCTAGTAAGATGCAAACATTACCGGTACCTTGTACATGGAGAGTTGATGATCACTTCAAGCTTGAAATTTAGGTGTTAACAAAACTATGTTCTTTAATTTTAAAATATTGCAGGATGACAACAGCAGTTGCTGTAAGCTATATGTAATTTGTCATTTGTAATGCATACATTCAAGAGAGAGGAAATTTCCAAGAAGCATGTTATAATTGATACATTTCAACAAAAGTTTAATGGAGCCTAGGCTCTATCTCACTTCTTCTGTAAACAAGTAGAACTAGTTTCATTTTGAAAGTGTTATAATAAGCTGTAACACATGCTGAAAACCATAATCCTAATATCACGGTGGAAAGGATTTAATGTTGTTATGGAGCATTTAACAGTGTAAAATGCTCTAGACAAGTAAGTTAAAGGTAACGATCAAAGTCACAAAATCATCAGCTCTGGAATTTTAAAAATTAAAAAAACGTTTTATGACAAACATTTCCTAAGCTTATCAAATTCCTCTCTAAAAATATAGTATGTAAATAGTACTGCTGACCCAGGTGCCTCTATAAAAAAAATAAATTTTATGCATGATCCCTTTGACAAAAAAAAAGCCCAATTCTATGGATGGGTATCCCTGGTAGGGTAAAAATAGCTGTAAGCTTAAATTCTTTTTCTGATGATCCATTTGATACAGTGTGTTATACTAAGTAGTAACTTTTCTTGTTTTTTTTGGTAGATATTACGATACCTCTATGTCAGTCGTGGTGGACTTGCTGAGACAGAGTTACTGGCCTTGATACCAAATCTGTCCTGGAATTTTCTGACCATATTCACTGAAGTCCTTACTGACCACTTGGTACTGAAATATCAAGGGGGACTACTCACTTTTGCTCATGAACAGGTCAGCCATTGAAAATTAATGAAACTTGAAAATACATGTACTTACCTCATTATAATATGAATATCTTGTAAATCTTTATATTTAAAAAAACAAATTTTTATGTATGTGCATTGTCTAGCTTTGGTATTATTCTGTGAATTATTTTATCAAATTAATTACCTTAATTTATTAATTGACCTTAGAAGACTAAAGTTAATTTAACCAGATTGACAACATTGCCTTTTTGCCTTGATAGGTTAGGTGTGCTGTGCAGGACTACTGTTTTGGGAAGGATGAGGCCAGGCTAGTCAGTCAGCTTAGGAAAGATCTTATCAAATATTTCTCGCAGTTTTTAAGGTGAAAATTCTTTCTACTAGAGTTCTTGAGAAATTTGCTGTAAAACTTCTCAACTTCCTACTAAACTTTGATAAGAGGATAATAATTGTAATTGACTTCTCATTCATTGTTTCATGAATTTTAAATTTGAAAGAAGTCTAATTTTAAAATATAGATTATTCTATATTTTAAAAAGAAATCTATGTTCTTTTTATTCTAGTCCTGGGCAGGTGACTTGTCGAGTGGCAGATGAGTTACCATGGCTGCTAAAGATTGAAGGAGACAAGGAAAACCTGGAAAAGTGTATACTGAACTTGTGTATATTCCAGAGACTGTATGCAAGGTATGGTTTTTATCACAGTGAAAACTAATGAACATGGTTTGCAAAATTTTACACATCTGCAGATACCGGAAATCTCAGTTTAGGTAATATATTATGTAGGAAAGCCATTTATAGGACATAAATTTCCTACAAATAATGCCTTTAATCTGCTTTAGGCAGTCGACACAGTCTTGGTGTCTTTAATAAAAGATAAGGGAAAATGAGGAAAATTTCATGACAAAATATCAATATTTTGTTCAGGGGAAGGTGTGCTGAGTTGATCAGTTACTGGCAGTCTATCACCACAGACAAAAAC
Organism: Saccostrea echinata; assembly: GCF_033153115.1. NCBI lineage: Eukaryota > Metazoa > Mollusca > Bivalvia > Ostreida > Ostreidae > Saccostrea > Saccostrea echinata. Next base: position 11,481,646 of record NW_026889774.1, read on the forward strand.
AGTATGGCTCAGGCTTACTTCACAGCTACCAGGAAAATGGAGGAAGGTGAGGAGAAAATTAGTATCCTGATATACAGTTTGTACTGCTTCTTCACTTAAATTAAAAATCGCTTCCCACATTGTTGTAAGCTTACAATCTCACAATGTATGATATTTCTCTTGTATTCATGTAAATATTGATCACAGCTTGTAAAATGGCATGATTTTGTGAGGAAGCTATTTTTTACTTTTATGTCATCATCAATTCCAAAAGTTTTTTGACATCACATAAAGTACCAAGCTTGTACAATTTTATGAATTCATATGAAATTCTAGTTGTAGGGCAACATGGAGGACTGATCACTCTGCCCCGGATTGCTGACATGTTTGAATCTCTGGGACAATTCCTCAAAGACTTGGGGCTCTTAAACCAGGTGGGGACTGTAGTGCTGTTTATTCTCTGTATTAAACTGGTAAAAGAATTATTTAAAGATTGTGATTTAATTTATGTTCATGTATATGAAGCCACTATTGCCAGAAATGCAACCAAGCTATTTTATGACTTGTATTTACAATCACAAGATAAAAAAATGTTTCATATTAGCTAGCATGTACGTGTACTGTATAGCATGTGCGTGTAATGTATATTTGGTTATTTTCAGTTTATTATTCTTTTTTTTTAAATTGTAAATCAAATATTATGAATGTACATGTAAATATGATTATTATAGTAGACTTTTATTTTCATCCAGGCTGTTCCAGCTCTACAGAAAGCACTTGAAATCCGAGAGATTGCTTTAGATCCGGATCATCCGATTGTAGCCAGATCACATCACCAGCTGGCTGGACTCCATGCACAGTGGGGGAAATTCTCCACAGCAGAAACCTTCTATAAACAGGCCCTGGATATTTATGTGGATAGATATGGATCTGACCACTACCTGGTGGCTAAGGAACTGGATGCCCTTGCTGTCCTTTATCAAAAACAGGACAAGTAAGTGAATGTGTTTAGACTGAATGGGAATCAGGACAACTGCACTGAAGACAACCCAAAACAACTACATCCCCCCCCCCCCCCCCCCCCATTTTAGACACCTTGCTCCATGTCAAGACAACTCGCATTTGATTTGTCTTTGACTGGTTGCTAGTTGACTTCTCTTTTCATCATGTACATGTTTATATGCAGTTTTTGTAATTTTGTGTTCAAAGACAGAGTTCAAAAACAAGGAGACGTTTCTGCTTGTCATATTTAATATTACATTTCTGTTACTGGGATCAAAAGAATAATTTTTTTGTTCTTTTCTTATTTTACAGACATGACCTTGCTGAGCCTCTTAAAAAGAGAGCTGTATCTATCAGAAAGAAAGTGAAGACACCAAGATCTAATTCTGTATGTGTTTTATCACTCCATTGAAGATGTAGTTTCAAATGCATTTATATCACTTGATCTTATTTGTCTTTTCTATGTTTTATATTTTATGTCAATTTTTTTTCTTCTGTTCCATTCTTGCTGGTTTCAATGACAGGGACAGATGAAATCAGTTGTGCAGAGAAGAGCTCTTCAGCTTGAGGAGTTAGCAATAGGTCCAGACTCGTTAGACCTTGCAAGAACCCTTAATGAGCTTGGAGTGCTACATTATTTACAAAATGACTTTGAGTAAGTAATGCGTATGTGTCCTCTATTATACACCTTCAACGCATTGGGAATATTTATTTGAAAAACAACTTATCCCCATGTGTAAATTTTGAAATATACAGTATCTGACATGAATCTTAAATTCCAATGAACAATGCTTGTATCTAGACTTGTGAGATTTGTTTTGCAAGTTCATGTATCTACAGATGTAGATAGCTTTTTGTGGAAAGACAACAAATGTGCTACTTTTTGGATATGGGGTGGTTATTTATTTTTTCATTGTCATATATCTCAGAGAAGATTTACTACCATGTTGGTCTTCAGTCAAATCCAGATATGCAAAGATATCTTTAGTATATACGGTAGTTTAAAAGGTACTTACTGAATGAAACTTGTATTTTAAATTTTCAGAGCCTCGGAGTCTCTGTTGAAGAGGTCCCTAGAGATGAGAGAAGCTACACTGGGGGCGGATCACCCTGATGTTGCCCAGTCACTGAACAACCTAGCTGCTCTTTATAATGACAGAAAACAGTACGACAAGGCAGAACCTTTGTATGAGAGAGCACTGCAAATCAGACTGAAGGTAACAAGGTGTTTGTACGTGTACATTGCTCTTATGTAGTGATTTTGGAAATAGTGTATCTTTACATATTGAGAAACAGATGAAAATCAGACAGCTCATGTTAATACAATGGAGGTCTGACATCAGTTCATGTGTATCATTAAGAACCAATGCTGATTTTTCACATGTTCTTGGTAAAACTCGGAGATTCTTTGAAAGATTTACATGTATATGCAATGAAGGAAAATGGTCTGCTGGTTTTTCAATAGTCTCTTTTGTACATTCTGTTTCCTCCTATAAACTCTACTGGGCAGAGAAAAAACTGGGAGATATCTGAGGCTTGAGATATTGAGTATAAAGTACTCAAAGAAAAAAGAGCTTGGGTCTAACAATTCACTTTGACATACCCATGATGTTTGAGATATCCGAGTTTGAGATACCAAAGTTCAGCTGTACATATACATTCATTACATACATGTTTGTACATGCATAAGTATTCTTTTTATGATAAAACAAGATGTTTTTGTGAAACACTGATGCCCCCGTATGGCAACTTATAGCAAAGGTTAAACTTTCTCAAATGCAAATCAAATATGTTGATACCCAAAGTAAGGTCTTGTCTTGAGGAATATACCTTAGAAATATAAAGGGCCAAACAGCAACCATTGAATAGATATGGAAAAGGTTAAAGTTTTTTTCAAAAGTATGTCAAACATCAAGTCAAAGTCAAATGGTCAAAATTAATGGTGCCAAAGGAAGGCCTTCTCCCAAGAAATATACAGGTGAAATATGAAAGCCAAAGCACCAATTGTTCAAAAGTTATGGCCAAGGTTAAAGTTTTCCAAAAGTAGGTCAAATTCCAAGGTCAAAGGGTCAAAGCTGTTGGTATCCAAAGAAAGGTCTTGTCACAAGGATTACATATGTGAAGTATGAAAGCCCCAGCACCAACTGTTCAAAAGTTATGGCCAAGGTTAAAGTTTTCCAAAAGTAGGTCAAACTCCAAGGTCAAAAGGTTAAAGTTGTCGGTATCCAAAGAAAGGTCTTGTCACAAGGATTACACATGTGAAATATGAAAGCCCTAGCACCAACTGTTCAAAAGTTGTCACAAAGGTTAAAATTTTCCAAAAGTAGGTCAAACTCCAAGGTCAAGGTCAAAGGGTCAAAGTTGTTGGTATCCAAAGGAAGGTCTTGTCACAAGGATTACACGTGATGTAAGTGTTGGTATCCAAAGGAAGGTCTTGTCACAAGGATTACACATGTGAAGTATGAAAGACCTAGCACCAACCATTCAAATGTTATGGCCAAGGTTAAAGTTTGGTAAATTTTGCAAAACTGGGTCAAACTCCAAGGTCAAGGTCAAAAGGTCATATATGGTGGAACCCAATGAAAGGTCGTGTCATAATGAACACTCATGTCAAATATTAAAGCCTTACTCTTGACAGCGCAATAGTTATGGGCTAGGTTAAAGTTGACAACAGACAGACAGACAGACAGGACAAAAACATATACCCCCAAGATCTTTTGATCCGGGGGCATGAAAAATCCAAGAATAAATGAAACTTATTGTATATTAAAGAATTTACATGTATGAATAATTCAAAAACTAAATTACAATGAATTCAAAAATTCTGTTATAATCTATTTGTTGACAAAATTGTTACAGAAAATTTATTTCTAGCATTTCAGTGTAAACCATGACAGTGTAGCCTCTGTTATAAAACATCTGGCTCTACTCTACAGGAAGCAGGTAACTCTATGATTTGTAGATACAATGTATTAACATACTTGAACTCTGTAAATGAAAATAAATAATTAAATACATGTATCTTGATCATACATGTGATTCAAACTGTAAATTTTATCATAGTAAAGAAAATTTATGTTTGTTGACTCTAATGGCTTGAAGACTGTCATTTATTTAAGTATTATGTGGTGATTGCCACTCATATGGTTGGAGTTATACCTTATGCTTGACGTTGTAGGGTAAATTTGAGTTGGCTGAGCCCCTGTACAAGCGAGCTATTGAGATAAGGGAGAAGTCCTTTGGTCCAGATCACCCCTCTGTGGCCACGGCCTGTGTTAATTTAGCAGTGCTATACTCTCAGCAGGTGCTTTGTTGAATAACTTCAGTTGTACCAGAGCGAATTCTAGCTCTCAAGTTTTTCACTTTTTATTCAACTTCATATCGAGATTTTTTTTATTTAATTCTCCCCGTCAGTATCTGAACTCTGTTTTTATTTTTATGTACCCTATACATTTCATGGAAAGAATTGAAGGAAAATTTATAAATATTGAAGCATCTTCAAAAAGACTTTGATATCTTTCTGTAAAACAACTCAGTTTTCCATCTGCTAATTCTTTAAAATTTCGTAAGGATGGAACAAAATGAATTAATTTGTTTCTCTGATCATGCAGCTTTGTATGACTGGCTTCTGTGTTAAAATATAGAAAATCTAAGTGGATATGTTTCAGTTGAAAAAAGATAATGAAGGGATGTTGGTATTTAGGTGGAAAAAAAGACTTGGTAAGGAATTTTTTTAGATTTTAAGTTTTCTGTTTTGTAGAACAAATACATAGAAGCTGAACCTCTGTACAAGAAAGCCCTTCAGATTTATGAGGAAAGCATGGGCCCCCATCATCCTCGAGTAGCAGAAACTCTGAGGAACTTAGCTGTCATGAAATATGAAATGGTAATATGTCACAAAGTTCTACCTTCTACTGCCAAGCAGTGTTAAATTCCATAAAATTAACAAATTATTAATTTCAGTTTTTCTTGGTGATCTCCATAATTATATTTTACTGTATTAAAAAATCATATTAAGTTCAAATACACAACTGTTTTTCTCTTTCTTTTCAGAGAGATTTTGAAACTGCAGCCAAATTGTACAAAAGAGCAACAGAAATCAAAGATGGGGATAATTCTTATGGGGTCAAGGTCATGTCACGAAGGTGTTCTAGCAGTGACACAAATTCTACTGTAAAACTGATGATGAATTCGTAGTTAGTTAGATCAAAGGTTTTTTAAATTTTTAAAAAATATTACATTAAGTTAAGAATGCAAACCTGTTGTAATAATTTAGCTCCACATTTCCCAACAGAAAATATTACAAGTGAATTTGGCAGTGCTGATTGGTTAATTTTCAATCAATTAATTAATTACATTTCAATGCCACATATTCATGTACAGTAAAACAAGCTTATAAAGAAGTGCCAGGGATGGATGATTTTGCTTTGTTATAAACATAATTTGTTATATCCGTTAAGTTCACAATATATTTTAAAGCCAGAGAGAATGAAAATCACTTCGCTGTAAGCGTCAATTTGTGATAAGAGTGTTTGCTGTAAGCATGTTTTACTGTATTATCATTTCTATTTAGTCTGTCATTATATGGTCACACAAAAATCATCATGTACATGTATAATCATTAATTTTTGTAGTGTTTTATATTTAAAAAATATCTTAAAAAAGAAATTCAGGAAAAAAAAGGTAATATACATGTATCAAACATGATCACATTAATGTAATACTTGTAAATCAAAAGAAGTCACACTTTGGAATCATGACTGAAGCTCATCAGTAAATTCTCTGCACCAGCAGAACAAGCAATATGGCTACCCCAATTGTCTCATATGACTCACTCTTTGGAGCTTAAATTAGTTGCATTTCATTGGCCAGTGATAGATATAAAATTCTCAATAGTTAGAATTCTTCAAGACAGAATTGAATCATTTTATGTCAGATTCGTATGGGACAAATATTATTTCTATAATGACTTATTGCAAACATTGCAACTAATTACAATTACCATCTTGCTAATTATTGGTTAACCAGTAAGCAAATGTTATCACTAAATTCTGTGCATCTTTCTACTGGCTTTTCATAACATAACCCTTGTGCCAAAGATATGTTGGTGTTCAATGATATGAATGTAACATTTTTACCATTCTTTTTTGATATATGCAAATGGCTGCAATAAATTTTTGGATGGAATTTTAAAAGCATCTACTTTTAAAATGGGAAAATTACATTTATGTAACGCTTAAACAATGGAATTCACATTTACATGTATGTGCATTTGCCATGTGGAAATTTGTGACACTTTGGTTGCTTATACATTTATTATTATCTTTGACATACTTGTGTAATATAATGCCTGATTTAAAATAAGGCATTGTGGAAATTTTGATAATTTAATGAGGATAATCAACACTGCCACCTACCCCCTCCCCCCAAATCTTTTTTCCAAACGAACTCATTTTTGTCCGTCCCATCATTGAGATCCGTCCTCTTGATTATTTTTATTACAAATTTTGTCCCAATTTTGTAGACTCGGAGTAGTATTTATTCAAAGGTTTCTGTGATGAAATAAATAGAATTTTTATATCAAAATTTTGGAGTAAACATACACATGTACATGTATTAGAAGAGATTAAGTCTGTAAATCTGCACGGTTTTATTGATTTATGTTAAAAATATAGTTGATGTTTGTTCAAAGATGACTTGATCAATGAAAATCTCATTACATTGAACACATACTTTGAGGTATCATGCATTAATTAATATAGGAGCTTGTTGGTAATGAAACAAGTTCATGAACATGGCCGTAGGAACCAGGGGGGCACGGGGGGGCTGTGCCCCCCCAATAATTTTGCCGATATATAGAATACTTAGAAAACATGGCTACTATACGCCTGTGCCCCCTCAATAAAAACATCTGATGACCTTTTTTTTTTTTTTTTTTTAATTTTATGCTTTTCAAGAAATGTTTGGTAATCGATAGTGCCCCCTCAACTGAAAATGTATGGCTGTGCCCCCCCCCCCCCCCTCCCCCCCCCCCAACTGAAATTGCTTCCTACGGGCCTGATGAATACATGAATTTATTTTTGAAAGAACTTGTATGAGCAAACATGACACCCTTCAGAAGAAAAAATGAAATTTTGATGAATAACCAATGCATGTTATTGCATGATTCTTTTTAAAATCCTATTGATATCTGAATTCATTCATTGAATATTGGGTTCATCTTTAGCTTCTGCTTCCATAATTGTCAATGTTGCTAAACTGCGTTTTAATGAATTTAATGTACCTTTTGTTTCTCCATTAGATCTTTGTATTTAATTTTGTTTAATTGAATCACCAGAATTTTTGCTAAGAAGAAAAACATAAATCTTTGTGCCAGTTAAGGTATTATCAATGTCAAAATATTCTAATTTAAAGTTAAAGTGATATTACGATACTTTGAATTTATTTGTTCAGTTCGTGTAATCTGACAATTTGTCCGGTAATTGCCTGTATATGATGACTCTTTTTTTTTTTCAACATACAAACTCTGAGACATTGTATTGTAATTTAAAGATCAACCTTTATTTTTGTTTGTTTGTTATTTGTATTTCGTTCATTTTGGAAATCAAAATATAGCAAGTCCCACTGTTTTAAACATTTTTTTCTTCAGTTTAGTCTTTAAACAACTACTACCCGGTATGTACTATATACGTTACTATATACATATTTATCACATTAAATCTATCAATGTGTAGCAAATAAGGCTGAAGATTTGCATATCATATTTTATTGAAGATGAAAATTCATATTTTATTGAAGATGAAAATTCAAATATCAGCTGTGTCACCTTTTGATGATGCTTCAGCATCAAAGGTCAAAGCAAATGTCATATTTTAAGAGAACATTTTGTATTTTGAAGCATTCAAAAAATTACCAAGCAAATTTTCTGGTGACAAAAATGTAGTCTAAAATTGTTATAGGCAACATTTGCAATGTTTATGGTAAATGTACTGTTCTGTATCTTGAAAAGTCTGTGATGGGGTTTTAAGTGCTGATATATGTTTGTAGTGAGACTGTTTTTTTTAAAACAATGTTTATGAAAATTTGTTTGTTTATGAAGAGAATGCATTTATCTTTGCAATAAATCATTTATCTGTGATCATCAGCAATATATGACAAAAAAGAAAATGCTTGTTTTTGTTTTTAATATGATGTGTGATTTTGTTGATCTTTTTGTAGTTTATATCAGTATACAGTCTGTGCAGTATTTAAGGTTGTCAACCATTGAACCTAATCAACTTTTATAATGAATTTGTATTTTACATTTATGGGGTATTACATGTATTAAGATGTACAAGTATTTTTGTTTTAACTGCTGGTTCATTGTTTACATGTTCCTAAAAATTAAAGTTTGTTGTGTAAGAAATTTTACCACAGGTTATCTTTCTTTTATAAATTTTAGTTAGAAATATAATCCAGCTAGCACATAAACAGATAAAAGGGTCAACATTTTCTCTTTAGATGGTTTAACATTGTCATAAAATGATTTTATGGTTTCAACAAAAGTCTTGATTATTGTGATATGGGTATCAAGTCTGACTCTTTTCATTCACCTGTGAATATGCAATTGTTTAGAGTTTGGTAGATTGTCAATGTGAAATTCTGAGGTTTTCTAAATAAATACTGCTGAAATATGTCTATCAATAATATTAAATGTATCAGTGAAGTAGTCTTTGCTTTCATTTGTTTTGTTGTATTAGAGTATGAACACAGGTGTACATGTTTATTAATGGACTTATTATAGCATAGTTTTATGGAATACTATACACATACTTTTTTCCGGCATTGATTTAATTTTTGGTATGTACAATGGTCAGAAATTTTCTGTGGAAATTGGTCTCAGGGTACTCAGTTCTAAAAGTACATTTAAGAAATAAAATGACAGTTCAAAATATCCACTTAATTTTCTACCTGCTGCTTGAACAGAAACTGTGATTCAGCTGCATTATTACCCCATTGAAAAAGTATGTTTACAGTATTGAAATGTCCTAGCATTTGAATAATATTGGTGAACCGATATTGAATGGTTCTGTCATTTAAGACAGTCTTAAAAAGAAATGGTCTATAAACGATCTTTAGAAAGATCACTGTAGTAGTAATGCTAAGCACAACTGTTCTTCATGCATACAACTATATTTCAAACACAGTCAAACTTTGTTATCTCAAACTCAATGGGCCTGAGAAAAAATTTCAAGATATCTGAGGGTTCAAGATTTTGAGGGTAAAATATTCATAGAAAAAAGAGCTTGGGACTTCCAAATCACTTCGACATATCCATGGTGTTCAAGATATCCGTGTTCGAGATACCAAAGTTAGCTGTATTCTACAGAAAAGTTGAAATACTTTTTTAACAGTAAGATGGCTTTTTTTTTTAGAAAAAGAGAAGTTTTCAATTTGGATATTATAATTGGCCACACTGTAGCACAAGTATTAATTGAATTATACTCTTAGTCATTTGAGCATTAAGAAGACATACTGGGTGTGAGCTGAGAAGGTAATTACCCCCCACTACAATTTTTTTAAAAGTAGAATTTGCAATTTTGCAAAGTGAGGTCATAATTACCAATCTTGAAAAAAACATTTATGTTTCTGAAAGTAAAACAGGATAAAGGAATAAATATATGAACAACATTGCACATGTAATTTATTAATTTGCACCTAAATAAACAGTACAAGGAGACTTGAAATCACATGACAATATATTCCATCAAATAGCTAATAGTACAAAAGTTAAACAAAGGTAGACCATATACAAAAACAAAATTAAATGTCACTCTCGGCAGTTTACGAATTTCAGAGGCAAGTGCTGTGTTTCACACCTTACAACCGTATGCATTTTCATCTATTTTTCCTCCATGGCATGAAAAGACTACAATATTCATAAGGGGTTGTTCATTCAATATGTCTTATTTGACAAAGACTAATGATGCACCAACTAAAAGAAAACGGTGATGTAAGTAGAGCTGTCTGTCAGAATTATACATTCAATGCCCAGCATTATGACAAATAGTAATGGTAGGTTAAGCTGTCCTCAGTATGATGTGTACACCAGAGTCTGTCTCGATTGGCTGACTGAGCTCTCCTACTTTCATTGAATATGTAGCATCTTCAAAGGGTTTCTGCATCTGTCCTCTTCCGAACGGACCCAGATCCCCACCCCGCTTGGCTGAGCTGCAGTCACTGAACTGGGAAGCTAGCTCATCAAAAGTAGCCTGTCCACTTACAATTTGATCCCTGTAACCTACAAAAGATTAGATCAGGTGAAGAAATGGATCTTTTATTCTCATTTGCAGCAAAATTCATCACTACTGCACACCAGATGTTTAATGATTCATCTCCTTCATATTTCAATGAAAAAACTTCCCTAGTTCTTATTTTGACCCTTTTCTTCTCTAAGGACTATGGTCTGAAGAGACAGATTTATACAGAATCATTCACTTTAATTTTGTCATATCAGGTCCACTTTTTCTACAAGAATTTTGGTTAACTATACTGTAACCTTAATCTAGATACATTTTTCATTATCTAGACTTTTTTGAAAAGAAGTCTAGCACTTCATTTTAACAAATCTGAATTGCCTTCATGCTATAATAGTTTCAGAGTTTGGTTGAAAACAGCCTGCTAGATCATGAGAGGAAGTTTTAAATGTTTTCAAATTTGCATGGATTAAATCATGGATAGCAATAGATAAACCCTAGTTACTAAGATGACCTTGGAAAAAAAAATTAAGGAAAACTTTCCCTTTCTTTTAATTTACATATAGTAGAAGTAATATACATAATATATAAATTAAATCTTCCTTAATTGGTTTATTGGACATGAAGGTATCCATTTCCCGTGAATCTAATTAAACAAGGAAGAAAACGGGCTGTCATTTGACAAAAAATAGTTTAAATAGCAACATAACATAAGTGCATGTTGATCTTTGATAGTCATGACCCAATGTTTGGAATTTCTATTCTTTGTTCAAGAATCAATTTTCTAGAGCCTAGTGCCTGGATCTTTCACTACTTTAAAATGCAACTTTTACTATCACATTACCAGCCAATTCAGAAAAAACAAGACCAAATGATATTTACAATTGCTAATACCCACCATATTGCTCTACCTGAAATATTCTCAACTGTTAAATATTCACCTTTTAAAATCTTCAATGCTTCTTCTTTGGTCCTTGTGATGTTTTCTTCCCTCCAGGATGATGGTCTACGAGAATCTCTGTGTTTCACCAGAAGATGTGAACACTGAACCATAGGACTCTTTTCAGCAGGAGCTGTTGGACGGTCCCATTGGCTTTCCTTGGTATAAATATTCAAGTAATATTCTTTGCCTATTCAAACAGAAATCAAACAATGTCTCACTGCATTATAAATGAATTACTAGATGATAAAACTGATAGCACCCACAAAGAAAGTAATCTCTTTATAACTTCTTAAAGGACTTATCGCATGTTTCTAAATTATTTGAAATTAAAAGCGTAAAACGTTCCTTATGACCACAGTTTATAAATTTTGTGTTTTTACTGCAGATAAACTGCGATAATTTACCAATTATTTACTCAAATGAAAACCCCTGAATTAAAAATCTAAATTAATTAGATAACGATCATGTGACCCTGTGACATCAAAGGCGACAATGGCTGATCAGCTCTTCACGTTAATCTTACTAAAATATACATGATACAACCTGAATTTTCTGCATTTTGGACAACCAAATCACTGATTTTATCGATATAAATTTGAATATCCAACCTAATATTCTAGAACTGTCAGGAAGAAAAAATCTGTTAACTTTGTAAAAATAACAGCGACGATAGTGAGGGAGATGTGGCGAAGATGAAGAAACTCGCCATCACAATACAATTTGATTTGTCATCTTATCACATGTATTAACTTATTCGATTCACAAATTTAATATTACATAACTTTGTTATTCTTCATTTTTAACATAATATTAATCTATGCAAGTATGCCTTCATGCTTTGTAACGGATGGCGGTCTTGGAAAAAATATTTTCTGATCACGAAACATTGTCGTAATCAGACCTACAGATGCTAAATGTTTGGAATAAAAAACGAAAATATCTCAGAAGTCTTATACCTTAGAACTAGTTAATGTATCTATAGTAATTGAAAAGCACATTAGGAATTAATTTTTTCAGCATTTTTCATAATTAAACTGCATTTGTCGTTAATAACTCCATAAATAGTGTGCAACTTCTCATCTCTCTATCACTGAATTGTCGCCTATGACGTCAGAGCAGTATTTCGCCGAAATCAAACTGAAATATGCATATTGCAGTATTTGAATTTCAACTCTCAATATCTCTTAAAATACGCTTTCAACAACGTTTATTGTATTCAGTATTTTAATAAACAAGGTTGTAGTTAATATTTTTCATAAAATTAAGATTTTTGAAAAATCATGCGATAAGTCCTTTAAGAATTCACTTTAATTACAATTTGTTTATCTAATACTTACACCATCCATTATATTAAGTATTAATTTTTTTCACTAAAGTTCTTGAGAGAAAGATTTTGTAACACTAATAATCAAAAGAGCTCAGGAGAAAGGGAGAGAAAATTAAACAAAAATGAACCAAGGAAGTGAGCCAAAAAGTCATTCTCTGAAGACGATTGTTTTTTTTCTTTGTTTCTTTGGCAATTTTTAAAAAAAATTTTATTATCATTTCTTTAAAAAAAAAGGGGGAGGAGGGGGAGGTTAAAATGTCAAGAGTAACCTCCTAAGAATCAGCTGTAATAGATTTCCAGGGCCCCATCAATGTCAGAGTTTGTTATATTTTTAAGCATATTTTTCATCGCTCTACTGTATGAATACAGCTAAACTTCGCTATCTCGAACACTGATATCTTGAATACCATGGATATGTCAAAGTGATTTGGAAGTCCCAACCACTTAATCTTGAAGTATTTTACTCCTGTTACCTCAAATACTTGGATATCTTGATGTTTTGTCCTTTGTCTTATCCAGTTCAGGATAACGAGGTTTGACCACATACTAATTATGACCGTTAGCTTTAAATAGGACCATTGAACAGAGTACATTATATTTCCCCCTCTTTATCACCAAAGTCAAGGGAATTCCTAATGATTGCAACAGAAAGGGAGAGAATCCAAAGGACCAGACTAGGACTCAAACCTTGTCCCCCTGAACTCTGGACAGGTGCTTTAACTAACTGAGCTATCTGGTCACCAGCAATTGAACCTGTGGCAGTTCCTAACCACATGCATTATTCCTCTCCCATTACATGTCTTCATCCCCCTGGACATCATCCTAGATCTTATTCAGTTCTGTCACCCATTCCAGGGCAATGAGAACATAGCACAGAATGAATGCAAAGGGAAAAGGAGAAAATGTAATAGACAAGACCATAAGATTTGAACTTAAATATGTGCTCTCACCACCTGAACTATTTGACCAGCAATGGAATCTGCCTATCAGTGTAATCTCAGTGAGATTCGTTGAGACTAAAAATTTGTTTTTTAAAATACTCTGTACTATATGTTTCCTCCAGACATTTTTGCTGGGTTTAAACCTTGAGAAGATAAGAAACAAATGTTTTATAGTGACAAAGAGTTAAAAGGATGTCCAAAGCAAAAAGATGAAGCAGACAGGGGATTCAATTCAATCCATTTTAATCAAAACAAGCAGTAAAAGATCAGGCACAATCTCCTTTGTTCACTTTGTGTGTCATTGGTCTGAGTTGGAAAGAGACGTCAGTACAATATTTTTAGTCTCGCCAAATCTCGTCGAGATTACAGACAGTCCACCTCATCTCTCCCTCTTTAAAACAAAATTTTGTTACATAAACAAAAAAGAAAAAAGTTTGTGCAATTGGCGTAATATCATTATTTCCTAAATCCATCAATCTGGGCATTTCTTATCCCTGAGGATGATATCAGAAGACAAACAAGAGACTTATGGGCCACATCGCTCATCTGAGTACATTGGCTAGGAAAGAGCAGAAATCAGTTCAGTATTGGAAAGTTAATGGGGTGGGGGGGGGGGGATAAACTTCAGTTTACATTACCTCAGGGTAATATTACTAATCATGGTTTTGCTGTTCTTGACCAGAAGAATTTAAAAGATTTTTTGCTATGTATTCCTATGTAAAACTCTGATCGCTCATTGTGGCCCCACCCTACCTACCCTAAATTTTAACAAATTTGAATCTACTCTACCTGAGGAAGCTTCTATAATAATATGACTAATCATGGCTTTGCCATTCTTGAGCAGAAGATTTTTTTTTTTCAAGATGACTCCTATATATTCTTATGTAAAACTTTGACCCTCTGTTGTGCCCCCCCCCCCCCCAATCCCTGGGGGTCATAATTTGAACAAACTTGATTCTACAATACCCAGGATCGTCAGGGATTTTCCCTGCCTATAATGACGTTATTCCTCAGCTACTCTGGTATTCCCCCTTAACCCCTTGTCAAGGGAGGAACCCCAGACCCCAGATCTACTTTTTTAATGTCCCCTCCTATTTCTTAGGGACAACCCTGAATACCTAAGGTTGCTTCTGTATAAATATGGCTAAAAATGGCTTTGTTGTTCTTGAGAAGATTTTTAAAAAAATTTAAAGATATTTCCTAAATATTCCTATGTAAAACTTTGACCCACTGTTGTGGGTCCGCCCTACCCCCAGTGGGTCATGATTTGAACAAATTTGAATCTACACTACCTGAGGATACTTCTAAGTATTAATATGACTTATAATGGCTTAGCTGTTCTTGAGAAGAATATTTTTAAAGATATTTCCTTAATATTCCTATGGTAAACTTTGACACCCTGTTGTGGTCCTGACCCCAGGGGTCATGATTGGAACAAACTTGAATTTACACTACCTGAGGAAACTTCTACAATAATATGACTAATCTTGGCTTTGCTGTTCTCGAGAAGAAAATTTTTAAAGACAATTCCTATATATTCCTATGTAAAACTTCATGCAACCTCCTCTTGTGGCCCCGCCCTACCCCTGGGGACTATGATATGAACAAACTTGAATCTAGAGTATGTAATGAAGCTTTCACATAAGTTTCATCTTTCTTGCCTAGTGGTTCTTGAGAAGATTTTTTAAAGATGCCACCAAATTTTTGCGAATTCTTAAATTTCTCCCTTAAGGAAGCTCTAAACACTAACAAAAAGTGCTTTTTCGACTTGGAGAAAAATATGTCATATAAGGGTATGCATATTGAAACTATTTAGTTTATTTTCAACATAGGGTACCTGCCTTATTTCCGCAGGAAAAATGTTCAAGGACAATGGACAATTCATGAACAGAAATCATGGTTGTTTACATACATTGGGAAAATAAATGGAAACAATGAATTCAATTTCTTATACTTGATCGAATATAATGCTGAGAATATTTTAATCTATTACAAATTGTGTAATAAACTGTAAATAACTATTTTTTCTATCTTACTTTTAAGGGCAGATCACTCTACCTGCACAAAACTACCCTTCAAGTAGAACTCTTTAGAGTGCGGTGTTTAGAGCTTCCTTAAAAGAGAGCGTGGCACTTCCCCTGTACAAACTTAAATCCCCTTCACTCAAGGATGTTTTGTGGCAAGTTGGTTGAAATTGGCCCAGTGATTCTTGAGAAGAAGTTGAAAATGTGAAAAGTTTACAGACAATAGAGGACAGACAACAAAGGACAGACAACGCCTGACACTCTTTAATCAGAAAAGCTCACTTGAGCCTTTGGCTCAGGTGAGCTAACGGCCAATGATATATACACGACCGTAGTGTGCATAGAAAAGAAAGTCTATTTACACGACAGTCGTGCGAATAGCTATTGTAAATTGCCGAGATATATACACGACCGTCGTGCACATAAGTAAGAAAAAAGTTTATTTACACGACGGTCATGCAAATAGCAATCGCACATTGCCGGAGATATGCACACGACGGTAATAGATATCAGATTATGCATATATACACGACCGACCTGTGCTCGAAGACACGACGTTGTTTGTAAATAGAATTTGACCCCAGTATGAACATTCATGTCAACATTTTTTGGACATTTAATTACTATTATTAAATGAATGTTTTTATGAACGGACATTTCTTTTCTTTTACACACATTAAATTAAGAAGAATTTTGTAAAATAAAAATAAAAACTTATTGATAATTTAAAGAGATCCGATCCAGATCAGATTTGTGTGAAGTTCTAAAATCACTTAACTTTGACATTGTGAGGATGAGATGAGCCCGTTTCTGGCTTTATGTGTACATTTAATCTTTTTTTTCATTGACAGTTTTTTTTTTAATAGAAATGCAAGCAATTGATTGTTTCACACGATAGTGAATATTACATTTATGTTGATATTTAAAAAAATGTAAAACATGAGGGATTGACACCTGTGTAAGATCTACACTCCACCTTCAGATAAAAATTAAAAAAAAAACTTTCGTGGGTAATCCCCTATCTGAATTGTAAATTAAATACATAAGTTTAGAAACAGGATGGGGATAATAAATACCACATTGCATCAGTTTTAGTCTGACTAGACTGGGACACATGATTGTGCCCCCTTTATGGTTCTCTCTCACATCTTTAAGTCTTTCTATTTCTATTCTTTTCATACTTGATGTTTACAGACTACTTCATTTACATATTTCTATTCGAAACTGAATGAAATACTGTATTATGGCCCACAACCATTCCCTTTCACACCCCTTTCTTTTTACGGTACAGCTTCTTTTGTGGATAATTTTGATTACATGTATTTTACATACATGTATAAAATATATGGACGCACCAGCTTGAGGATGGGTATATTATGAGCTACTCAAGTGTGCCGAAGAATACATTCAACCGAATTGTAATATAATTTCTATCAGTTTCATAAAAATGTAGATGAAGCAGTTTATTTGAGTGATAGAAAAAGAAAACAAATCTATAAAATAAAAAGAATAATAATGAAGATTTCAAATGAAAATAAAATAGGAAAGGGGGTTGATCACTCAACATCCGTTCTAAAAGAGAAGATGTGCAGATCACCAGGGATAGACACTAACTTTCACACTTGGCTAGGGATGATAGGAGGGGGGTGGGTAAAAGTTAAATTACTGGGTTATACCCTCCTATATACCCTTTCGGCCCTCAACCACACAGTGCACTCACACATATGTTGTATTCCAGATCTGCCATGGAATTTCGATGATATATTGATGACCGAATTGATGACGTAAATAATTAAAGGTGAGCAGTACTTTCAACTAATGTAATATCATTTGCGGACGAGTGTTATATTTTCATAGTTGCAAGTATGTCATATAACAGTCAGTTTACTTGTTCAAATTACTCTAATTTTGCAACAAAAGATTTAGAAACTCAATAAAAATAAAACAAGCAGTTATGCAAAATTTAATGAAATAGTTTAGATGTACTGTCTTTTCCCAACACACTTTCAAAGAGTAACGACTGTATTATGACTCTCTGAAACTATGTTTATTATAAAAGTATTAAATAAAACGTATAAAAAAATACCCATGGGAGAAAAAAAATTAAAAGAGCACAACTGGAAAAATCTTGAGGTCAAACTTGAATCACCACATTTACATTTCAGCAATCATACCACTGCGCCACGAAGTCATTGATAATGAAAGATAAATTTAAGACAGATTGCCAAATCTCAAAATAATATGAGAAGAAAAATGAATATATATAAATGTTCACCTTAACCAAAATAAAGTGCAGTCATACACAAAATTATTCAAATGTTGTTTTTCTGGTTAGGAGTGGTCTTTGTCAACACTTTGTCATCGTTTAGGTAGATATACCTCAATATTTACCACATACTCCATACAAACTTGATGATTTTTATAATTATCATAAAAGGGAACTGCAATATGTATTAACATATGAATATCATTATTTTTTAATTTGAGATTACACGTGTGTAATAACGAAGGTTGTATGACAAAATTTTTGTTAAAAAGTGTATTTAAGAAATAACTACTAGAGTAGGCAAAATGCTATAATCCAATGTTCTATGGCTCTTTTTAATTCATCAAATATCAAAATTGCTAAAATAAATAAATTAAAAAAAGCCCGGAAAACGTATATCTCGGATTAGGTTGAGGTGGAGGGGGTAAACCGCAAGCCTACCAAAATAGTAGGTAAACATTTTGTTATAGTGACGTGTATATATACAAATACAAGGGCAGTTCTAATAGAAACAGATTAACATTACACCGACCAGCCCATTGGATCTATATATGTCACTTTAGCATATAAATTAACATTATGAAAAAGTTTTTCTAATGTTTTCTTACTAAAATGCTCCTAGGCTTAAATCAGTTAAATCACTGTGTGCCGAACTTAACTGGTGACGAAACAACGAATGACAGAATAAGTTGGTGTTATGTAAAAGATAATGGTCGTGCGAACAGCTTATTAATAAATACAATACACGACGGTTTAGATAGAACATTCTATCGTTAAAATGATATTGTCCTACGGACCCGGTTTAGCGATAGAATTCGTTCCATGTATTGGCAATGTTGCAAAATAAACATGGGCGATAACTCGAACTCTGTGCATTTTCTATGAACAATCCAGAGAGTTCCAAATGTCAACATGGCGTTAAATTTGAAGCAAGGAAAAAACGTTGAGAAAATGAGTTGAATTTTCATATTTATATGGATTATTCTTTGGGTTAATAGGCATATACAATCTCAAAAAGGTTTGTTATGATTAATTTGGTAGTTATTTTCAGTGCAACTCCTTTTGTATTCTTCAAAATCATTCCAGAGTGGATCCACTCCGATTTGCTACATTGCAAGTATATGGGACGTATTCTAACTGTGGTGAGGGCTTGTCCCGAGACACAGTTAGATTATTCTAACTAACGACGGTTGTGCAAATAGTCAATGAAAAATCATATACACGACGGTCGTGCAAAAAGTCATTGAAAAATTATATACACGACGGTCGTGCGAATAGCCGATGAAAAAGTAAGTGCACGACGGTCGTGTATATAGACACTGCCTGAGCTAACAACAAAGGGGAGGGTGAAATACTCTTTAACAGGCTTGGCCCTCTCCCGTTCCTCGCTACGCATTCGATTTGGGACGCCACATGATGGTTTCCCACATCCCTGATATGCTGTTCATTGTTTAAATGTCATGAAACTGGAGAACCAAAGATTTACTCTGATACCAACATGACCATTGCAGACCATTGGATGCAGAAAATATACCTCTTCCCTACCTTCCTTTAAAAATGGCATGTCGACTACAGGTAGAGAAAATATTTTAACACCTTTTAAACCTTGTTTTATGTTGTACTCAACTTAAGACAATCACTTACCGGCAGACCGGCTCATTTTCCTTTCCCATCCTTCTGGTAAATCGTCCGCCATGCTGTCTTTTTTTCTTTCGTCGGCGTCAAAACGAAGCTTTAATTGAAATGCAAAAGAGACAGTGTAGTTGTAATGAGAGAAATCGTTTTGCTGATGAAGAATATCACAATATATGTTTTTTTCTGCATCACATTATTTGTGTTTAATTTCATCCATATCGTTGAAACTTTGTTTCCAGAATGATTAATTCATTTTTAAAAAAAATCATTTATCAGAAGTTTTTATTTTTGTTTACACTTTGCGGTCAGGGTCAAAGGGCGTTCAATCGACTTCCTGTGAAAGTGAGACAGAAGACAGTGATACTAACTTTCTTATAGAAGCATATAATGCTGGTTCTGTAAGTTTCAGTTGAACAGTTTTATTTCTGATTATTATTTATGATATATTGGAGTAAGATAGTGTACATATCTTCATTTATTTATTTTGTACAATGTCAACAGATACAACATAATTTTTTGTAGAGTCCGCAACGCTGTAGAGTCCGCAACAGCTTTTTAAATTCACAGTTTCTTCAGAGAAATGTAACATGATTTCAATTGATCATCACTATAATTGTCCAAATATTCAATACAAATATGTAAGGTTACAAAACTTAATGGAACTATAACTTCATACTTTGAATAACACCCATAACGACTTGTTTATACATAATATTCAAAATCTTTCAATTGTCAGTCTTATGTTATATATTGAAAGTTAATTTTCATGTGGTATATTAAAACTGAATAAGTGGAAACTAAAGAATATATTAAGATGTTAATTGTTAATTAATAAGTGTAGTTCTAATTAATACAGTTGTGTTGCGGACACTACAGTAATAACTATATACCACATTCATTTATTGTTTTCACTTTTTTATTTCATTAAATATTTTTGAAATGTAAAAGATTTCTCTGATATTTTGCTCCTTTGATAATACAATTAGTTAACTGGATTAAGATAACAAATGGTGATTTTTGTACAAGAATGGATATAACACTTCAAACTTACTGGTATATATATGGGTTTTATTTTCCAGGCCGGAAAGCCATTTTTGACTAGCCTTTTTTATTTCCCTATAATATAACACCATTTACTGTACATATAAAACTAGTTAGAGATTACAATTTTCAGTTTACTCCATTAAAACCTAATGTGGTGTCATATAGCAATATTTCAATATATTGTAGTGTCCGCAACAATTTCAATACTGAAAAAAAATTATGGATGCCTCAGTAAATTCTTTAATTCATTGAATTTATCTATAAAACTATTTGTTATAACTTCTTTAATTGTATTAAAATAAGTAAAATCATTGACATTTTTTAAAACTGCAAAACAATTATACATCAAGAAATAATTAATGGTCCTTGTTAAGTTGTTATTTTCATCTCAATAAACCACATTTTGCATCTTTTTATATGATACGTTTTCAAGAGTTGATCCTGTGGTATATAATTCAGCCTAGAAATGAACATTTATCAACAATTATTTTTATAAAAATGACAAAAGATTATTCTTATGGTTACTTGTAGTGTCCGCAACAAAAATGCTATGCATTTTCAAAGCTAGACAAGATACAAACGAAGATATCCAGGGTGTTATGACAAATGTTTTTGAAATTTAGAAGTATGCATTTTAATTTTCACATGATAATTATATAGGTCTTATGTGTGATTGTAAAGGTAGATAAACTTAAGGAAGGGAAATAAATTAGGCAAAAAAATTAGCAAGTCATTAATGTGAATAAAATTTTTGTTTTCAAAGAGAACCATGAGATTTCTCTTTTATTTCACTTTTTCTTAAGAATGCTTATATAAAAAAATTTGGGACTCATTTGCATAGGTATTGTACTTTCTAGGAAACATGTCAATAATGTGCTGTTTGACTTTATTTTTTGGTCCAAGTGCAACACAATTAGCACAAATACTGTGAAAATGGCGAACAGGTTTATCTGCTAGAATGTACATGTCCCTAACCTGACACCATTCTTAAAACTTCTATTTTATTTGTTTTATATTTCAGTCAGAAGTTTAAAAATTTTAATTGGTTCTGTTATAAAATAGTTTTAAAAGTATACATTGATATACAAAAGCAAAATGGGCAAATTAATGGGGGGAAAGGAGAAAATGTATGGCAAGACCGGGAATCGAACCCGTGACCCCTGCATCACTAAGGACAGTAAGGTGCTCTACCAACTGAGCTACCCCTGCATCACTAGTCAGGTGCTCTCCATGTACTGTACGTGATTTAGCTATCCAGGCTGATATCCATGGCTTAAACCAGAACAGTATTACATTAGTTACATTGAAAGAACATAAAATTTAATAAATAATTTATTTATAAATAGGATTTAAAGGTTTTATTTCATTTTTTTAATTTTTTTTTTTTTATAATTTTCATGATAATGTATTAAGTTAAAAAAAATGGATCCGATGCAGAATTATTGTATCATAAAAAATCTCTATATTCAAGATCTACAATTTTTATTCAGAGAATCATAGAATTATGTACATTACTTGGCTAGATTCTTCTATGTAATATTTATTGTATAATTACTATTTCTTATTTTTACAAAGTAATAATGATCATGTTTATTACATTACATCCTAATCATTCAAGGATATCAATTAATCCTGTAGTTTGTTACTATTCAGTAATTTATGCACTTTAAAGGTCAAGGGATAGTCCTTGATTTCATTTTGTATAATCATGCATTTGAGTCTATTCATAATCATGTCATTTCATTCAATGTTTTCTCACTTGCACTCATGAATCTATCTATCTATCTATCTATCTATCTATCTATCTATCTGTCTGTCTGTCTGTCTGTCTGTCTGTCTGTCTGTCTGTCTGTCTGTCTGTCTATCTATCTATCTATCTATCTATCTCTCTCTCTATCTCTCTCTCTCTCTATCTATCTATCTATCTATCTATCTATCTATCTATCTATCTATCTATCTATCTATCTATCTATCTATCTATCTATCTATCTAAGAATATGATCTGAATGAGCACATATATAAGGAATCTAACATGGTAAATTATTGTAAGTTAGATGGCTTTAAAAATTTGTTTGGTTGCCCTCTACCGACCGACTGGCTACAAATGGCCCGACTCAAAACTTTTTTAATCTCCAGGAAGCAATTTTTTTTTTTATGCATTCCGGAAAATAGATTTTGAAAATTCAGCATTGATTTTGAAATTTTCTCTGAATAAAAAATTTCTCACCTACCTACTGACTCAATTTTCTCATCCAGAGTTGGAAGATGGCAAGTAAACATTATTTTAAAGTTGGCCTTATCATTTGCAGGAAAGTTAGTGAATATTTTATCGATAGAACTAAGAAGATCAATTATTCCGACTCACTCTGGGATGAGAAGTTTGTCAATTTAGATTGTTTTAGTGCTATTTTTTTTATCATAATGTATATAGTTTTAGTTGTATAGTATTAAGCATGCTGATAGACTTAAATACTTTTGTTACCCTGCACTTAGGAAATCATTTCATGTAAATATACATGTACTAGATTAGAGATTAAATATCCAGAAGTGTTAATCTGATTTTTAAATCAAACCTTTATAGCCCTTGGCCACACAGATGGCCATTGTAAGCCACAATTATATTTTCCATGTACCAGTATTGTTTATATGTAGCATGTACTATATAGTTAAAGAATTACAGTACATGTATGCATTTAACCTATCATTTGGTATAAGTATAGTTACATTGTTAAGCAGTATTCATATTTTTTAGCATAAGTGTTACCAAATATTTTTCCTGTTGCTTACAACACTGTAAGATTATACCGGGTATTTGAAAAGCTAGCATTTAAGATGAATTTTTAGATGTAAAGGAGAGGAACTCTGCCTGCAATAGATAATTTCCAGCTATGAGGGTTTAAGTCATAAAAGAAACAGCTTAATAAAACATAAATGATTTAAACTTAAAAAGTTTTAATGTGTGGTCAAAGCACAAACCATATGATTTATATATTCTGTCATTATATGACATGCTTCAAGTGTTAAGACAGTGATATAGTGTAAGAAAGAGATTCACTGAAAGCTAATACTTCCTTAATAAATAGATACAATTTTTTACAACACCATTTTAAGAAGAATAAGGAACTTATATATGATATGGGCACAGTCAAAAGCTATGACATTCTATAGGTAAAAGCCATTGCACGAGTGACTGTTGCGATAACTAGCTGGGGGCCACAAGAAATTGACAAGTCACACTACGGGAGACGTAAAGGTTACTTCATCCTGGTATGAACTCATGTAGGTGAATGAGAGAGTGACAGAAAAAGTTAAAAAGTGACGATTGGTTCAGACTGATGAATGAGCAGTAAAAACATTTTGTTTTTCGGGCGGATTTATTACCAATTTTCTTCAAGATCTTGTGTTGTATCTGCAGATACAAGTGTGCATTACATCATACTTGTCTTGGGATTATTGGAAGATTTTTCAAAAGAATTTGTAAGTTGATGTCAGTTTCATGTAGTTTTCACTCTGTAAGAAAAAAAAAACCAAGGGAACTATCTGGTAGGCACTATTGACAGTCTTTTTATGAAAGGTGAGTAAAGTGCATATATGTACAGCCTAATATATGATACAAGGTTAATATTGTGGTTTTATGCAAGACGACGGAAGCTATACATTGTAGTAATATGTTGTACTAAGTGATTAAGAACGATGCATGTGCGATTAAGGTAGGTATGGCACAAGTAAATGTTTGTACTGCCATCAATTTACTTTCAAATCATCACTAAAACCTGCATTTCATATTGCTTTTCTTTTTGATAGAAAAACAGAAAGTCATTTTATTAAGTGGTTAAATATTGGCAGCTACGTAAATCTCTGCAGTTGTACCGGCAGTAAAGTTTCAAGCTAAATCAAAAGTGTGTGATGATTCATGACGAATTATCAGACACTGACTTTCTCATGATAAGGATGAAGCATGTCACTGTGGAGATAAGATGGGGTTTTATGTGTATTTATGTGTATTTTCCATGTCTGTACCAGTTACCAATCTAAAATGCCCCCAGTTAATTCAGGAATGAGCCCAGGGATAGCAACAGTGTGACCCAATATGGCTCGGACAAATTAGTCACAAAATGCTTGAGCATATACTTGACTGACTCTGTTTGGCAGGTTATTTTTTAAGGGTTTTTGTGGTAGTCAAGAATTTTATATGTGAATTTTTAACAATTCATTGTATTCATTGACACATTAATTGACAATTAATTTGACATTTGCTTAAAAGGAATGGATTTTTCTAACAATTTCTTTTTAGACGATTGTTATGGGATGTTAATGTACACTGACATAGAAAACTCTGTATTTGTTTAATTGCTGGTCCTTGGTTATTTTGCTTTACACATTGAAGGTTTCTACATTAAAAATTTACACAAAGTGGAATTCAGTCCACATTTTGAATATAGATTCCATAGTGTATTACACTGAGAACGTGGATTGCTTTTAGATTATTGCTTATAGTTGACAGTTCCATAGATAGATATTGATCACAGTAATGAAGTGTGGGAATATAATGTTTACGCCTGGTGGGTACTGACACCTTGTTTTGTCTTGTAGACTGCAGGGCTAATCATGAGCACAGAATGAGAATACACAGAGGCTAGATTGTCTCAATGTCCACAACTGATGTCCCTGTGTCCTCCTCAGAGTCTGGGGTTTCCGATGCAACCGTCTCCTCAAAAACCGACATCCCCGAGGTGTCCTCAAAACCCAAAGGACAGAGTGCTCAGGAGGAAGATGAACATGCAGAGCTTCTAGCCAAGCTAGAGCAGGCCAATAAGTAAGGAATTCAAAATTTTGTTATTCTAATTGATCCTGTGGAATTTCACAGGCTTGATGTTGCACTTTTTTTTTTAAATCAACATGCCTAGCTACATGAAGGAAAAAAAATCTATTTTGTGCACTAGATATAATTAGTTCAGTAATGGTATATGGATCCTATTCTTTGATGGTATGGTTAATGGGGTATTGATATTGTTTTTGCACAGGCATGTATTGTTTGTGAAGTATGGAATCTGATAATTAATATATCTGAAAATATTTCATTGAGAGAGACTTTACCTTATGAAGGAACGAATGAGGGATGGGTTTGAATGGGGGGTTGGGGTTGGGGGTTAGTGAGAGGATCATGTGCATGAAACTGTTCAATGATTCTGAAGACATTCTAGGTTAACTTCCACAGATGTACTGTACTCTCTCTCAGAAAACCTTGAACTATATGCAAATGGAAGAGACAAGAGAAAATGAGATGGATAAATTTGAAGCTTATTTGCATCCATATCATACATCTTTAATTCTGATAGCTTCACCAAGAAAAGGTTAAGGTCATTTCTTGCTTATAATACTATAGTTTGTACTTATACTGCCTATACTTGCTAATTTAGTACTGCATGTTTTAAGCTGAATTGAATATCAGCTGGACAGAGTTGATATCTAGCTCTAAGAACAACTTAGCTGAAACACTGATCTATGAAGGCCAGCTTACCATTAATAGAATATTTAGCATAAAGAAGGTTGGGAGGGTGGTCGACAAGTCATTATGTCAGAGGCATATTTCATTAATGCCAGAAATTATCATTAATCTTTTGCCATTTCTATGTTTACATTTTTAAATCAAGTTTTAAAATTCCCTGTTTGAAGTTTTTGTAAATTTTTGATATGCAATTATACATATTTTCAGCGCTAGCAAATAGGAATACCAAGTATATTAGTTTGCTCTTCATAACCCAAGCTAGAAGCCCCTTCTCATTAGAATGTTAACTTTATTTACTGTATGTGTGTGACTACTTGTAAAATACTGATGATGAGTAGACACTTGAAAACTGATTATAATGTGAGCAGTAATTCAGTAACAAACCCGCCCCTTTTTTCCCGGACATCTACAACTTAATCCCAGTTCCTATTGCATTTCCTGTCCAAACCTCATTGGGTTTACTGTCAAATACAGTTATACTCTGTCATGTTTCCCAGAACTGTGGACAGACTTCAGAATAAATGGAACGAAAACTTCAATAAGTTTGTCAATGATGTCGTAAGAGGGAGTCGGAATGTTATATCTGGCAGGTAGAGGAAGTGTGAATTTTATTTTATCTTTGATTTCAAGTCACAGAAGCTGGTTGTTGTTTTTTTTGTTTGTTTGTTTGTTTACGCTGAAGTACAAGTGGTGTACTAGAACAATATGAAAAATTTTGAACTCGGAAGTTTTCTGGGAGTATATTTAGTGAAGTTGTGTTGTTATATTTAATTAAGTCTTCAATTTATAAGAGATGTACTCAGTTTATTGGCACTTGTGTATACATATTTAAAACTGAAAAGGGGGAGGGTTGGGGGGGGGAGGGTAATGTAAAGCAGTTTTTCATTAGATATTGCTTGTTTTCCTTTACTGTTCCAGAGAACAAAGTTAAAAGAGTTAGCAGCAAGTTATACAGTGAAGGTTTTATATAGGGAAGGTTATTATAAATCATTATTTTCAGAGCAAAATAATATGTCCATTTCCGTCTGTATATCATACCATATGTTTACAAACATCTGTGTGGGAAATTTCCATAAATGCAAATTGTTATATACGGTAAGGATAAATTCTATCTTGTGGTTAAAAAAAAGCCTTGAAATTACTCTTTACAAATGATGAATTGCCGGCATTGTCATTCATTTACATAAGGTAAATGAAAAAGATTGCCATTAACACATCAGATATTGCTTTGTGCATGTGGTAAATGAAATGTTTCTTTTATTGAAGAACAGGTAAGCCATGTTGATTGTTAAGCTGTCACCAACTTATTAATCATCTACTGCTTATAGACCTGCTTTCCTTTGTCTCTATGCAATAATTATAACCAATCTAAAGTCCTTAATGAGTGAAATACGACGAGAAATATGGTCTAGAAACTTGTTACAAGCGTGGTCCATAAATGTCCATATTGTACTAAAAATGTGGCTTACCAGTTGATTGTTTAGAGCCAAAAAAGTAGATATACATTAATCATTTTTAGTAAAGCAAGTCAGATATATTAGTTATATGTTTTTTCACCTTATCAAATTCTAGGAAACATTATGTATGGGAGCCAAAAGCTATATAACCATGAGAAGATGGGGAAATCAATTTAAGAGATGATCTGTGACCAGATATGAATAATATATTCTAATTTGTGTTTTAGATTACTGGAGGCAGATGAAAAATCCCTGGTGAGCCTCAATGTTGCCCCCTCTCCAACCCCCAGTCACTCCAGAAAGGGGTCAGGGTCCAGTGTGGTGTCCAGTACATCATCTAACAGTCATTACAGCAACCAGCAATCCACTGAGGAACCAGACAATAGTATGTACAATGTAAAGAAATATGTACAGTGATATAGATCTATAGAGAAAGCAGAAAACTGCACATATAATGTGTACAAAAAACAATAATATATACCAGTAGAAATATAGAGAAACAGCCAACTGTACATATATTACATGAACAATGGCATTCATACAATATTATCTAGAGAAACCAGGAAAAAATATATAGAAGCTGTGTACATTGTATACCTGATGAGAAACCAGACAACAGTATCATTTCAATGGCGGATTTAGAGGGGGACCCAGGTCCCCCCCCCCCCCCCCCCCCCCCCCCTTGTGTCCAAAATATACATAAGATTTAAAAATTCAATTTTTTTTGGTGTGGCTGTGGGCCCCTACCGCGACCCCAAACTGGTCACCCCCTCTCTCTCTCCCCCCCCCCCCCTTTTCAAGATTCCTGGATCCACCACTGGATTTGAACAAAGTACATGAACATACAATAACATCTACAAAAATGCCAAATGTTATGTAGATATGAATGTAAAAACAGTAATGAACTGTATATTGTATGTACAGTAACAGTATACAGTACAACTGTATAATATCTACATCAAGGCAACAGTATGTACTCCTGAATAGAATAATCTGTGCCTAACTGCTAACATACACTGTATAAAAAATAAGATATATTTA
The DNA here is from genome assembly GCF_033153115.1 of Saccostrea echinata. Classification (NCBI taxonomy): domain Eukaryota; kingdom Metazoa; phylum Mollusca; class Bivalvia; order Ostreida; family Ostreidae; genus Saccostrea; species Saccostrea echinata. Next base: position 11,510,050 of record NW_026889774.1, read on the forward strand.
TACAACATATGTTGCACATACATATAGTCTAATCACAGAATACATTCAGTGGTACTTGGTAGTCTTTATAAAAGCCAAACAACAGGGTAAGCAGCTACACTTACATGAAGTTAAGTAAACTTGCAATAGCAGCATCTTAGAACCTGGTGAAAGATTGTTAGTACACATTGTGGCAAAATTAAAATCTGACTGTGTATAAATTAATACCACAAAATTATGACTTTAGTGAGGTACAGCATACCCTCTGTGTCTAAATTGATATATTTAATGACTTGTCTAAAAAAGGCAAATTTAAAGTGTTTGTCTCTAGGGTGATTTAGAGGGAGATAAATGTGAAAATTTGTGGCTTTAAGGCCATATTTATGTATGGCGTTTAAGTATAAAACTTAGAAATGTAAATTTAAAAAGAAACCCTGAAAAATTCTCTGTTGAATGGTTAAATAAGATGATATATACTAGGGATGGCAATCGAATACAGAATTGCTAATTAGTTAATCGCAAGACGATCCGACTGATTAACCGGTTAATCGTATCAAAATACACATTTTCTTGATTTTTTTTCAAGTAGCTCTACTTATAGTTAGATGTTAGAAAAATTCTGTTTATCTTGATCAGGAAACTAGATGTACATATATTTTATTTCAATTTCAATTGACAAGAAAAAAAAGAACACCATGAAACATGCCTGAGAAATCAGACATTGATAATTTTCCACAGCAGATGTCACACAAGTTCATTCTGCATCATTGCCATAATCAAAATTAAGCCTGAACTTTCAAATTTACAATGTTTGTGTAATAATATAATTTGATAGATAACTGCAAACAATAGTTAGCAAACAGCAATTTGTTTCATATCATTGAGGATGGTTTGGGTAACGACACGTTGTTTATACAGTAATTAACACTCACAAACTGACCAATTATTTTGCGATCTTAATCAGGAAACCAATAGTTACCTCCAAATAAGCTTAAACAGATATTAGAAAACGCTAAATTATCAATGTTTATGCAGAAGTTTCATTTTTTAAGAAAGAATTGTTAGAATATTGCCTTCATATTTACATATATTTTATTTTTTCCAACTAACCAATTACAAATTTTCTAACCGATTACCATAGTTCTGACCGAGTAATCGGTTAACCGGTTACAAATTGCCATCCCTAATACATGTATATACATGTAATACTGGTATACTACATATCTAGACTCTGTGTAATTTGTGGGGCTGCATTGTGGGGCTACGATTTGTAGAAGGATGGGAGTATATGACTTTATTGGTTTTAAAATTCCCATTCTTTTGACTCCTTAGCATATAGATTACACTAAATTTATATAGTAATGATTGATTTAAATTAATGATGCACAGTTAGATTTAATCAGTGTGATATATATGACATGTGGAATACTTGTAGCTGTTTGATACATGTAAGGACAAATTAAGGTTTATATGGTTAGATTAATGAACCAACATTGAGAAGCAAAATGAGTTAAAGCATCAGGTGCTGATTATAATATAGAATTTTTTTTATTCATAAATCAAAGAAACTTAGCTTACCCTGACCGTGCAAGTCCAAAATTGAATTTATTTTCTGACAAGGTTGGAAATTAAACATCAAATAGCTAGTGAATTTGGTCTATTTGTAAATTAAATGATATATGGAAATGTATAATGTAGATTTAGAATATATATTTAGATTTTATTTCCTATTCAAAAGTGGGTATTTCCTGTTATTTATGATAAATTTTGATTGAAGTAAATACTTAGCAGTTTATGTATGGATCAATTATTGTTTGCAGATCATAGCCCTGGTCGTGATCTGATAGGGAAGGGAAGTATTTTTGTAAAATATTTGAAGTAAATTGCAGGAAGAACAATATTTGTTGTCAAGGCTGGATTGTGTATTGTCACCTTAAAAACAGACACAAGATGGCTCCTTTCTGGAGCATGTCATATGCGTAGAATGACACTGTTCTATGGATTATGCATAAATTAAAACCTAAGCGCAAAAAATCGTTCGAAAAACTGTTGAATAACTTGACATCGGCAAGCACCGTATCTGTAGAAGACCAAGAGGATTCTGGGATAGGTGAGATATGGAAAAGAAATATGATATTGTTTAGAAATATTTTCAGAGCCTGGATTTATTAATACCAAAGGAAGTACATGTATATGTTAAGTATTTAAGTTTCCTAGATACTGTTTATCATTCCTATGCATAGTACGTTTTTGTTTCCTCTTAAAAACGAGGAAAATTGTGGGCAAGAGTTTTAATAATTGAAATAATAATCATACAACTGTTGTTCAAATGTACATCCCTCAATCAAGAATAAATTTACCCAGTAAACGTGCAAATGTGCTCGCTATCTCTTTTTACTACATGTATTTTTTTATGCATTATGGGTCAAGTTCCATACACAGATTCTGTCACAGTGACATTTTTTTGACTTCTAGCAAAAAGACCAGAACAGTTGCGAAAAACACCACCAGGTAGTCTTGTTTTATTTTGTTCCTTAACCCACGGCCATTCAGTTAGCACCCCAGCCTCATTCCTCAAGCAGCTTTCCTAATTGAACTCCTTTTATATAGAGTGTATTATGTAAACCCCAAAATTGTCACCACAAAATACCTATGTACTCAATGCATACAAAACATTTTTCCATTGCATAGACTGAAGTATTTATGTTGTACTTAAAAAAACACACACACACAAAGAGAAGGAAGAATATGTGTCCAAAATATTGAGTTATGTTAATCTTTTTTCCCTCTTACCAGCTGTTTAATCTTATTAATATTATTAATTTTTTTTTGTAGACACTGCAACAGGAAATGTTTGGGAAATATGGGGGAAACTTGTCAATGACTGGGACAGTGCAAGAAAGAAGACTTCACTCATCAAGGTATGGGACAGGGGCCAGGAGTGATTGATGTTAATTAATTTATCCAGGCTTGATTGAACTCTAAATCACAGGATGACAGGTGTCTCAGGGTGGTGTGGCCAAACTTGAATTCATTAGGATAGATCTATATACATTGTTCGCACATTCTTGCACTAAATCAAAATCACTTGTGTAGTGTTTACAACACAGCCATGATATATAAAATTATACATGTAAGATACATGTATCTGCAGAGTTGGATCATATTGTTGTCTTTTAGAGTCAAAGTAAAAATCTTAACATTAGGAAATACTGAGGAATTGTCTTAAAAAAGATGATCTATGGGTCATTTTAAAGAAACTGAAATGTACAATACATCTTGTATTTGAAAACAGATAGTGCTGAATAGCTTAAGAATTCTCAAATTCTTTTAATTTTAATGTTAAAGTAACATAAATGAATTAGAATATGATATTGAATCAACTTTATTGTCCAACAAAATTCTTCGAAAAAATGAAATTTAATGTGGTTTTTGAAAATTAAGCTATCCCATAGAAATCTTCAGTTATTTTCCAGATGAAAAAAAATCATAAGCAAAACTGGCAGTGCAATGGTAATATTTGTTTAAGCAAAATAACAAATAGGTAGGTTATGCCCCAAAACTGTAGTACACAGATGACAGGATCATTATTTAGTTAACATGAAAAAACACACATTGACAAATTAACAAGTGTCATAACACATCTGCCCACGTTGTTCTGAGGTAAGTTAACAATAATACTGAAAGATAACATACGTTATAGAGGACATTGTAATACAAATTTGCAATAAATCAAGACCTTACTTTTGTTTTTTGTAATGCCCATTCATGTTTATTTTCTTATTAAATGAATGTTGTACTTAAAAAAGCATTTGTTCCCAAGATCTTTGGGACAGCAAAACTGTTTTTTCTGTCCATAATCCATCACTTTGGACAAAACATATGTAGAAGGTTTTTTTTGCAACTCCAAATTTCTTTTACCAACCCAACCCTGATATTATGAATTTAACTGTATCTAGAAAATAATCATTTTTTTTCAATACATTTTTTAAGTTGAAATATTAAAAACTGTTTTAAGATTCCTCGCAGTTGACTGAGTATAAATTTCTTTCTCTACCCAGGAGTTGGTAAGGAGAGGGATCCCTCATCACTTTCGAGGCCTGGCCTGGCAGCTGTTACTGGGAGTTCATGACTCCCCCCACAAACAACAGTATGTGGAGTACCTTAAACAAACCTCCCCTAGTGAGAAACTCATTAGGAGGGACATAGCCCGCACTTTTCCGGACCACGACTTCTTCAAGGAGAAGGATGGACTGGGTCAAGAGAGTTTGTTTAATGTTATGAAGGTGGGTTTGAGTCTATGATTCTTCACATCAGGGGTTCTGTGTCAAACTCGTTGCCGTGGGACCCCTGACAAATTTCATTTGATATCTTACGGGCTGACTGTTGCAAGGTCTCTTAGGAAAATTACAAATTACAAATCTTGATTGTTTTTCTTATCTCACAACTAATCACATTAAGCCTTTTGGTGATAAACAATGTAACTTGCATTTTAGGTGTCACCTGATTTCTTTAATTTCTGTTTACATTATCTGTTTACTTCAATTTGATTGGTGCTTCTTAATGAATGAAGCAAGCTTGAAAAAAACTGAGTGAAATTTGTCAGGGATCCCATGGCAACGAGTTGACACAGGACCCCTGACATTGTGAGGATGGAGTCTATGATTAAGAAAAGTATTTAAAAGTCAACTGCATTTATATAACTGATTTGTTATACCTGTGACTATAGACAAAATAGTCCATATACATGTATGTATTCTGAAGATCTCCCACTACTCATTTAAAGAAGGGACTAAAATTTTTCAGTATTAAATCATAAAAAAAATCTTGTAATCTTTAAAACATGTAATATATACTTATTTTTTGAGACGAAGCATTTATTTTACTTTAATTAAAATGAATTTTGTAATTATCTGCATTTTATTAATTATATGTTCCTCTTGTGAATTCTAGGCATATTCCCTACATGACAGGGAAGTTGGTTATTGCCAGGGAAGTGGATTTATAGTGGGCCTTCTACTTATGCAGGTCAGTAATACAGGAAAAGGCAGGAATACTGAGATATATGTGAAAGTGTACATATTAAAATACAAGTTTAAAAATTAAAAAAAAAATCATTAAGGAACTTAATCATAAAAATAGATTAATTTTGAACTTCAAAAGTAAAAGTAAATTATGAGCTTTTATATGATAGCATTTCTATAGATTTTATTGAAGTAGATTTTATACCAAAAATAAATTGAACCTGTTGAAAAGTGCACATGATTGAGACTAATTTGTGTATTTGCTTCATGTGGAATGAAAATAGCTCTAATTTATTATTAATATAAATGAATTATTTTAAGAGTTCTGTCCTTTGATAGATGCCAGAGGAAGAAGCTTTTGCCGTCCTTATTAAGTTAATGCAGGACTATCGTCTCAGAGAGTTATTTAAACCTAGCATGGCTGAACTCGGCCTGTGTATGTATAAACTGGAGTGTCTTATACAGGTAATTTTTAAAAGTTACAAATATTTATTGCATATAGTAACGAAATGTTAAAATAGAGAGACTTGCACCAGCTACTAGTGTCTGACCCCCCCCCCCCAAAAAAAGGTGAAGATTTACGGTACATCAATCAGGTCAAAAGTGCTTGTATGTCTCAAATACCTATTGTTTTATATTTAGATTTGGTAAACTTGTAGGTATGTTTAAAGAAGTTTCATTTATTTTCGTTCAAAGTATACATGTAATATCTATACAATTGTCTTGTAGGAGCTGTTACCAGACCTGTACCTTCACTTCCAGTCTCAGGGCTTTCACACGTCCATGTACGCATCATCATGGTTCTTAACACTGTTTGCCACCTCATTTTCGCTGTCTCTTTCATGTCGCATCATGGATCTATTTATTTCTGAGGTAAGTTTTTACTCTATGCCAAGGGAAATAACTCTTAGAGGCCTGTTTTCTCTAGTATTGTATAGGTGGTATGCATGTATAGTGCACTGTATCTTGGTACTAAGAAGCGCCATTTTACTGGCAAAATGTAGGATATGTAAACATAAATTAACTTGATGTATATACTTTTTACAAGTAAATTTCTTTGCTTACTTTTAATTTTAAAGTTATCAACTGAAGCTACATATTTTGTTATGTAGGGTATGGATGTGATATTTCGCGTGGGAATTGCAATACTACAAACTAGTCAAGAGGAACTCCTGTCTATGGATATGGAAGGAATGCTGCAGGTATATATCAATGGTGATTTGATATGATTAAGTATTTATTTCTCTTAGTATATTATAACACATCAATCCCAACAGTACCCCAGTTATAGCAAATACTCGTGCTCAACATAAACAAAATGATTTCAGTTTTCATTATGAATTAAAAATAATGCTGTTTTCAAATGTATGATCACAAAATGCTAAAAAGCATATAAATATCAGTTAAGAAAGTAGATATGTATTAAAGACTTCAAGACTGCTAAATACATGGATTATGCTTAGAATAGCAGTTCCTTACTAGGGCAAAATAATTTTTGATAGTTTACTTGGCAACATTTTAGATCAAGCAAGCACCATGTATGAAATGACACTAGCTTTTATGATTTTTTTTTTTTACATACTTGATTTTGAACTTTGCAGCATTTCCAGAAGACCATGTTTAGTCAGTATGAGGGAGAGCCAGATAAACTTTTTGCCTCTGCTTTTGCTGTCAAATATAGTGCCAAAAAGATGAAAAAGTAAGTAGGCTGAAAATAGATTGTAGTTAAGAAGTGTTTGCAGCTTATTCAATTTTGAAGTTGGACCAGTGCTTTGTAAACACACTGGTGAAAAGGACTAACAAGTGATGAGCTCTACTGGACAAAAATAAACAAAAGCTTTTGCTATGGAAAGGTGTCAGTTTGTCTGTCTGTCTGAAAACAATTTGCTATGCCACTTCTCCTACAATTTTGGTCTAATTTCAACAAGCCTTAATAAACAAGTAGGCTACACTAAGATAGATAATTTTTATGCCCCAGATCGAAAGATCCCGGGGGTATATTGTTTTTGTCCTGTCTGTCTGTTTGTCTGTTTATCTGTTTGTTTGTGTATCTGTTTGTCTGTTTATCTGTTTGTCTGTCTGTTGTCAACTTTAACCTTGCCCATAACTTTTGATTGGTTGGAGCTATGACTTTCATATTTCACATGTGTATTCCTTGTGACAAGACCTTTCTTTGGGTACCATCATATTTGACCTTTTGACCTTGACCTTGGAGTTTGACCCACTTCTGCAAAATTTTATGAGACTTTAACCTTGGCCATAACTTCTGAACAGTTGGTGCTTGGGGTTTCAAACTTCACTTGTGTATTCTCTGTGACAAGGCCTTCCTTTGGATACCAACAACTTTGACCTTTTGACCTTGACCTTGGAGTTTGACCTACTTTTGAAAAACTTTAACCTTGGCCATAACTTCTGAACAGTTGGTGCTTGGGGTTTCAAACTTCACATGTGTATTCCTTGTGACAATACCTTCCTCTGGATATCAACCTCTTTGACCTTTTGACCTTGACCTAGGAGTTTGACCTACTTTTGAAAAACTTTAATCTTGGCCATAACTTTTGAACGGTTAGAGCTAGGGCTTTCATACTTCACATATGTAATCCTTGTGACAAGACCTTCTTTTGGATACCAACCACTTTGACCTTGACCTAGGAGTTTGACCTACTTTCGAAAAACTTTAACCTTGACCATAACTTTTGAATGGTTGGTGCTAGGGCTCTCATACTTCACATATGTAATCCTTGTGACAAGACCTTCCTTTAGATACCAACCACTTTGACCTTTTGACCTTGACCTAGGAGTTTGACCTACTTTCGAAAAACTTTAACCTTGACCATAACTTTTAAATGGTTGGTGCTAGGGCTCTCATACTTCACATATGTAATCCTTGTGACAAGACCTTCCTTTGGATACCAACCACTTTGACCTTTTGACCTTGACATAGGAGTTTGACCTACTTTCGAAAAATTTTAACCTTGGCCATAACTTTTGAGTGGTTGGTGCTAGGGCTTTCATACTTTACATATGTAATCCTTGTGACAAGACCTTCCTTTGGATACCAACAACTTTGACCTTGACCTTGATGTTTTACTTACTTTTAAAAAAATTTAACCTTGGCCATAACTTCTGAACAGTTGCAGCTAGGGCTTTCAAATTTAACTTTTTTTATCTTTTGCATTTGAGAAACTTTAACCTTCGCCATAAGCTGCCATACGGGGGCATCAGTGTTTCACAAACACATCTTGTTATATTAGTTTTTGATTCTAACAAATGATATTGCCATGTTTACTAAAATTAAAATTTCTGTGAAATTATTTCAAAATGCTACACCTCCTACAATGTAAGTCCTATTTAATAAGATTGGGTATACAAGTAGACTAAGATACTTAATTCTTTTTTTTTTTTAAATTTTGATTTCAAAGAATGTAGTTGCCATGGCCACTAAAATTAGAAGTTTTTGTGAAACTCAAATTGCTACTTCTCCAAAAGTTTAAGTCTGATTTCAATATTAAAGACTTTGTAACTACACTTAGATGCACAAGTCGATATATCAAATTTTTCTGTAATATTCTTTCACTATGCTACTCCTCCTACAGTTTTGGACCAATTTCTCATATTAAGATTTGGAACATAAAAATAGACTGCACTAAGATAAAGAATTCTATTTATCTGCTTTTGATTTTTACAAACTTCATTACAATGGTTACTAAAAATAGAAATTCTGTGGAATTTTTTCAAAAGTACTACTCCTTATATAGATTTGTTTTAATTTTCAATAAAAATTGAACACGTGTATTTTGATACCTAATATTGTGTAAGAGTTTTTAATTTTGATGAAGAATATTGCAATGGTTAATAAAAATAGAATAATATGTAGAATCCTTTTAAAACTGTTCAGTTTTGGTCTGATTTGAATAAAACTTGGTAGACAAGTATGCAATTAAAGCTTATAATTTTACATACATGCAGGTGTATCATTGTTGTCATAGCTACTGAAAAAAAGAATATGCAAAAAGTTTTTCAAAATGCTTCTCCTCCTATACATGTACTGGTAGTTTTGATTTGATTTCAGCAAATGTGGTATAAGTTTAGAAAACATTAATAAATACAATGTAATGAATTTATGAATAAGTGATATTCTTCTACATAAAACACTATCAATTTCCAGGTGCTTAATATAACTACAAAACAGTACAGCAAGGGTCACAGCAGAGACTACTTGTTATTCAAACTATAATTTATTGGTCAACTGGAACTGGAAACAAAGTTTTTGACCAGCAACATTTAAAGTGATGGCCTGACAAGCCAATGAGAATATAAAAAAAAAATTGGCCCTGCCTTGTAGTTTGAAATTTCCCATGTGTATTCTCTTTCAATTCCCATTGGTTGTAATGTCATGTTGTGCTGAATGTTCCTACAAATAGTTTTTCCAGAGACAGATGATGTTTTTTCTGATGACATTGTAGAACATGTTTTCAAAAACCAAGCCTTTTAATGTAGATTAAGAATCTTTCATTTGAGACTGAATACTACCAGTACATGTATATTGATTATATGGCAGTAAAAAGCAGTTGGATTCAGATTTCATTTCAGAATAGCAGTAAGGTGTGTTATATTGTACAGCTGATTGATAATAAACTAGGGAATTTACCATAGCAACAGCTGACAGGTAATGAATTCTGGGATTTGAGGTTAGCAGAAAATCTGTAACAATCAATTGTGGTAGTGCAGGTTATCCTTAAATTGACCTAAAATGCTACCAAGACTTTAGACCTTAACTTTTAAGATGCAGAACCATAATCAAATAGGATAATCTCATTATAATCAAGGATTAATGAGGGGGATTAACACTTTGCATGACTAATTCTGTCACAGTGACCTACATGAGGTCTCAATATTTCAAGTTTTAACAAGAAACTGTTCTAAATTGGATAATATACCTTTAATCCCCTGTATGGTACATCTCCACTATTTAAATGTTTTTATTGACAGAAAATTTTAATTCTATTTTTCCATTTAATTCTTGAGTCTCAATTAAAAGATCAAAAGATTGCTGACTTCAATGGCGACTGGGTGGGTCTATATTTAAGAACCGGCCGGTTTGTTGATTCTGCGGTAGTCAGACGGGGGACTGGGACCACAGATTAAATGTACTTATGTGATGTAATAATTAATGGACAATCACTTATCACAGAAGAACTTAGTGTTGTCATGAAGGGATTAAGAGATTAGTGAAGTTTATAAGAGGGTATCACGGATATTTACTGTGCACTTGTCGTGTGTATTAGGATATGTAATGATCAGCTATAAAATTAGTGTGACTTTGAACATGAGAAATTGTTCGGAACTAGCTGGATAAAAGAGTTGGGGTATTTATCTTAAGAAAAGATGACGCTCGTGGAAAACTTGGATGAACTGCTTGCTGTTTTAATGAAAGTTCGACCCAGGTATATTTCTTTTGATTTTTTTTTTATTAGTAAATAAATTTTACTCTAAAGGAAACTATTACACATTGTAAAAATAATTGACTATATATACCTCCAATTGTCATATGACTTAAGTTATATATGTTGATTAAAACACAATGTTAAATTATCCTTGAATTAGAAAAAGGAAGGTAATGTTCTAAGCAATACAACATTACTAGTGTTATTAAAAGTAAATTAAATGTTGTCACACTGAAACTTATTTTGTAAGCTTTGTGAATATAAGTTGAGGTGAAAGCCAAGAAAAGTCCTATTTGTTTTCTCTTTCTCTCTCTCTCTCTCTCAGATGCAGCATATAAACCATAAGAATAACACAGAATATCATTGTGGCATTATCTTTTCCTGGGAAAATTAAGATGTAGAATATGTAACTTTAAGGTTTAAATAACTTGATCCAATTTTATAGTCCTCTCAATGTCTTCAAGCTATTAAATCCCTGTGTGAATGTTATTTCAGATATGCAATTATGTGTTTTCTTTGTATACAAGAGGATGACACGGAATTCAATCAAGGGATGAGGAATTTAACACTTAGTAAGCATGTAATTTATTCCACCCAAACTCCTCTAAATTCATCTTCAGGTAGATTTACAAAGGAGAATGATAAAATGATATTCTGGGACTTTAAAGATAAGCTTTCAGAAGGATACACCTAATATTTTCATTACATTTTAAGTATATATTTGAAGGGAATGCTATTCAAACAAAAGTATCCCACTTGGGCCTCAGAAAACTCGGAGCGTTAACAATATTTATTGAAAGTTATCTCCCTTAGTTTTAGCTTGATTAAACAGACAATTGGGCTTGATAGGATTCCAGTGGAAAGTAACAATGACTTGTTTGTTTTCTGGGATTACTCTTTATTTATTTACCATAAATTCTACCTGGACGTATTGGTATTGTGGGTCACACTGTTTGACAGGTGGCCAGTGTGGGGTTGACACGTCAATATCTCCCTCTTGAGCCTCCGATTCAGAACCTTGCATTTCTTTATAATTTCATCTTGCACGCCTTTAATGACAATTTAAATGGATGGAAGTTTCTTTTAGAAACTGTGAGGATTTATGACCAATTTTCTGATCTGTGGTTTGAATTGATGTGTAGATTTCTTTTTCTGGTTATTATTTCGTTAATTTGAACTTGGGAATTAGTCGGAATATTTAATCCAAATTTTGCAAAGTCTGATAGTGTTAAATCTATATGCAGTATTTAATAGTTTCTCAAGTCGTCTTTTTGAGCATAAGAATTTGAGCCCTAAATAGTGATTTTGTATATTAATTGCAAAAGATTTAATTCTGTGAAAGGAATGTAACCTGATGGAATGTTGATATTTTTTCCCTCTTCAATGGAATTTTCTAGTGGGATCATCTGCATTAGTGTGTGTGTGTGTGTCACAATCAATATTTGGCATATTGGAAATGGTTCTGCAGTTTCTGAGTCAATCTCTCCTAATGGTTGAAATCATCATTCATTTTTTACAAGAATTGTCAGGTTGTTACATGGTGTGGTTATATGGGTTTTGTCTTGAAAAAAATCAGGCAGCTATGGTCTTTATTCTTAGAAAATATGTTACAGGTGCTTGAAAAATATAACTTAAAGAATGCATCATTTTGAGTAATAACTTTTTATATTCATTATAACAGAGTTGTGTTTTTTAATTGTAATGAAAATGTAACATGTATAAATGTGTATAGTCAAGTAAATCGATTTCTGTATTGTAAGATGCTATTTCCATTATATTTTGATATGAGCAGCTGATGAAAAGTTCTATTAGTTCAATGCCTGAGGTTACAGATTTCATTTATTGTCAGCCATGTGTCATAGTTAGAAAAGACCCTGTCTTCTGTGCAAGATATAAATTGTATCTATTGTTGAATATTTTAACCCAGCTGTTGTAAGTGTTCATAATTTTTTTTCTTTGATTATGATGAAAGATCAGTCCCCTCACCCCTAGTCAATCTGTGTACTGTTGAGTAACCTATGTTATGTTTATGTCTTTTGGGTACATACTGCAGTTAAAAGCATCTAAAAAAAAAACCATGTCTTCCATAGAATGAATTTAGGATTCTTTCAATATCTTTTATTATTATTTTTTTTTATTTGACCAGTCATTTTTTCCTTGCTCATATATGTGACCCTAATTCCTATGATAAAGTTGTTTTACTGTGTATCAGTAGTATTTTGAAAAATGCAAAAAAAAAAAAAAAAAAATATATATATATATATATATATATATATATATATATATATATATATATATATATATATATATATATATATATATATATATATATATATATATCTCACTTGACATAATTTTGGAGACATTCATTTCTGTCAAAGATTCTCAGGACCATACGTAATGACATGAAGATAAAAGGAATTATTAGATATTTGATTTCCACAAACAAACTTTACCTCTCAGATTTTCACCTTTGATACGTGTAAGAGTATATGACAAGCAATTTCCTTGTGTTGTCAATTTGCTAATTCTCTTATATTAGAATACACATTTGGTGAGAATTAAACACTCCAGAGTTAGAGAGTAACTTCAAATAAGGAAAAAATTCTTTTGTACTAATCTATACTAGACCTTACTATATTTCCTTAAAGTGAATAGAAACATGCCATAATGTCAAAACTCAGTTTGTAAAGATATCTAAAACAGTTTGAAATGTTTGCTATTTAAATACACATTTTCTACAATTAAAAAGAAAAATGTAGCCTCAGGAATAAGTGTATACAGAAATACGCACCAGAATTAATAATTCATGTTTTGTTTTACCCCTCAGGAAAAAGGCACATTCACTTAGAATAACAAATGAGTACCCTAGCTGGCTTTGGCCCGACCTTTCATGACCTCGTCCAAGTCAGTTAAATTTTTTATTCCTTTGATGTCTCGTGGCAACTTACGGATGTGAAAGCTACATTAAGTGATTCGTGATTTTTCTTGGTATGTGTAAATGTTGGATTGAGGATGATTATCAAATGTTGTCAATTTTAGAATTTGGGGATAATCTTTTTTAACTTTGGAATAATATTGTGACAAATGAATTGATTGTCCCTACATGATATATCTCGTTGATTTTATACCTACATGATATATAAGGTTGGATTTTATTATACCCAATAGTCGTGCCGCCTGTATGTAATTTGAACAGCATCTCTTTAAAAGCTTTGAATAGAAAGTTCATGTAAACAATTGGTCTTTAGGGGCTGTTGGAATTTTAATCATGTGTTCATATAATCTGTGTTATGCATCATTGTATTGTACATAGTTCATGTATACATGCAGGTAAACCTTTTTATCCAGTTGGATTTTGTATAAACAGCTTAAAGTGAATGTATACTATAAGGTTCTTTTACAATGAAATTTTAAATTTTGAACAATATTATCTCAAAGCCAAATATTTGAAAGGGAGGAAATATGGTTGTTGTGTGAGTTTAAATTTTTCCAAATTTTACGAGGGGTTACTTTAACTCTTGACATTACTAACAAAGTTTCAATATGGGCTTAGTTACATAGGTTTCAGGGGTGACACAACATTGAATAATTCATTGTGCAAATTGGGAAAGAAGTCAATTTTACCTGGAGAGAAAAGTTTCACATATATTTCAAGGGATCACTGTGCTTTGAGAATGAATGGTTTGTAATTTGAGCACATTGTATGATAATGGAACATCTTATTTTGTCACCATGAAGGTCATAGATGGGTGGTTACGTGGTGTTAAAGGTCCTATATTCAGACTCTGTTTTGAGGAAGTGTAAGGTGTAAATTGTCCATTGACACCAGCTGGGAAGGTCTGGACTCATTTCTGTGGAATTTGGATTTTATGGAACATATAATCAATACAGTCTTTCTTGTTTCAGAAGGAAATTAATGAACTGATTTACTCCTGAAAATTTTGTAGAAAAATGTGATTTTAATTGCATATGTGACAGGTGTGAAGTGTAATGCAGTTGACAGTATTTTAGCCTGGTGACTATATATGCATGTTGTTCATGCAGCAGAGTTTTAACTTTCATTGAGGGTATTGACTGGGTAGAGTTGCACCAATGGTTTAATATGACCAATGGCTGCAGCCTCAGCATTATGTAAGATTTTCCAATGGATTTTGTGGACTATGGAGATGATGACTATGGAGGCAGCTGTTTCTCAGAATCAGGGTGAGTATTTTAATTAAAATGTGGAACTAATGAGAATTCTTCATACACTTGTAGCTCATTATAAGTTCAAAGAGTTTAGTCATTCTGCTGGGACTTCTAGATGACTTTGATGTGAACTGTTGCATTTTAAATAATCTGAGTTGATAAAAGTATTCTCTAATGATGATGTGAAACATGCATTTTCTTTTTATAAACTTTTTTTTTCGAATAAGCAGAAAATGTTTAAGAAAATAATGTGATACTACAAGGCAGATGAGTGAAAAATACCTGATTTGGTGAAGTTCCACAATGAATATTGAGACAAAGTATTTTAGAAAAAAGAATTGTGAAAGAAACTAAATATTTGTTTCAATAAAGTACATTCAAGGCTAATGGAGAATTTTTGAAGGTCTAATGGGTACATTGTAAATGGCCAGTATCTCTTTCTTATCTGAGCATTATGGGGAATTGACCTTACAGGCGCTGGTCTCTGTTATTAAAGGTCCACCATACATTGCAGGTGGAGTGGACAGAATCTCTTTTGTTGATTAATCACCCATTAAAGCTCTCTTTAATGCCAGAGTTCATCTTTTTGTTTCCATCTCCTGCGTGTGTGCTGTCTGTGCTCTATGTCCTGAGGGAGAAGAGAAATGAAGATAAACTTACTAAGGAGATATTTAATTGTCACTCGTTTGTGCTGTGGGGTCGAATTTTTTCTTCATTGTTTGATTATCATCAAATCATTTACAAGTTGAAAATGTCAACACTACCCAGGATGTAGACAATATCTTGCAACAGGTTTTGGTAGTCACCTTCCATATAAAGCCTACAGGGATAATTTATTATCCTTCGTCTTATGAGAGATTAATAAACTACTACATGTATGCCCAGCTTTCAACAGATTTTTAAAGGAATGAATAACATTTCTTTCTTTTTCCTTAAATTTCAAAGGTTTGACCCATATATGTTTTGTGGTTTGCTGATATGTGTAAAGCTGGAAACTTGTGAAGCATCACATTGCAAGAAAAACGTGTTGGTATACAGTATAGAATAAGAAACTGGTACGCTATTGTATTTTGTATTGCTTAAGAAGGGCACAGTAATAAAATTGTATGAATATTAGATATATAATTATATAATCAAATTAAATATGATTATAGTGAATGAGTTCAGACTCCCCAGAATACAGTAAACCATCTCTTATATATGTATGCAAGATATATCTGCAAGATAAGCAAGCAACACATCAAGCTCTCCGATATGGTAATGAAACAGTTATTATTTATCATAAAGACTTATCAAAGATAAATGAAATGGGATACCTCCAATGTTATTTATTGAGGAGCAGTTTTGATAATTATGGAAATTTGGGAAAAGAAAATAATGCATATAACTATTGGTTTACAGTATATACCATAGTATATTCTGTGTTGCTACTTTGTACTTAAAAAAGTACTCTTTATGGTGTCTCATTATATCTTTCACGAAAGTAAACAAAGTAAGATTACAGAGACTGTAGGATGTTCTTCATATTGGAATCTCACAATGGTGATGATGATTTAAAAAAAAAACCCACAAAAAAACAAGTTTTTGATACTGGATATTTATGGGTCATTAAAAGGAGTGAAAACACTATATGTGGAGATGGATTACTTGTTGTCTATTTGTCATACTCATGTTACAACAATTTACCTGACTTGTCAAAATGTATTGGCGGCTTCTTTGCTTTTTTTGAACAGGAGAGAATTTAATCTAAGTAATCTTTGCATACTGAAGACAACCTATGGGTAATTTGAGCTGATGATTAGATCATCCCAATTGACTTATCTTTCAATTTGCAATGCCACAGAGAGTTAGCTGACATGTACATTATTGATCAACAATGTTTTTAAACAAGCAATTAAAAATTTTTACCTGGGATTTTTAATTTATAATTTATATTATATGGATTTAAGAATGTCAATTTCTGTGATGTGTCATCTATTTTGTTTTGCTTATTGATTTATCTACGTAGTCCTCTAACAAAGTACATGTATTACAAACTTTTGTTTATTTATAGGTAGAGTGAACACATACATAATCATCTGTTAAACTTCGTTTTAACTTCTTTGAACTATTTCATCATAAGATTTAATGAAGATTCAAGTTTTTTTAAATGGAGATGCAGGTACATTGTTGGGGGGGGGGGGGATGGCCATATCATCAGGTCATCTGTGTTTCATAAACACATCTACTAATAAAAAGGTGGGAGGGGAAGAGTTGACTTTCTCTCTTTGTGTTCCACATTAACATGAAATTAATTAGGACATATAAGAAAGAAACACACAGGTTTGTGTACTTGGAATGCCTTGAGGTGAAAGGTGTACAAATGTGGTTTGCTTATGTCACAATTCCAACCTCCTAAAAAAACAAAAAACTAGGTTAACCCAGCTGTCAGATTCTGTTTCAGTGTGATGTAACACAGGTCATACTTGCTGAACCCAGAGATAATTTGAAGAAAAAATATGTTTTGCAAAAAAAAAAAATTGTCCTTGTCAAAAACTTAATTGAACAACAAGCAAATGTTAAAATTTCTAATGTCATGATTCTTAACACAAGTCTGCGAATAAAAAGTAAATTTAACATTTCAATGGAATTTATAACATGTATTTATTGTACATGTGTATGGTGCATCACATAATCTTGTGAAATTAATCCATTATACCAATGATTATATTAAATAAATAGAAACAACTGAAAAGTAATGGTGAGCTCTCGAAACTAATGCATTTATATGATTAAAAATCACCTTGCATTCATTCAATTATAACTGATTTCCTTTGTATCATTTTATCTTTTCAGAATAGAAAAGGAATACACAGCACTAAAAAGCAAAGAGAATGAAGACCAGATAGAATTAAGGGTAAATAAAAATTGGAATTACAATGTACAGTTTGTTTACATAAATTATTCAAAATTTCTTGCAAATATTTGGGGCGATCTTAAATAGGGGGCCATCATTATTTCTATGTAGTATATTTAAATAAAAAATAATTTGGTTCGTTTTCAAAGAATGTGCCAGAATATGAATTCTGATAAAATAAATGCATGCACAGTTTGACAGTAAATAAGTGTTGCTCATCAAAATTTTGTGTCCTGAAAGGTGCATACTTATAAGAAAAAAACACATTTAATATAGAGGCTTATGTATAATGCATTACTTATTGATCCCAGTTATGTAAGTGTTCATACATGTACTTAATTGGTAAATATTTGTTTAATTTTTAGAGATTAAGAACAGAAAATAGACTTCTTCGTCAACGAATTGATGCCCTTGAAAAGGTAAATATTTAGCTGGAAAATTTTAAGTAAAGAATTTCTCATATTTCAGATTGTTTTAATGAGAAAGATACATTTTGCATTCATATCTATATTCATTAAAAGCTCTAAGAAAAGATTGTTCCATATGCATTGATTGAAAATACTGATCCTATTCTTAATATTTTAAAGAACTATTGAGAACTGTTTGACAATTTGATTTGGACAGGAATCTGCCTCATTAGCCGATAGACTAATTCAATACCAAGTAACCAGAGCACAGGAGGCTGAAGAAACGTACGCCCTGAAAAACAATCTGTCCACAACGAAACAGAAGCTCCTCGATACATCACGAAAACTCGAGGAAGCTAACACACTTATAGGGGATATAAAGGATAGGGTTAGTACTGATTAGTGAAAAGTCTGTATATAGTGCATCCTTAGTGTATTGGATTTAGTGTGAATTAAATGTTATAGCTTTTATTGCATCAATCAAATTAATGCATCATCATGTATAATGAAAACTTGGTATAAATAGGTAATAATTTGAGTATGATACCTTCAAGAAATATATATTAATTATTACTGTATTATAGTCATTAACATCAGAACTTTTTCATTCTGTTGAAGATGAATTTAGTAGTAAGTTTTATAATACAAGTATATCTTGTCCTGTTGCACTGTATTCAGAATGTCTTGCACTTCAGTCCTTCGTATCGTATGTTTCATATTTACATTTGGAGGTGAATATTACATTTATATCCTTTAATTAGTTTATGTAAGGTAAAAGTATTTATATCATTGTGTAATGATCTATGAAGTAAAGCTATGAAAAATGCATCCCTTCTATTTATCGATCTTCTATGCATTATTCCCTGCACATTGCAAGTACTTGTATTGAAGTCATTTTGTTAATTAAAGCACTTTTAAGATAAAAAAGCATCATAGTCAAAGTATTTTTTTGGCAGGAATTTCTACATTCAAACATAGTGAACTTCAAACTTTTGATTGTTGTGTCTTACTATATTCTTTCTATATTATTTGGGAAGCAAAGGGATAAAAAAACAACTACTAACTTTGGTAAATGTTGGTGTCTGTAAAGCCCATTAAACATTATAAAAGATATGTAATGTAATTAGGTACATCTGATAATAAAGTTTTACTTTTAAAAATATGATATTGATAAAATTTCTTTATATACAACAAAATTTAAATATTTCCCTTTACTTTCAGACCAGCAGTATCACTTCTGCCTCCTCATTAGATGAAGATGAGGCTCAGAATGTGATAGGTCATCTACAGGAAGAGGTCATCGCTCTACGTCTGAAGGACGCTGACACTGAATCACTGGTCAAGGAGCTCCGGACTAAAATCAAGGAACTGGAGGACGTGAGTGATTGTTCAACTGTCATCTTAAAAAGGATAAAAATTGATAAAGTAAAAGAAATATTCTATATAATTTGAATTCACCACAGAATATCTATTTCAACTTTATGGGTTTCTGGAACAAAAACAGGGTGCAAGTCACAGTGAAATGACTTAAGAAGATACAAAATCATATTGCTTAGAAGATATTCATCATGACAGATAATTTGTAAAATACTGACATATGTTTTATTTTGTAGACAAACATACAGCTACAGAAAGCTCCCAGCAATGATGTCCAACATTTACAAGAGGAACTTATAGCTGTCAAACTGAGGGAAGCTGAGGCTAATCTCTCTCTGAAGGAAATGAAGCACAAAGTCTACGATTTAGAGTCGCAGTGGGAGGTAACTCTAATCTTTTATTGATTTGGTTGTCATGATATTTGGAACAATTTTATACCTTTATGGTATATGTACCCAATTTTTTATTACGGTGACATAATATATGATTTTTATAGTATCTTTGACCTGTGCAAAATTTTAAATATACAGTTGAACTTCAGTGTCTCGAACATGGATATCTCAAATACAATGGATATGTTGAAGTCATTTTGAAGTCCCAACTGCTTATTCCTTAAGTACATGTATTATACCCTGGATATCTTCAATCCTCAGTTATTTCAAAGTATTTTCTCAGTCCCTTCGAGTTTGAGATAATGAGGTTTGACTGTAGGTGTTTACTTAAAGAAACTTTGATAAGAATCAGTTTTAAATATTTTCCTTTTGATGTTTCAGGACTACCTTATCAAGTCCAGTCAAGACCCTTCTTCTCCAAAAGATAAAAATAGTAACAAGCACGAGATTCGGCAACTTCAGGAGGAGGTGATGTCTGTCAAAATTCGGGAGGCAGCGTCCTTGTCAGAACTGAAGGAGGCCAAACAAAAAGTCATGGAATTTGAAACACAGGTAGGAGTGGAAGGGGAAAAAACAGGATTGATAGACCATAGAACCATATATTATGTAGAAGAAAATTATAAATCTCAAAAAAAAATTGTGATTACAATGAGAAATTTTTGTTTTTCTGTGAGATGATTTTTTTTTCTCGAACTATTATCCTTATGATTGAACAAGAGTAATTGGTTTCCTGAACAAATGTACGATTTATACACAATTAACTTGATTGGTTATAGCTTTTCATCATTTTTTTTCCTTCTCAGAACCATATCTGCACAAATCAAATCAGGAGAATGGACGAGGAGAACAAGTCCCTGAAATCTCAGATAGAACTTCAGGAGGCTCAGGAAAAAGACCTCAGGAACCAGATCAAAGAAATGTGTAGAAAAATGGACAACTTAGAGGCACAGGTATATACATACAGCACGATTGTTGGAATTATAGTTTGGTACCTTATGATTTTTGCTGGCATTTAAATTTATAGATTACATTATGATTACTGAAAATCAACTTTTATTCATGAAATCTTTTTTTATGTGATTCATCAATTTGAAATCCATCTGCAACAATTAATTTTGAGGCATAAATTCTACACAAATACACAAATAAAGGGTTCGCAGTGAGATATATTCGCGAGTGAAAAGGAGATCATGAAACTCGCATATATTTCTCGCACACAAATAAAAGTTGTTTACTATATAGTTGGAATTTATGATTCAGCTTAAATTTTATATTTGCTGCAAGTATCAAGGAATATATAAAGGATTGTGATAGATTAATATTTACATTTCCAATGTCTTTGTCCGAGATGAAATTACAAGTTGTAAAAATACTTTATTTCTAAATATTTACATTTCCAATGTCTTTGTCCGAGATAAAATTACAAGTTGTAAAAATACTTTATTTCTACATAAATCTACTGGTTCATCGATAGGCGCGGTTAAGAAAAATCACGTGCGGGGCAGGACAAATAGAGACAGAAGCGGGGCTATTAGCACGGGAATTTGCAGAATCAGGAGCATGTAAATATAAGGAATAACTGTCTTATTTTTTGGATTCATGACGATGATCAATCGATTGGCTTGCGTGATAATTTTATGCATAAACGCCTTCGGCGTTTATGCAAATTATCACGCAAGCCACTCGATTGATCACATCATGAATCCAAAAAATAAGACAGTTATTCCTTAAGAATATTGAGGTTTAACCTGACATGATTTTGTCCCAGGTGCAAGATTACATACCTGAAGCGCATAAACAAAATTATGTGTTGTATATGTAATTGAAAAGTAAGAATTAAGCAGAACAATTAGATGAATTAAAATAAATGTCTTGTAGAGAAAAGAAGAGTCTGTGATGACAAAAATCAAAGATGCCGAGCAAGCCCAGACTTTGGCAGAACTCAAACGAAAAATAGCTGAACTTGAAATCCAGGTACTGTACACGTACATTTAGGTGATGTGATATGATGATCTTGTTTGGAGGCAGATATCACAAACTTCAAAGATTCTTGGAATTTTTTTTCAAAGTTGATTCTATTTCAGTATTATCTCTGTGGTTACTCAAATTTTCAATTATCGTGAAATTAATGAAATTTTGCAGAAGGAGGAACTTCTCACAGCTGATCGATTGGATGCAAAAGATGGCAGCCAAGACTTGGCCAACCGAATCTATGATCTACAAGATGAAGTATGTCAGATTGATGCATGTGGCTCTTCTGCACTCAGTGACCCTAGTGTGTGGGTGTCCTAACCTTTTCACCTTTGATCTGTCTGTACTGCATTTAATGTCATCCTGCTTGAAAACAGTTTATTGAAGTAAACATGGTTTAAAAATGTTTTCCATTGAAGGCTTGAAAATGAAAATGAAGGTTTACTTTTAACATTCTAACTGAAATTTGTGAATGGTTACTAATTAAATTTGATGTAAAAATAGGTGGGAATTTGCATGCTTTTTCCTTTTGATTTTGTTTGTTTGTCTGGTTTGTTTTGTTTGTTTGTTTTGTTTACCAGTGTTTTTTAAGAGCAATTGTTGTTCAAGTTACTAGTTTTCAATTGTTTTATTAAAGTTTCTGTTTTGCAAAACAGTTTTCATAAACTTCAAATATTAATGTTCTACCTATTTAGCAAGAGTGATCTGAGACTATAAACTCTTTCAAGGCTTCAGGTTATTACAGACAGTCAATGAATAGACTATTAATTAAAAATACCAGATATTAGGGAGAGGATTCTCTAATTATTGTCATGCTTTTATGAGACAGTTTAGCTGTTGTTTGTATTAAATATTTTGCTTCAGCTTAAAGTAGATTGTGTCACCAATCCCCATTTGATCACACTGCAGTCTTTTCTCTATCATACAGCTCTAACATATATTAATCAGATTTGATGGATCAATTTTTTCATGAGTCAAGTTTGGTACAGAATATTGGTTTTTTTTCATTGCTTTTTTTTGTTTTCTACAGTGAACTTGTACGTTTCTAATATGGTAAAGTTAAAAAAAATGAGGAAAAAACAAAATTCTTTATAAAATTTCTCATTTCTTTACCTCATCCTTTTTATCATTATACACTGAACAACAATTTAACATTACCCATGTAAGATATAATCAGTGACTTCAGTTTTATATATTATATACATATTCATATATATACGTAAATTTATATTATAAGATAAGCGCTTTATAATTTATCATATCACTAAGAATAATCATAATTCTTCACTCCAAAGTATAATTGATATTCCAATTAATGAATGTACATATATTCAGAATATTTTATACATGTATTATTTGTTTTTTTGTTTGATACACCAACAGAAATTTACTGAAGAAGATAGTTAATATTTTTATCAGTATTGCAAATATGATACAAATTTTGATTAAAATGACTCATTGTGATTTGCAATTCTTTATTTCAAAACATTTGTTGCTTAATTAATTTAAATTTGTTAAATTTTGGTTTTGAAACTTATATACTTTTGATAATTATCTAACTTTTGGTTTATCATGGGCATGGATTGTTTCCCTACCATTTCCTTAAAAATTAGTGCTAACATTTCAAGATATAAACCTTTCTGTTTAAAGTAACAATGTATTTAAAAACACAGTAACATCTTGGCAGGTTAATTAAAGGGAAACAACTCTTATTTGAATGATTCTTGGTTCTTAGAAACTTGGCAAATTAAACCTAATTATTTATTATTTTTTTGCCAGGTACTCCAACTGAGGCTATCCCACAATTCCTCAGTATCAAGACCACCATATCGTAATGGTTCTTTGAGTGAAAGTGATGAGGATAATGACGAAGACTTGGAAAATCCAGACACCTTAAACCGAACTTTGTCTGACATCATCGAAGGCAAGTCCCCAGTCAGTGTCTTATCTTCATCCCTTTTCCACAATTCATCCCCTGAGAAAAGCACATCAAAGTCCTCAGAGGAGCTTTCAAACAATGGACAGACCTCTGGGATGGATCAGTGCATTGAAACTTTGTCCCCAATCTGTTCCCCAAGCAAAGTGCAGAGTTCAGCATTAAACAGTGACTGTGATACAAATTTAGGTCACTCAGAAAATGGTGCTTTATCAAATCCTTTACAAAGTAATGGGACCGGTGCAAAGACAGTGGTAAATAGTGACTCATGCAATGGACTCTCCACAAGTTTATCTAATGGGGAACTAAGCAATGCTAATAAAGAACCCACAGTGACTTCTCCAGAGTGCTCAACACAAGAAAGTGTGTCATAGTAAAGGGGAGTAAATCAGGTCTGATTATTGTTGGATATATTCGTGAAAGAAAAAAAAATATTTTCTTAAATTTATTGTTTGATTAAAGAACTTATTGATGCTATATGGTTTAGTTTTAAAGAAATTTAGATTTGGATGAATGTTACTAGAGATTTTTGGGTCATTGTAGAGGAACTTGTGTAAAAATGTTGTGTAACCCACCATACTTTTTCACAAAACGTGCATATATATATTATTCTATTCTTGGACTATTTGCATGGTTTTGGTAAATTGCAGTATTTTCCTCAGAAACAAACAAATTTGAATATTTTTGGACAAATATGTTTAAAACAAGGAGATATATTCCTAAATTTATCTCCAGGAAAAATTTTACAGGTATTTGATGTTTGGAGCTTTGGCTCTGAGTAAATCAGAGCAAATATGATATTTCTTTGAACAAATAAGAGTACCAGCATGGGAATCAAAATGAGCAAATATTTCCCTTGTTTAGTCAATAAAAATAAGGACTTATGAATAGTATTTATGGCATGATGGTATACATGTATTTGTTGAAACAGAGAGGGTTTTTTCCTCATTCCATGTTCATGCATATAATTATTTAAAAGAAGACTGACTGCATGAATTTAAACAAAATTTGCCTGTCATCTACTCAGTATTTTGTGCACACAACCTTAAGTTATGTCTGGTTCACTTTGATTTTTAGAATTGTATGAGTTTATTTAGATATTGAATGGGGATAAGATCACCATTATTTGCAAATATTGTTAATACTCACTGGAGTTCATGTGCCAAAGAATTTTGCAAGTATTGTTTATGCTACATAAAAGAGGTATTTATTTTTCAATTGAGGCTTGTTGGAAGTAGTTTAGAAATACTGGCAATTCTGCATGATGGAAATCTTATTTTAAAGAAATAGAAAAGTAGGTGCATTTTGATGTGTCTTCTGAAATTGTTTTGAACCAGGATGATTGGGGGGGGGGGACATGAAACTATTGTGTTAAATGGTAATATAATCTTAAATACTTCACTGTTGATTCTTCCTGGTCTGTTCAGAGACTTTCTAGAAAAATCTCAATTCAAAATCTTACCTCAGCTAGAGTTACTGCCCTTTCTCATACACAGATATAACTAATGTCTCCCCCTCCTTCTTTGCAATATTATCATAACATTTTTCTTAGGCCTTAAGGAGTGAAATTAAAATCCTAGTGGTCTTTAATTTATCTACAAGAATTCCAGCTCAAATATCCAGAAGACAGTTTAATGAAAAAGCAACATGTAGATATATCTGAATTGATTGTTATTGAAATCTTTTTCTACAAATGTTTATGAATGCATTGATTGAAATGTGGTTGTGATTAGGGAATAATAAAAAAAGAAGTGGAAACCCATAGCTACCAATACATGCCTGCGAAACATAAAAATATTTATCTTTTACTACTGGATTTTAACGAGTACTCAGTTTAATAGTCTGTCATTAGGTTGTAACCTGGTTACTTCCCATGAATTTTGTTTTTTATATTATATAATTTCTGTTGGTGGATATCTTATTGAGATGAATACAAGATATGTTATTTGAACTTTGTACCATTACAATAAAAATATACGAACATGTTTTTATGCTGTTTCTATTTTAATCCATTATGTTGACAAGTTATTTTTTTTCAGTTGTTTCCAGAGATAACTCCCAAGTTCTAGAATAGCAGGGTGTACCAGTAGTTTCTATCATTTAAGGAAGAAAATGCTGAAGTCATAAGAAGAATTTCTTGTGACTCTTACTTGTTCTTAAAGGAAAAAAAAAAATTCTTGCTTATTATTTTTAGGACATGTCTGTGTCCAAGTTTGATGTGCTCATGGTTTTTAACCTCACCTGAGATGAAAGCTCAAATGAAGCATTTCTGATCACCCATTGTCCGGTGTCTGCCTCTTTCTCTCTGTTTGTAAACTTTTCACATTTTCAACTTCTTCTTCAGAACCATTGGGCAAATTTAACTAAAGTTGGCACAAAGCATTCTTGGGCAAAGGGAATTTTGAATTGTTCAAATGAAGGGCCAAGGCTTGTCCCAAGGGGAGATACTGGTAATTATGAAAAGGTAAAAATAAAAATTGGTTATAGAAATTCTCCTCAAGAACCACTACCCCAGAAAAGATTAAAGTTTAGATTAACAAATCTTTCTCAAATAGTACTAGATGGGCTTGGTTTCCAAATTATGTAGTTAGTGTATTGTTTGTTCTTCCATGTCTGTCTGAATATGATGATTAAAATTCAAACAGAATACCCTGATAATTTTCTTCAATCTATTAATTTGCCTATTTTCAATCTTTTGATTTGTATACATATGTTTGCATTTTTAGCTCACCTGAGGAAAATACTAAAGTGAGCTTTTCTACTCAAAAGTACTTGTCCAGCATCCATCTGTTGTGTGTCATCTGTAAACTTTTCTTTGGGTCATGAATAACCATGGCTGTGCTGTTCTTGAGAAGATTTAAAAATGATTTTTCCTACATCTTTCTATGTAAAACCTTTATCCCCTGTCTTGGCCTCACACTACTCCCGGTGGTTATGATTTGAACAAACTTGAAACTTTTTCATTATGTTAAGAAGAAAATGGAAATACGAAAAGTTTACAGCATCGACGACCGGATAAATTTTGATCAGAGAAATTCACGTGAGCCTTCGGCTCAGGTGAGCTAAAGAGCTGTATAAAGACATCAGTGAAGCAGTTTAAAACTTTAAAAAACAGATGCTTTAAAATTTGTCCGAACTTTTGGGAATATAATGTTCTGTGAAGTACGTCAAGATTCAAAATTACAAAAAACACAAAACTTCAGTGGTTCCAATTTAGAATAAATCATAAAATACTAGCAACAAATTCCTTCCTGCATAAAATTAAAAAAATTGACAGTAATGTATGTACTCTTTGTAAAACAGAAACTGAAACAATTGAACACTTGTTGTGGGAATGTGAACATGTTCAGACTCTGTTAGAGAATTTTGCAGAGTACTGCTTTGATAGAATCCACTCTACTATAACCTTCTCAAACAAGAGGCCCAGGGGCCACATCGCTCACCTGAGCACTATGGCTAGGAAAAAGCAGAAATCAGTTCAGTCTTGAAAGGTTGAAAAGTTTGAATAAAAAAGTGGTTCGGGGGGAGGGGGGGGGGGTGTCATAAATTGAACAAATTTGAATCTACATTATCTGAGGATGCTTCCATTTAAATATGACCAATCATGGCTTTGCTGTTCTTGAGTAGAAGATTTTTAAAGATTTAACCTATGTATTCCTATGTAAAACTTTGATCGCCCATTGTGGCCCCACCCGACCCCCGGGGGTCATGATTTGAACAAACTTGAATCTACACTATCTGAGGATGCTACCATATAAATATGACCAATCATGGCTTTGCTGTTCTTGAGAAGAAGATTTTTAAAGATTTAACCTATATATTCCTATGTAAGACTTTGATCGCCCATTGTGGCCCCACCCGACCCCCGGGGGTCATGATTTGAACAAACTTGAATCTACACTATCTGAGGATGCTACCATATAAATATGACCAATCATGGTTTTGCTGTTCTTGAGAAGAAGATTTTTAAAGATTATTCCTATATATTCCTATGTAAAACTTTGATCGCCCATTGTGGCCCCACCCGACCCCCGGGGGTCATGATTTGAACAAACTTGAATCTACACTATCTGAGGATGCTACCATATAAATATGACCAATCATGGCTTTGCTGTTCTTGAGAAGAAGATTTTTAAAGATTTAACCTATGTATTCCTATGTAAAACTTTGATCGCCCATTGTGGCCCCACCCGACCCCCGGGGGTCATGATTTGAACAAACTTGAATCTACACTATCTGAGGATGCTACCATATAAATATGACCAATCATGGCTTTGCTGTTCTTGAGAAGAAGATTTTTAAAGATTATTCCTATATATTCCTATGTAAAACTTTGATCGCCCATTGTGGCCCCACCCGACCCCCAGGGGTCATGATTTGAACAAACTTGAATCTACACTATCTGAGGATGCTACCATATAAATATGACCAATCATGGCTTTGCTGTTCTTGAGAAGAAGATTTTTAAGGATTTTTCCTATATATTCCTATGTAAAACTTTGATCGCCCATTGTGGCCCCACCCGACCCCCGGGGGTCATGATTTGAACAAACTTGAATCTACACTACCTGAGGATGCTTCCATGTAAATATGACCAATCATGGTTTTGCTGTTCTTGAGAAGAAGATTTTTAAAGATTATTCCTATATATTCCTATGTAAAACTTTGATCGCCCATTGTGGCCCCACCCGACCCCCGGGGGTCATGATTTAAACAAACTTGAATCTACACTATCTGAGGATGCTACCATATAAACATGACCAATCATGGTTTTGCTGTTCTTGAGAAGATTTTTAAAGATTATTCCTATATATTCCCATGTAAAACTTTGATCGCCCATTGTGGCCCCACCCGACCCCCGGGGGTCATGATTTGAACAAACTTGAATCTACATTATCTGAGGATGCTACCATATAAATATGACCAATCATGGCTTTGCTGTTCTTGAGAAGAAGATTTTTAAGGATTTTTCCTATATATTCCTATGTAAAACTTTGATCGCCCATTGTGGCCCCACCCGACCCCCAGGGGTCATGATTTGAACAAACTTGAATCTACACTACCTGAAGATGCTTCCATGTAAATATGACCAATCATGGCTTTGCTGTTCTTGAGAAGAAGATTTTTAAAGATTTTTCCTATGTATTCCTATGTAAAACTTTGATCGCCCATTGTGGCCCCACCCGACCCCCGGGGGTCATGATTTAAACAAACTTGAATCTACACTATCTGAGGATGCTACCATATAAATATGACCAATCATGGTTTTGCTGTTCTTGAGAAGAAGATTTTTAAAGATTATTCCTATATATTCCTATGTAAAACTTTGATCGCCCATTGTGGCCCCACCCGACCCCCGGGGGTCATGATTTGAACAAACTTGAATCTACACTATCTGAGGATGCTACCATATAAATATGACCAATCATGGCTTTGCTGTTCTTGAGAAGAAGATTTTTAAGGATTTTTCCTATATATTCCTATGTAAAACTTTGATCGCCCATTGTGGCCCCACCCGACCCCCAGGGGTCATGATTTGAACAAACTTGAATCTACACTACCTGAAGATGCTTCCATGTAAATATGACCAATCATGGCTTTGCTGTTCTTGAGAAGAAGATTTTTAAAGATTTTTCCTATGTATTCCTATGTAAAACTTTGATCGCCCATTGTGGCCCCACCCGACCCCCGGGGGTCATGATTTGAACAAACTTGAATCTACACTATCTGAGGATGCTACCATATAAATATGACCAATCATGGTTTTGCTGTTCTTGAGAAGAAGATTTTTAAAGATTATTCCTATATATTCCTATGTAAAACTTTGATCGCCCATTGTGGCCCCACCCGACCCCCGGGGGTCATGATTTGAACAAACTTGAATCTACACTATCTGAGGATGCTACCATATAAATATGACCAATCATGGCTTTGCTGTTCTTGAGAAGAAGATTTTTAAAGATTTAACCTATGTATTCCTATGTAAAACTTTGATCGCCCATTGTGGCCCCACCCGACCCCCGGGGGTCATGATTTGAACAAACTTGAATCTACACTATCTGAGGATGCTACCATATAAATATGACCAATCATGGCTTTGCTGTTCTTGAGAAGAAGATTTTTAAAGATTATTCCTATATATTCCTATGTAAAACTTTGATCGCCCATTGTGGCCCCACCCGACCCCCAGGGGTCATGATTTGAACAAACTTGAATCTACACTATCTGAGGATGCTACCATATAAATATGACCAATCATGGCTTTGCTGTTCTTGAGAAGAAGATTTTTAAGGATTTTTCCTATATATTCCTATGTAAAACTTTGATCGCCCATTGTGGCCCCGTCCGACCCCCAGGGGTCATGATTTGAACAAACTTGAATCTACACTACCTGAAGATGCTTCCATGTAAATATGACCAATCATGGCTTTGCTGTTCTTGAGAAGAAGATTTTTAAAGATTTAACCTATGTATTCCTATGTAAAACTTTGATCGCCCATTGTGGCCCCACCCGACCCCCGGGGGTCATGATTTGAACAAACTTGAATCTACACTACCTGAGGATGCTTCCATGTAAATATGACCAATCATGGTTTTGCTGTTCTTGAGAAGAAGATTTTTAAAGATTATTCCTATATATTCCTATGTAAAACTTTGATCGCCCATTGTGGCCCCACCCGACCCCCGGGGGTCATGATTTAAACAAACTTGAATCTACACTATCTGAGGATGCTACCATATAAACATGACCAATCATGGTTTTGCTGTTCTTGAGAAGATTTTTAAAGATTATTCCTATATATTCCCATGTAAAACTTTGATCGCCCATTGTGGCCCCACCCGACCCCCGGGGGTCATGATTTGAACAAACTTGAATCTACATTATCTGAGGATGCTACCATATAAATATGACCAATCATGGCTTTGCTGTTCTTGAGAAGAAGATTTTTAAGGATTTTTCCTATATATTCCTATGTAAAACTTTGATCGCCCATTGTGGCCCCACCCGACCCCCAGGGGTCATGATTTGAACAAACTTGAATCTACACTACCTGAAGATGCTTCCATGTAAATATGACCAATCATGGCTTTGCTGTTCTTGAGAAGAAGATTTTTAAAGATTATTCCTATATATTCCCATGTAAAACTTTGATCGCCCATTGTGGCCCCACCCGACCCCCGGGGGTCATGATTTGAACAAACTTGAATCTACATTATCTGAGGATGCTACCATATAAATATGACCAATCATGGTTTTGCTGTTCTTGAGAAGAAGATTTTTAAAGATTATTCCTATATATTCCTATGTAAAACTTTGATCGCCCATTGTGGCCCCACCCGACCCCCGGGGGTCATGATTTGAACAAACTTGAATCTACACTATCTGAGGATGCTACCATATAAATATGACCAATCATGGCTTTGCTGTTCTTGAGAAGAAGATTTTTAAGGATTTTTCCTATATATTCCTATGTAAAACTTTGATCGCCCATTGTGGCCCCACCCGACCCCCAGGGGTCATGATTTGAACAAACTTGAATCTACACTACCTGAAGATGCTTCCATGTAAAATGACCAATCATGGCTTTGCTGTTCTTGAGAAGAAGATTTTTAAAGATTATTCCTATATATTCCTATGTAAAACTTTGATCGCCCATTGTGGCCCCACCCGACCCCCGGGGGTCATGATTTGAACAAACTTGAATCTACACTATCTGAGGATGCTTCCATGTAAATATGACCAATCATGGCTTTGCTGTTCTTGAGAAGAAGATTTTTAAAGATTATTCCTATATATTCCTATGTAAAACTTTGATCGCCCATTGTGGCCCCACCCGACCCCCAGGGGTCATGATTTAAACAAACTTGAATCTACACTATCTGAGGATGCTACCATATAAACATGACCAATCATGGTTTTGCTGTTCTTGAGAAGATTTTTAAAGATTTTTCCTATATATTCCCATGTAAAACTTTGATCGCCCATTGTGGCCCCACCCGACCCCCGGGGGTCATGATTTGAACAAACTTGAATCTACACTATCTGAGGATGCTACCATATAAATATGACCAATCATGGTTTTGCTGTTCTTGAGAAGAAGATTTTTAAAGATTATTCCTATATATTCCTATGTAAAACTTTGATCGCCCATTGTGGCCCCACCCGACCCCCGGGGGTCATGATTTGAACAAACTTGAATCTACACTATCTGAGGATGCTACCATATAAATATGACCAATCATGGCTTTGCTGTTCTTGAGAAGAAGATTTTTAAAGATTTAACCTATGTATTCCTATGTAAAACTTTGATCGCCCATTGTGGCCCCACCCGACCCCCGGGGGTCATGATTTGAACAAACTTGAATCTACACTATCTGAGGATGCTACCATATAAATATGACCAATCATGGCTTTGCTGTTCTTGAGAAGAAGATTTTTAAAGATTATTCCTATATATTCCTATGTAAAACTTTGATCGCCCATTGTGGCCCCACCCGACCCCCAGGGGTCATGATTTGAACAAACTTGAATCTACACTATCTGAGGATGCTACCATATAAATATGACCAATCATGGCTTTGCTGTTCTTGAGAAGAAGATTTTTAAGGATTTTTCCTATATATTCCTATGTAAAACTTTGATCGCCCATTGTGGCCCCGTCCGACCCCCAGGGGTCATGATTTGAACAAACTTGAATCTACACTACCTGAAGATGCTTCCATGTAAATATGACCAATCATGGCTTTGCTGTTCTTGAGAAGAAGATTTTTAAAGATTTAACCTATGTATTCCTATGTAAAACTTTGATCGCCCATTGTGGCCCCACCCG